>NC_052334.1:18883573-19196906 GCF_016432855.1 Salvelinus namaycush
GTGGGGAAAGCCGAAAGTCATGATTTAGGGTGGTGGAAAGCAGAAAGTCATGATTAGGACTAGTGGAAAGCAGAAAGTGATGATTAGGATAGTGGAGCAGAAGTGATGATGGATAGTGGGGCGAATATGTCGAAGACAGAACGTATGATTGGATAGTGGAAGCAGAAGCCTGTGATGTGGAGAAGGAAAGCAGATCGGGCTGTGCCGAGTAGCGTAGGTGGTGGGAAGCGGTGCATATTTAGGGTGGTGGGCGCAGAGTGTGTTTAGGGTGGTGGAAAGCAGAGTGATGATTCTGGGTGGTGGAAGCAGCCAAGTCCATGATTAGGGTGGTGGACAGCAAGCCGTATGATTAGGATCGTGGCCAGGCAGCCGTGTGATTCGGCCGTGGCACTCAGACCGTGCTTGATTGGGCTAGTGGACCGGGCCGCACGTCCTGCTTCGGCTAGTGGCCAGCCGGAAAGTGTGATTCGATGTGGACAAGCCGAAAGTCCTGATTAGGCTAGGGCACAGCCGCCAGTGTCTGCTCGGCTAGGGCCAAGCCGCCCGTGTTGCTTCGGTGGTGGCAAGCAGCAAGTGCTGATTAGGGTGGTGGCCCGCCCGCGTGCTGATTTCGGGTGGGGCAAGCCGCAAGTCATGCTTTAGGGTGGTGAAAGCGAAGTCTGATTAGGATCGTGCAAGCCGCCCGTGATGATTTCGGGTGGTGGACAGCAGACGTGATGCTTTAGGGTGGTGGAAGCAGGCACGTCATGCTTCGGCTCGTGGACCCGCCGACCGTCCTGATTAGGATCGTGGCCCGCCGCCCTGCTGCTTCGGGGATAGTGGACACGCAGGACAGGGCTGATAGGATAGTGGCCCGCCGCCAGTGCTGATTCGATCGTGGCAGCAGAAAGTCCTGATTTAGGTGGTGGTGGCGCCGAAAGTCAGATTCGGATAGTGGACAGCAGCAAGTGCTGCTGTCGGCTAGTGGCCAGCGCCCGTGCTGTTAGGACTTAGTTGGAACAGCCAGACAGTGATGCTTTCGGGTGGTGGCCAGCCCCGCACGTATGATAGGCTCGTGGACCAGCCGAAAGTGCGATTAGGTGGTGGAAGCCGCACGTGATGCTTAGTGATAGTGGAACGCACGACCGTGCTGATTAGGATAGTGGCAGCAGACAGTGCTGATTCGGCTAGTGGGGCCCGCAGCACGTCCGCATTTCGGGTGGGGTGGTGGCAAGCCGAGCCCGTCCTCTCGCTCTCTGTAGCTCGCTCTCGCTCTCTGTAGCTCGCTCTCGCTCTCGCTCTGTAGCTCGCTCGCTCTCTGTAGCTCGCTCGCTCTCTCTCTCTCTCTCTCTGTAGCTCGCTCTCTCTCTCTGTAGCTCGCTCGCTCGCTCTCTCTCTTTCTCTGTAGCTCGCTCTCGCTCTCTCTCTCTCCACCTCTGTAGCTCGCTTGCTCTCTCGCTCTCTCTCTGTAGCTCTCTCGCTCTCTCTCTCTCTGTAGCTCTCTCGCCCTCTCTCTCTCTGTAGCTCTCTCGCTCTCTCTCTCTCTGTAGCTCTCTCGCTCTCTCTCTCTCTGTAGCTCTCTCGCTCTCTCTCTCTCTGTAGCTCTCTCGCTCTCTCTCTGTAGCTCTCTCGCTCTCTCTCTCTCTGTAGCTCTCTCGCTCTCTCTCTCTCTGTAGCTCGCTCGCTCTCTCTCTCTCTGTAGCTCGCTCGCTCTCTCTCTCTCTGTAGCTCGCTCGCTCTCTCTCTCTCTGTAGCTCGCTCGCTCTCTCTCTCTCTGTAGCTCGCTCGCTCTCTCTCTCTCTGTAGCTCGCTCGCTCTCTCTCTCTCTGTAGCTCGCTCGCTCTCTCTCTCTCTCCACCTCTGTAGCTCGCTCGCTCTCTCTCTCCACCTCTGTAGCTCGCTCGCTCTCTCTCTCCACCTCTGTAGCTCGCTCGCTCTCTCTCTCCCCCTCTGTAGCTCGCTCTCTCTCTCTCTCCCCCTCTGTAGCTCGCTCTCCCTCTCTGTAGCTCGCTCGCTCTCTCTGTAGCTCGCTCGCTCTCTCTGTAGCTCGCTCGCTCTCTCTGTAGCTCGCTCGCTCTCTCTCTCTCTGTAGCTCGCTCGCTCTCTCTCTCTCTCCACCTCTGTAGCTCGCTCGCTCTCTCTCTCCACCTCTGTAGCTCGCTCGCTCTCTCTCTCCACCTCTGTAGCTCGCTCGCTCTCTCTCTCCCCCCTCTGTAGCTCGCTCTCTCTCTCTCTCCCCCTCTGTAGCTCGCTCTCCCTCTCTGTAGCTCGCTCGCTCTCTCTGTAGCTCGCTCGCTCTCTCTGTAGCTCGCTCGCTCTCTCTGTAGCTCGCTCGCTCTCTCTGTAGCTCGCTCGCTCTCTCTGTAGCTCGCTCGCTCTCTCTGTAGCTCGCTCGCTCTCTCTGTAGCTCGCTCGCTCTCTCTGTAGCTCGCTCGCTCTCTCTGTAGCTCGCTCGCTCTCTCTGTAGCTCGCTCTCTCTCTCCCCCCTCTGTAGCTCGCTCTCTCTCTCCCCCCTCTGTAGCTCGCTCTCTCTCTCCCCCCTCTGTAGCTCGCTCTCTCTCTCCCCCCTCTGTAGCTCGCTCTCTCTCTCCCCCCTCTGTAGCTCGCTCTCTCTCTCCCCCCTCTGTAGCTCGCTCTCTCTCTCCCCCCTCTGTAGCTCGCGCTCTCTCTCCCCCCTCTGTAGCTCGCGCTCTCTCTCCCCCCTCTGTAGCTCGCGCTCTCTCTCCCCCCTCTGTAGCTCGCTCTCTCTCTCCCCCCTCTGTAGCTCGCTCTCTCTCTCCCCCCTCTGTAGCTCGCTCTCTCTCTCCCCCCTCTGTAGCTCGCTCTCTCTCTCCCCCCCTCTGTAGCTCGCTCTCTCTCTCTCCCCCCTCTGTAGCTCGCTCTCTCTCTCTCTCCCCCCTCTGTGGCTCGCGCGCCCGCCCTGTGTCGCTCACATGAGTGACACAGGGCGGGCGGGTGAGTGAGAGCGCAACAGACGGGGAGAGAGAGCGAGAGCGCGCTCGCTCCCCCCCCCGCCCGCCCTGTGTCGCTTGCGCACCCTCTTGCTCTCTCTCCCCCTCTGTTGCGCTCTCACTCACTCACTCTCTCTTTCTTTAATCCCCCCAGACTGTGGATGTCATCTGGTCGCTTATGTAGGAGGCATGGGGAGGCTTTGTACTGTGCTCTATGCCCGACCAGCACTGTCCCTTGTGTAGCAGCAGCAGCACCCGTTCCTCAACCATTAGGGCTTGTGGTTTGTTTTGTGATTTGTGAATAGCATGCACCTTAGTGTGCTTGGGTTTACATTGTCTGTAGCCTAAAAGCAAATTCATGCTTGATTAGAAAATGTGGTCGGAGATGCCATATGGAGGGTGTAACTCAATTGCGGAGCCTCCAGAGGGGTAATTGAGCTCTGCGGTGGTTTCCGTAAAGCTCCGCATTGACATGATTGGTTGTCTATAGGTGGGGGCGGGAGGTCCTGTATAAACACATTCTCAGTTCCTTGACAACAGCTCTGCTCAACAGTTCTGTCTGCTCAACAGTTCTGTCTGCTCAACAGTTCTGTCTGCTCAACAGTTCTGTCTGCTCAACAGTTCTGTCTGCTCAACAGTTCTGTCTGCTCAACAGCTCTGCTCAACAGCTCTGCTCAACAGCTCTGCTCCGCTCCACGAAGTATAAGATGTATGAATGCCCTTACTTTTGCAGAGGCAGCATCACTGTAAATGCTGCTTGGCCAATGCAGATGTCGGATTGACCATGCAGCTCCTTTGTCTCCACTGCATGGTGGCAGGTGGTGATGCTATTTGCATGTCTTTTTGTGTTTTCATGATATGCCGTGACAGGGCTTTTGTAGCATGTTCTCTGGCTCCAGGGACTCACTTTGTAAAACATTCGAATTGGCCTGTCCAGTTTTGAATGGCAAACTATCACAGTAGTTTTCTGGGGAAAGGGAAGTATTTGTGCTGTCTAGATTTTGTTTCGTTTTTTTGCCATGATAACACAAGACCTGTTGGGCTATGCAGGTAAGCAGCAATGAGACTTCTGATTAACTATATTTCACCCTTGGATCAGTGAACAGACTGATAAAGCCATGGCTATCAATGCCACCCACAGCCTCAGGGCAAGCTACATGACATGATTGTGTGTCTAGGTTCAGGGCTGAGTGTCTTTACTATGTCTTATTCTCTGTCTCCCTCTGCCTGGCCCTTTACCAGTTATAATGCATTAGAGACATTGTATAAATTTGACCTGATCGATGGATTCTTGTTAACTCTGCTGCAAACCTTCTGTCAGTGCCGTCCCTCACGCTGCTAAACTGTGGTTTTCTTCTTACACACACAGACTCTTGAGACCTGTAGTAAATAATCTAATTATGAATTGCCTTAATTGGTGGATAAAATGTGGTGCATATGCGCTATTCGGTTTAGTTGTGTTCAGTGCAGTTGGTATTCACCTCTTCTGACTGTGAGCAGGCGGTTGGTTGTGTACAGTGTGGCTTTCCGGCTTCCCCTCCAGGGGCACCTAATCAATGGCTATGAGGCATAATCAGCAGCACACACAACTGGACATTTCCTTAGTACAGACACCGCTGTGAGGAAGCTGTCTTGTGTTTGTGTGTGTTGTGGCTAGATGTTAAGCTGAGACCTGTCCTTGTCTCACCTCCTATAGCAGGGCTATGTCCTCGGCAGCAACCACACCTCCATCTGTGGACAAAGTGGACGGATTTTCACGGAAGTCTGTCAGGAAGGCCAAGCAGAAGCGATCGCAGAGTTCGTCCCAATTCCGGTCTCAGGGCAAACCCATCGAGCTCACGCCCCTGCCCCTGCTCAAGGGTAAGGATTTATTATCAACTACCTCAACTCTACTACTTACTTAGTCTCTACTCCTAACCCTCCTCTCAACCCAACATCAAAACTGTCGTGCTAACCTGTGAGTGTTGTGATGTGGTGGTGTGTTTAGTAGTGAATGTCGATACCAGCATGGTGGGAAGCGAGCAGTCAGCCTAGTTCCTGCTCATCAGTTCTGCCAGGTCATTTCTTCATGAAAGCCTGGGCCAATCCTAGTGTGTGAGCGTGTGTTTATCTGAGTCCCTCTATGCTCATACATTATATACGTCAGTGTATATGCATGCTGTTGTTTGTGTGACATGCATGACTATGGAATTCACCATGTTTTTATTGCTGAAAGTAGAACCAACGCGTTTCGTGTTTTGGAATTTATCAGGGTTTTTACAGAATGCGGCAGAAAGCCCTGTTCTGTTTTAGTTGTGTTTCTGTAAAAACCCTGATGAATGCCAAAACGCAGAATTTTACTTTCAGCAATACATCTTTAATTTTTAAAAAGTGAATTCCATTGTCCTCCAGGGGTTGTTCATTCTCCTGTCCTTCAGTTTGCTCCTCAATTCATGCACCTTGTTTGGAAAGCGAGGTAGCAGCAGTGATCCCTTCCCTGTGTGATGTGACCTGCACGCCCAGACAGGGAGGACGCCTGCTGATTCACAGGCAGGTCAGTCCTCTCCTTCAGGCCTGGCTCTATACAGGCTGTTAGTGAGACTAGAGTGACGTGTGAAATGCTCCCCAACAGGAGCCAGAGCCTAGACCCCCCCCCCCCCCCCCCCCCTCCTCAACCTCAGCCGCCTTTAGCAGCCAGGGTGTATCCCTCCCTCTTGAGGGTGTCTGTGCCCCATTAGGCATGGCCTCACCTCGCTCTTATCCACTCAGGGCCACCCTATAGTCTATTTTCCTGGCTGTGAGTGAGTTAGTCTGTCACTGTTACCTGCCAGTGCAGTTGCAGAACATGGCAGAGCTCTGGGTGAGCAGGGTGCAGACCTCTCAGGTTATGTCCTCTCCTTTCTCTGAGCACCGGGTGGGTAGCTGTCTCCTGTTGATGTCCTGTTGTTAGTCAGAATGACACTATGCCCAGTCGCGCTCTTATGTTCTGCTTGTGTGCCTGACTTTGCTCTGCATTCATGCCTCAATGATGATGATAGGGTTGGGCAGCACTGCTGTGCACTATACACTGTGTACAAAATAGAGGTCGACCGATTATGATTTTTCAACGCCGATACCGATTATTGGAGGACCAAAAAAGCGGATACCGATTTAAATCGGCCGTTTTTAAATTTTTTATTTATTTTTAAATGTAAATAATGACAATTACAACAATACTGAATGAACACTTATTTTAACTTTAATATAATACATCAATAAAATCTATTTAGCCTCAAATAAATAATGAAACATGTTCAATTTGGTTTAAATAATGCAAAAACAAAGTGTTGGAGAAGAAAGTAAAAGTGCAATATGTGCCATGTAAAAAAGCTAACGTTTAAGTTCCTTGCTCAGAACATGAGAACATATGAAAGCTGGTGGTTCCTTTTAACATGAGTCTTCAATATTCCCAGGTAAGAAGTTTTAGGTCGTAGTTAACCTCTAATTCCTCCCAAACCCGGATCCGGGAGCACCCCCATCAGTAAAAAAGCTGACTAGCATAGCCTAGCATAGCGTCACAAGTAAATACTAGCATCTAAATATCATTAAATCACAAGTCCAAGACACCAGATGAAAGATAGACATCTTGTGAATCCAGCCATCATTTCTGATTTTTAAAATGTTTTACAGGGAAGACACAATATGTAAATCTATTAGCTAACCACGTTAGCAAAAGACACCACTTTTCTTACTCCACCATTTTTTTACTGCATCAGTAGCTATCACAAATTCGACCAAATAAAGATATAAATAGCCACTAACCAAGAAACAACTTCATCAGATGACAGTCTGATAACATATTTATTGTATAGCATATGTTTTGTTAGAAAAATGTGCATATTTCAGGTATAAATCATAGTTTACCATTGCAGCCACCATCACAACTCTCACCAAAGCAACTAGAATAACTACAGAGACCATTGTGTATTACCTAATTACTCATCATAAAACATTTCTTAAAAATACACAGCGTACAGCAAATGAAAGACACAGATCTTGTGAATCCAGCCAATATTTCAGATTTTCTAAGTATTTTACAGCAAACACAATATAGCGTTATATTAGCTTACCACAATAGCAAACATCACAACAGCATTGATTCAAGCCAAAAATAGCGATAACGTATAAACCACCAAAATATATTAATTTTTTCACTAACCTTCTCAGAATTCTTCAGATGACAGTCCTATAACATCATATTACACAATGCATATAGAGTTTGTTCGAAAATGTGCATATTTAGCGGCACAAATCGTGGTTATACAATGTGATTAGTGGCCAAAACTTCAAGCAATCTGTCCGGCGCCATCTTGGAGAGGCACCTAATCTAATCGAAAACTATTCATAAACTTGACTAAAAAATACAGATTGGACAGCAAATGAAAGATAAATTAGTTCTTAATGCAATCGCTGTGTTATATTTTTAAAATTAACGTTAATGCGCAATACAGCGTGCGCTAAAGCGAGACCGCACTGAAATTCATGGCGGAATTATTATTTGACATTTGTCAACATAAATACGAATTAACAGCATAAAGACTGCTTACTATTTGCTGAGCTTCCATCAGAATCTTGGGCAAGGTGTCCTTTCTCCAGAACAATCGTCTTTTGGTTGAAAGATGTCCTCTTCTCCTGTCGAAATAGCAGCTAACGATAGCCACCCACTGGAGAGGTGTCCAACTCGTGAACGCGCGTCACAAAGAAATCCCAGAAAATCGCAATAAACTGATATAAACTGCTATAAGTCGGTTTAAATTAACTACCTTATGATGTCTTTAACAACTATAACGAATAAAAACATGACCGGAGATATAGAACTGCTAAAACGAAAGCTTTGCAGGAAGCCATTGTGATGTCCCTGCTGCGCCAGGCGCCCCGTTGAAAAGAACGGTACTTCCGTTCCACGGTCTTATATAGGGCCCCAGATTGCGCAATCCACTCCATTCAAATTATCCCCGCTTACTGACATCTAGAGGAAGGCGTATGCAGTGCATGTAGCCCGATGGCTTACATGGGGACTTATAAACTGACCTCAGAACAGGGACCTCGATTTCTGAAATCTCACTCCCTGACAGGAAATGTGCTGCAGAATGAGTTCTGTTTCACTCAGAGAAATAATTCAAACGGTTTTAGAAACTAGAGAGTGTTTTCTATCCAATAGTAATAATAATATGCATATTGTACGAGCAAGAATTGAGTACGAGGCAGTTTAATTTGGGAACGAATTTTTACAAAGTCGAAATGGCGCCCCCCTAGTGTTAATATAGTATTTATAGGACTATTTCTCTCTATACCATTTGTATTCCATATACCTTTGACTATTGGATGTTCTTATAGGCACTTTAGTATTGCCAGTGTAACAGTATAGCTTCCGTCCCTTTCCTCGCTCCTACCTGGGCTCGAACGAGGAACACATCGACAACAGCCACCCTCGAAGCAGCGTTACCCATGCAGAGCAAGGGGAACAACTACTGTAAGTCTCAGAGCGAGTGACGTTTGAAACGTTATTAACTAGCTAGCCATTTCACATCGGTTACACCAGCCTAATCTCAGGAGTTGATAGGCTTGAAGTCATAAACAGCGCACGAAAGTGCTGTTTGAATGAATGCTTACGAGCCTGCTGCTGCCTACCATCGCTCAGTCAGACTGCTATATCAAATCATAGACTTAATTATAACATAATAATAACACAGAAATACGAGCCTTTGGTCATTAATATGGTCGAATCCACATTTGTGGCCTGCTGGAGGTCATTTTGCAGGGCTCTGGCAGTGCACCTCCTTGCACAAAGGCGGAGGTAGCGGTCCTGCTGCTGGGTTGTTGCCCTCCTACGGCCTCCTCCACGTCTCCTGATGTACTGGCCTGTCTCCTGGTAGCGCCTCCATGCTCTGGACACTACGCTGACAGACACAGCAAACCTTTTTGCCACAGCTCGCATTGATGTGCCATCCTGGATGAACTGCACTACCTGAGCCACTTGTGTGGGTTGTAGACTCCGTCTCATGCTACCACTAGAGTGAGAGCACCGCCAGCATTCAAAAGTGACCAAAACATCAGCCAGGAAGCATAGAAACTGAGAAGTGGTCTGTGGTCACCACCTGCAGAATCACTCCTTTTTTGGGGGTGTCTTGCTAATTGCCTATAATTTCCACCTTTTGTCTATTCCATTTGCACAACAGCATGTGAAATTTATTGTCAATCAGTGTTGCTTCCTAAGTGGACAGTTTGATTTCACAGAAGTGTGATTGACTTGGAGTTACATTGTGTTGTTTAAGTGTTCCCTTTATTTTTTTGAGCAGTGTATATACTTCTGTGTATTGATTTTAAGAAAGGCATTGATGGTTAGGTACACGTTGGAGCAACGAGTCCTTTTTCCGCAAATGCGCACCGCATCGATTATATGCAACGCAGGACACATTAGATAAACTCGTAATATCATCAACCATGTGTAGTTAACTAGTGATTATGATTGATTGATTGTTTTTTATAAGATAAGTTTAATGCTAACTAGCAACTTACCTTGGCTTCTTACTGCATTCGCGTAACAGGCAGGCTCCTCGTGAGGCAGGAGGTTAGAGCGTTGGACTAGTTAACCGTAAGGTTGCATGATTGAATCCCCCGAGCTGACAAGGTAAAAAATCTGTCGTTCTGCCCCTGAACAAGGCAGTTAACCCACCGTTCCTAGGCCGCCATTGAAAATAAGAAATGTTCTTAACTGACTTGCCTAGTTAAAAAAAGGTGTACCATTTAAAATGTAAAAAAAAAATATCGCCCGATCGGTGTCCGATTGTTATGAAAACTTGAAATCGGCCCTAATTAATCGGCCATTGCGATTTATTCGGTCGACCTCTCGTACAAAACATAAGGAACACCTTCCTAATATTGAGTTGCACCCCCTTTTGCCCTCAGAACAGCCTCAATTCGTCGGGGTATGGACTCTACAAGGTTTCGAAAGCGTTCCGCATGGATGCTGGCCCATGTTGACTCCGATGCTTCCCACAGTTGTGTCAAGTTGGCTGGATGTCCTTTTAGTGGTGGACCATTCTTGATACACACGGCAAACTGTTGAGCATGAAAAACCCAGCTGCGTTGCAGTTCTTGACACACTCACACCGGTGTGCCTGGCACCTACAACCATACCCCGTTCAAATGCACTTCAATCTTTTGTCTTGTTCATTTACCCTCTAAATGGCACACACACACCTTTTCTCAAGGCTTAAATATCCATCTTTAACAGGTCTCGTTACATTCATCTACGCTGCTTTGAAGTGGATTTAACAAGTGACGTCAATAAGGGATCATATCTTTCACCTGGTCAGTGTGTCAAGGAAAGAGCAGGGGTTCCTAATGATTTGTACTCTTAGTGTATACCCTTTATGTCCTTATATTAACACCTGCATGATAGAAGGTGCAAATATATTGGCCACAATAATTCAGAATTCTTAAACGTAAAGATTGTCATCTTTGCGTGAGTGCCTTTTTAAATAAATATATCGGATTCCATTTTAGAGACAGCTTTTTAGCTCTAATCTTCTCCATTTATATAACTCCTCAAAGGAGCACACCAAGTAGATGCAGATCTAGGAGTCCAGTGGTTTATTAACTTGCTGGAAGTGTCTCAAATCATAGCCTTTAGGGCTGGTCCAGTTAAAGGGATGAGCACACCACCACAGTGAAACGCAGCAGGAGAGCTTAAATGCATTGAAATGGTATGTGTGTGTGTGTGTTGTGGCCTGTTAGCTGAGCTGCAGGGCCTGGGTTAATCTATCCAACTAGGTTGTGGAGACTGGCGATGCCTCGTCCCTCCACGCTGCGCCGCCACAAGCCCTCTTTAATCATCCACTGACTGACCTTTGACCCATAGGGGCAGAGTGCTTTAGTATGTACTCTGGAGAGTGGTGAGACTGGGAAGGAGGCCTATCAGACTTCGCCTGCTAGTCACAGCCAGGGAAATGATATGGTTTTCCTGGAACTTTATCAGAACCTCCTAATGTTTCAGTTCTTTTCAGTTTTCTTGAAAGTGGAAAGGGGACAGATTTTCACTCCGCATCAACAATGATACACATTTTTATTTGCTAGGCTGCAGAGCCCATGGCCTCAACAAGAGCACCTTTTTATTCCTAGATATTGTGTTCCCGTTAGTTGTTCCAGGCCTGCATGGATGCCTCCGTCAGTGTGCAAGTCAGGAGTTTTGTTGTGGTAGTTCTTTAAGAGCCTCTACACAGAGAGTTAGAGGGATGGTGATAGTGACAGAGAAAGAAGTAGTATGAGCCTAACATGGCGCCTGGAGAAAGGATTAGTGTGTCCTAATGCTCCATGGCAGAGGGGTTTCCAACACTTGGCCAGGTCAGGAAAACCCTTTCCCCTCATTCCACATTTCCTAGATGAAGTTGAGAATCCCTCTTTCCTCTTTTTACTGAAGTCTTGGTGGAGTGATGCCAAAGTTAAAGGTTAAATGCAGTCAAACTTGATTTTCCTGTGTTTTAAATATATTTCCACACTGAGGTTGGGATAATATTGTGAAAATAATGATAATGCCCTTTTTTAGTGTAAGAGCTGTTTGAAAATACCATCTGAAATGACAGCCTGTTTTGGTGGGATAGGTGACTTGCCTTGGTTAATAGACCAATAAGAAAGATTTCCAAACCGCTCTGGCAATTTTTGTTTTCCCCTCCCCACTCAGACCACTGACATGTCCTAGCTTAATTATTGCTTTAGAAATTGCTAATTGTTTATTTTTGACCATTTTTAATTGAAAACAATAACAGTATTAAATGTTACCCAGAAATTATTTTATTTTGAGATAAAAGGCTGCATTAGACTTTTTAAGGAAGAGAGCTGGGGAGATGCCTGTTTTTAGGACCACGTCTCTGTGTAATACGTAAGCTGGATCGCGGTCTCTGACCTCGTGAGCAGAATTTTAAAAAGAAGGGAGCCGAAATAGAATGAAGACTGGAACATGGTAAAGGGTGGGGTGGGTGTAAAGCACCGGCCGTAGAGCCCCCCTCTGCTGTTTCCTGGCCTCTCCCTGCTCCCCTCCACACCCTCCCCTCAGAGGTAACCTGATCCACAAGGTGTTTCTTTAGACTTGCAGACCCACTCGCTCCAAACAAGCAGCACAGGGGAGCGTGGGCCCACTACAACAACAAACTGATTTGTACACAATCATGTTTTTATATTTTTTGTGATACATTTTTGGCTGATTGATTCTACAGCGGTACGGAAACCTGCTTGAGTGAGTGTCCGTGGTGCTGCCGGGGGTAAGAGTGTTATAGTTGGCCTGCTAGGTGCCCTCTATGACTTGGCCAGCAGGGCTGTGCTGGTCTGTCTGTGGGGCTGAGTGGAGAGAATGGAGTGGTAATGGCAGAGGGACATGGTTTACTAGGCTATAGTAGAGATGGAGAATGGAAAGAACGAAAGAGGGTTTGACTGAGCTTTTAAGTGGGACGTAGGAGAAAGGTGGATCTGCCTGTGCAGCAAGCATCGCTAAGGAGTGCTGGTGTAGAGGTGAGTCGTATTGTGGATGGGCAGTAGCTTCTCTGTTTGCCACACAGCAACCTCCCTCTCCTGTTGGCTCTCTGTCTGCCAGAGGATGTTGTGGTAGCCAAGCAGGTGTTGCTGCAGGCAAGGCTGCTGCTTGCAGGTGTTTTCAGAGTTGTGCTTGTTAAGGGCATAGTGTGGTGCCTATGGCTCGTGGAATGTTTGCTATGTAATTTTCCCAGATCTTGCTGCCCCTCTCAGCTGTCGATGTGAGTAATCTAGGGCTGTCCACACAAAGGTTCTCTTTACACAGAGTGCCTTTTTGAAAGGAGAGGAAACATATTTATCAAATACACTGGATAGGTGTAGTAGGGCTGGACGATATATCCAAAATATATCACCCTAGGGTGGCAACACATACATTCTAAGTGATTTCAATGGGTCTTTCTCCATTCTGATTGTTTTATTCTGTTCAATTAAACTTCAACTAAAAATAAATGATACATTTCTCAACTTCCTGTATTAATTTGAGGTTATTTCCACATTGCCACTTAAGAGCTGCACAATATGAGCAAACAATCTAGGCCTTATTTTTAACCAAATGTTGCAATTACTATTTGACTCGCGATTTAGAGAAAAGTACTTGTGTGAACTGTTGGAATCATGGAAATGGAATGATTGTTCAAATTCTATAGTTAGAATATAATAGTGTGCACTATGAATATAATGTTTGACATGACAACGAATGAAAAATGCCAGGAAGAGTTATTGTGGAGGCGAAAGAAACACACACCTGTTCAGGCGAGGTGCTGGCTAGTGGAGTAGAACACTTGGAAAAAGAAAAGGAGAGCCGCACACTAGGGAGCTTAGAAGCAATAATTTTATAACCAACGTTTTGAAAGACAAGCTGTCATCAGGGTATAATGACAAACACTGCGGGTCACTAGTTTATATAGTTTCAAAGGACACACATAGGTGTCTGTAATCATACCTGGTTGTTGCTTGATAGCAATGGTTATTTACAGATATAAACTGAACATATAAAACACATGAATGGATAGCATACAATCATAGATACAATTTGGCTACATAAGCTTGCAAACATTTACAATGAATAGCAAAATCACATTCGCAAGAATGGCTTCGGATCAAAGTCGACGTTGAGACCGAAGGGAGCAAGGCTCTTTAAATTAAATATCCAGGCAGCCTCTCGTTTAAAAAATAAATTGTCAAGGTCACCCTCTCTCCTCCTAGGGAGGGTGACGTGTTCGATGCCGATTATAACGTAAGGACGAAGTAGTGGTTCGCTTCCAAAAAGTGGGCTGCAACTGGGTATGTGGAGTTTTTGCACCTAATGGTACAACGATGCTACGAGAGGAGGAAGAGTTATTGTGACAGGGTACGAACAAGTGTTGTTTCCTAGGGGACCCTATAATCTTTGGGTAGATTGAATGTTGTCTCTTAGCTATTTCATATAGCTAACACATTCATGCTTCACGTATTCTTCTTTGATTTAGAAGATACTATTGCACAAACATACTGATTTAGCTCTACACCCTCACTGGTATTATCAGGCAGTATAGCTAGTTACGTTTTCTCTGACTCAGTACATTTATTAGCTAGCCAGCTAACTAGCGATTAGCATTAGCGGCCAAACCAATTTAGGCCCAACTTGTTAAGAAAAGACAAACTAGCCATTTGCAGATGTAAGAAACACAAACTAATAGTATAATTATAGAACGCTAGTGGATTTATATTAAGAAGCAAAGTGAAAACAGCATCGTTGTCATCAACATTGTTGCACGTGCTTCATTGACCGTGTAAACTGTCAATGCGCTCCTTGAGTGACGGGGCGGGCCTACTGTAGATCTGTGTGGAATGGAGAGAGAGAGCGGAGAGGGATGACTAAAGTAGCGGAGTAATCTATAAAAATTGACTTTACACACGGCTTACCACATTTAACAAACCAAACATTCAAATACCTTTTATAGAAGGTAATGTAAAAACCCAAACCAGTTTTTACGCATCAGGCGCATCAATACCGGTATATCGTAAAATACAGTATACCGCCCAGCCCTAAGGTGCAGTGAAATGTCTTGTTTTAGGCACACAGAGACTGCTCACCACTCTACTAAGAGATGATGTGATTTTTATTAGTGACAACAAATGAACAGTTGCTTTACAATGCCTCAGATGCTTTCAATGGCATAAGTTAAAACAAATGATATTGACTGGTCATATAGTGTTACAACAGTGGAGAGCCAAGTTTGCATAGGATGATTACATCAGTCAATGATTGACAGTAGTTCATAATGATACTTCAGGGAAGCTTCCATATGAGAACACATAAATGGGCAAATAGCTGAAAATATTACAAATATTTAGGCTTGTATCAACATTTACTCTAGTCATTAATTTGTATAGTGGTTGACTGAATTGAACTTTTTTTTAAATTCCAATCTGCTTTGGTATTTTATTATATAGAAAAGTCAATGTAGAGAGGAGATGGATACTAAGAGGGGCACACAATGGGCTCAGGTGAGAATTGTAATCCTGTTGCAAAGGGGATGTGTGGTTCAGAGTTGGGTGTTTCAACTAGGCCAGGGGTTCTTAAACCATTCCAGCCTGCGACCCAAATGAGAAATTCTGTGTTTTACTGGGACCCAAGCTTCAAAAAACATAAATATTGGTACATTTCATTGCCCTTATGCCTGAAACAAACGTAATATAGACTAATATCAATGAAATACCCATATAAATAGCAATTCGTGTTTATTTTTCCCCATTTAAAAACACATATCTGTCTAGGTTGGAACTGTTGCTGTTAAAATACAATAAATCATTTTCATTCTGAACTGAAATAAACTAATCACATCACACAGATGTAGACCAGAAAACACACACACTCCTAATGAGAGGTGTGTGTGTGTGTGTGTGTGTGTGTGTGTGTGTGTGTGTGTGGCTGGTTGAAGTTTTCAACAAGTCTATTCTGGGATCAGTTTTTGACAGTGCAACCCTGAGGTCATGCTTAGCATTCAGTCTGTTTCTGTACTTGTTTTTTTAAGTATGCCAGTGTTGAGAGCCCTGACTCGCATAGTTATGTGGTGCCAAACAAGACCAGAACATCTACTGCTTTCTGTCAGGCAGGAGACCGCTTCCTGCTGTAGATGAGCAACCCAGAACTGTGTGAGTGTGTTTGCCGCAAAACAGCATCTTGCTTCAATGTGTTCATTCCAGTTCAGAATGAAAATGTTTAGTTGTATTTTAACAGCAACAGTTCCAACCTAGACTTGTTTTCACCAATCATTTCTAGAGTAAGATGTATAATAGGCCTGATCATTTTTCGTATGTTGCCCATTTCAGGAAACTAGGCGTATGTCGCGGGTCACTACTTCCCAGGAGAGCCGTTTGAACATAAACTTTACATTTAAAAAAAAAAATCAAAAAATGCATTTTTTTCAGAAATGCCTTCTGGAACATGTGAACTTTCATGTGTCTTAATAACAAACTTGTATGCTGTCTGTAAATATGAATACAATTGTTAAATTACTAGCATAGTTGGTTTAGCCACAGAAAAAGGGATGAAAGCGGTATTAAATTGTTGCCAGCAGTACAGTTAGTCACCATCGCTCTGGATTACATAACAGCCTAACCAGCTCTGCTAGGGTGACTAAAATGGTCAGAGTGGGGTGTTCTTTAATTTCTGTTTGGAAGTAGCTAGCAAGCTAGCCAATGGATAAACCCTACTCATCGGCCAGAGCGTCCAGAGTGTGCTCTGAATTTACGAATGGACAACCTGATAGCACAGTTGCAGTCACCAACACTCTGGATAACTTAACAGCCTAACCAGCTCTACTTGGGTTAGTAATGTACAGTGAGCTGTTCTCTCATTTGTGTCTGGAAGTAGCTAGCAAGTTAGCTTGACTGCTGCTGTTAGTACAGAACGCTCGAATCAACCCTTAAAGAGATGGGTGGGGCTAAAGCTTAAGAGGGTGTGAACGATGCTGAATGGGTGTAGACAAAGAAGGGCTCTCTAGTAAGTAGTACCAAAACATTAATTTTATTAAACCTTTTATTTAACCTGCCCCCCACATTCCACTGAAAAGGCAGCGCGCGAAATTCAAAAAATATTTTTTAGAAATATTTAACTTTCACACATTAACAAGTCCAATACAGCAAATGAAAGATAAACATCTTGTGAATCCAGCCAACATGTCCGATTAAAAAAAAAAAAAAAAATGTTTTACAGCGAAAACACCACGTATATTTATGTTAGCTCACCACCAAATACAAAAAAGCACAGACATTTCTTTCACAGCACAGGTAGCTTGCACAAAACCCCCAAATAGAGATAGAATTAGTCACTAACCAAGAAACAACTTCATCAGATGACAGTCTTATAACATGTTATACAATAAATCTATGTTTTGTTCGAAAAATGTGCATATTTCAGGTATAAATCATAGTTTTACATTGCAGCTACAATCACAAATAGCACTGAAGCAGCAAGAATAACTACAGAGAGCAATGTGAAATACCTAAATACTCATCATAAAACATTTATGAAAAATACATGGTGTACAGCAAATGAAAGATAAACATCTTGTGAATCCAGCCAATATTTCAGATTTTTTAAGTGTTTTACAGCGAAAACACAATATAGCATTATATTAGCGTACCAAAATAGCCAACCACACAACCGCATTCATTCACCGCAAAGGTAGCGATCGCAAAAAAAACAGCAAAAGATATAAAATTATTCACTAACCTTGACAAACTTCATCAGATGACAGTCCTATAACATCATGTTACACAATACATATGTTTTGTTCGAAAATGTGCATATTTAGCGGTACAAATCGTGGTTTTACAATGTGAATACGTAGCCAAACTGCACAAAATTATCCGGATATATTTCTGACACTCACCTAATCTAATCAAAGAGCTCATCATAAACTTTACTAAAAAATACATGTTGTACAGCAAATGAAAGATACACTAGTTCTTAATGCAATCGCCGTGTTAGAATTCTAAAAATAACTTTAGTACGTTATAGCGAGACAGCGCCTGCAATGAGGGCGGAAAATAGTACTAAACATTTTCCACAGAAATACGAAATAACATCATAAATGGTTCCTACTTTTGCTGAGCTTCCATCAGAATCTTGTACAAGGAGTCCTTTGTCCAGAATAAATCGTTGTTTGGTTTTAGAATGTCCTCTTCTCCTGTCGAATTAGCAACCAAGCTAGCCAAGTGGCGCGAAGTTGTCCATCTTCACCAAACGCAGAGAACGGAAAACGCCAAAACTCCCGACAAACGTTCAATAATCTGATAAAACATACTTTACGATGATATTATCACATGTATCAAATTAAATCAAAGCCGGAGATATTAGCCGTCTATACCGAAAGCTTTTCAGAAGGCAATCCAGGGTTCCTTCCCGCGCCTTGCTGAACAAAGGAAATTTGGGGTCACGTCATTCCAAGAGCTCTTGTTCGACCTCAGATCAAGCTAGACACCCCATTCCACCTCTCACTGCCTGTTGACATCGAGTGGAAGGCGTATGAAGTGCATGTATATCCATAGATTTCAAGCAAATGAATAGGAAGGCCCTGGAACAGAGCCTCTTTCAGATTTTTCACTTCCTGACAGGAAGTTTGCTGCAAAATGAGTTCTGTTTTACTCACAGATATAATTCAAACGGTTTTAGAAACTTGAGAGTGTTTTCTATCCAATAGTAATAATAATATGCATATTGTACGATCTAGAATAGAGTACGAGGCCGTTTAAATTGGGCACAATTCTTTCCCAAAGTGAAAATAGCGCCCCCTATCCCAAAGAAGTTAACTAGGCAAGTCAGTTAATAAGAACACATTCTTATTCAAAATGACGGCCTATGCCAGCCTAACCCGGACGACGCTGGGCCAATTGTGCGTCGCCCTATGGGACTCCCAATCACAGCCAGTTGTGATACAGCCTGAAATCGAACCAGGGTCTGTAGTGATGCCTCTTGCACTGAGATGCGGTGCCTTAGACCGCTGCTCCACTCCGCATAGGTTCTTCCTCAACTGTAGTGTATGATATCCCATTTTCTAGCACAGTCTCTACTTTTATCCAATGTAAAAAAAAAAAAATGTACACATTTTTACTTCTTAAGACCGATTTGAGCTGGTCAGTCTCATGTACTGTTACTTAGGGTTGCACCATCAGTAGCTAGCTAGCTAGCTTTGGCTAACGTTAGCTAGCTATTAGCTGTGTACATGTGAGTTTCTCCTTCAAAAAAAAAACCCATCTACTACTATGAGAGGGAGTACTCCCTCCTTGCTGCTTATCACCGGTTATAAAATGACAACGACAATGCCTTCCTTGCTAGCTGACTTACTCTTCCACTGTCGAAGCACTGTTTCCTGAAGCATTCTGTCCTGTTCTGAAAGAACTCCCTGGGTTTACCGTCATGCTGTGGATGTTTGGTCAGGATGTGTTTTAATTTGTTAATTTTGAGAGACTCATTACTAAGCATTTCCCTGCACAAAACCTATTGTGGGTGCTCCTCGTTATTTCTTTTTTAAGCCAAGAGAAACTCATCGCTGTATTTGCGTTTCATCGAGGTTGATCTCAGTCAGAACTTGTGGCTAGCTTGAGCACATTTGATGACATAGGTGAGTGATGGCGAGTGAGAATGACAAGTCAGTGGCTGACAGCGCATCATCTGCTGCTGAAGGACAGCGCTGCAGCGTGTGGATCGCAGAGTGATCTTCAAGATAACTGCTGATTTTAAAAGATCCAGTAAACCGCAAAGCACACAGGCATCTCCCACCCACTCGTGCAGATGCCAAACTGAGCAGAGACAAATCAAATCAAATTTATTTATATAGCCCTACTTACATCAGCTGATATCTCAAAGTGCTGTACAGAAACCCAGCCTAAAACCCCAAACAGCAAGCAATGCAGGTGTAGAAGCACAGTGGCTAGGAAAAACTCCCTAGAAAGGCCAAAACCTAGGAAGAAACCTAGAGAGGAACCAGGCTATGAGGGGTGGCCAGTCCTCTTCTGGCTGTGCCAGGTGGAGATTATAACAGAACATGGCCAAGATGTTCAAATGTTCATAAATGACCAGCATGGTCAAATAATAATAATAATCACAGTAGTTGTCGAGGGTGCAGCAAGTCAGCACCTCAGGAGTAAATGTCAGTTGGCTTTTCATAGCCGATCATTAAGAGTATCTCTACCGCTCCTGCTGTCTCTAGAGAGTTGAAAACAGCAGGTCTGGGACAGGTAGCACGCCCGGTGAACAGGTCAGGGTTCCAAAGCCTCAGGCAGAACAGTTGAAACTGGATCAGCAGCACGGCCAGGTGGACTGGGCACAGCAAGGAGTCATCATGCCAGGTAGTCCTGAGGCATGGTCCTAGGGCTCAGGTCCTCAGAGAGAAAGAAAGAGAGAGAATTAGAGAGCATACTTAAATTCACACAGGACACCGGATAAGACAGGAGAAGTACTCCAGATATAACACACTGACCCTAGCCCCCCGACACATAAACTACTGCAGCATAAATACTGGAGGCTGAGACAGGAGGGGTCAGGAGACACTGTGGCCCCATCCGATGATACCCCCGGACAGGGCCAAACAGGAAGGATATAACCCCACCCACTTTGCCAAAGCACAGCCCCCACACCACTAGAGGGATATCTTCAACCACCAACTTACCATCCTGAGACAAGGCCGAGTATAGCCCACAAAGATCTCCGCCATGGCACAACCCAAGGGGCGCCAACCCAGACAGGAAGAACACGTCAGTGACTCAACCCACTCAAGTGGCGCACCCCTCCTAGGGACGGCATGAAAGAGCACCAGTAAGTCAGTGACTCAGCCCCTGTAATAGGGTTAGAGGCAGAGAATCCCAGTGGAGAGAGGGGAACCGGCCAGGCAGAGACAGCAAAGGCGGTTCGTTGCTCCAGAGCCTTTCCGTTCACCTTCACACTCCTGGGCCAGACTACACTCAATCATATGACCCACTGAAGAGATGAGTCTTAAGTAAAGAGTTAAAGGTTGAGACAGAGTCTGCGTCTCTCACATGGGTAGGCAGACCATTCCATAAAAATTGAACTCTATAGGAGAAAGCCCTGTCTCCAGCTGTTTGCATAGAAATTCTAGGGACAATTAGGAGGCCTGCGTCTTGTGACCGTAGCGTACGTGTAGGTATGTACGGCAGTACCAAATCGGAAAGATAGGTAGGAGCAAGCCCATGTAATGCTTTGTAGGTTAGCAGTAAAACCTTGAAATCAGCCCTTGCCTTAACAGGTAGCCAGTGTAGGGAGGCTAGCACTGGAGTAATATGATCAAATATTTTGGTTCTAGTCAGGATTCTAGCAGCCATATTTAGCACTAACTGAAGTTTATTTAGTGCTTTATCCGGGTAGCCGGAAAGTAGAGCATTGCAGTAGTCTAACCTAGAAGTAACAAAAGCATGGATACATTTTTCTGCATCATTTTTAGACAAAAAGTTTCTGATTTTTGCAATGTTACGTAGATGGAAAAAAGCTGTCCTTGAAACAGTCTTGATATGTTCGTCAAAAGAGAGATCAGGGTCCAGAGTAACACCGAGGTCCTTCACTGTTTTATTTTAGACGACTTTACAACCATCAAGTTTAATTGTCAGATTCAACAGAAGATCTCTTTGTTTCTTGGGACCTAGAACAAGCATCTCTGTTTTGTCCGAGTTTAAAAGTAGAACGTTTGCAGCCATCCACTTCCTTATGTCTGAAACACAGGCTGCTAGCGAGGGCAATTTTGGGGCTTCACCATGTTTCATTGAAATGTACAGCTGTGTGTCATCCGCATAGCAGTTAACATTATGTTTTCGAATGACATCCCCAAGAGGTAAAATATATAGTGAAAACAATAGTGGTCCTAAAACGGAACCTTGAGGAAAACCGAAATTTACAGTTGATTTGTCAGAGCACAAACCATTCAGAGACAAACTGATATCTTTCCGACAGATAAGATCTAAACCAGGCCAGAACTTGTCCGTGTAGACCAATTTGGGTTTCCAATCTCTCCAAAAGAATGTGGTGATCGATGGTATCAAAGGCAGCACTAAGGTCTAGGTGCACGAGGACAGGTGCAGAGCCTCGGTCTGACGCCATTAAAAGGTCATTTACCACCTTCACAAGTGCAGTCTCAGTGCTATGATGGGGTCTAAAACCAGACTGAAGCATTTCGTATACATTGTTTGTCTTTAGGAAGGCAGTGAGTTGCTGCGCAACAGCTTTTTCTAAAATTTTTAAGATGAATGGAAGATTCGATATAGGCCGGTTTAGTTTTTTATATTTTCTGGGTCAAGGTTTGGCTTTTTCAAGAGAGGCTTTTATTACTGCCACTTTTTTAGTGAGTTTGGTACACATCTGGTGGATAGAGAGCCGTTTATTATGTTCAACATATGAGGGCCAAGCACAGGAAGCAGCTCTTTCAGTAGTTTAGTTGGAATAGGGTCCAGTATGCAGCTTGAAGGTTTAGAGGCCATGATTATTTTCATCATTGTGTCAAGAGATATAGTACTAAAACACTTAAGTGTCTCTCTTGATCCTAGGTCCTGGCAGAGTTGTGCAGACTCAGGACAACTGAGCTTTGGAGGAATACACAGATTTAAAGAGGAGTCCGTAATTTGCTTTCTAATGAGCATGATCTTTTCCTCGAAGAAGTTATTTAATTTATTACTGCTGAAGTGAAAGCCATCCTCACTTGGGGGAATGCTGCTTTTTAGTTAGCTTTGCGACAGTATCAAAAATACATTTTGGGTTGTTCTTATTTTCCTCAATTAAGTTGGAAAAATAGGATGATCGAGCAGCAGTGAGGGCTCTTCGATACTGCACGCTACTGTCTTTCCAAGCTAGTTGGAAGACTTCCAGTTTGGTGTGGCGCTATTTCCGTTCCAGTTTTCTGGAAGCTTGCTTCAGAGCTCGGGTATTTTCTGTATACCAGGGAGCTAGTTTCTTATGACAATTTTTTTTAGTTTTTAGGGGTGCAACTGCATCTAGGGTATTGCGCAAGGTTAAATTGAGTTCCTCAGTTAGGTGGTTAACTGATTTTTGTCCTCTGACGTCCTTGGGTAGGCAGAGGGAGTCTGGAAGGGCATCAAGGAATCTTTGTGTTGTCTGAGAATTTTTAACACGACTTTCGATGCTCCTTGGTTGGGGTTTGAGCAGATTATTTGTTGCGATCGCAAACGTAATAAAATGGTGGTCCGATAGTCCAGGATTATGAGGAAAAACATTACGATCCACAACATTTATTCCATGGGACAAAACTAGGTCCAGACTATGACTGTGACAGTGAGTAGGTCCAGAGACATGTTGGACAAAACCCACTGAGTCGATGATGGCTCCGAAAGCCTTTTGGAGTGGGTCTGTGGACTTTTCCATGTGAATATTAAAATCACCAAAAATTAGAATATTATTTGCTATGACTACAAGGTCCGATAGGAATTCAGGGAACTCAGTGAGGAACGCTGTATACGGCCCAGGAGACACTGCTGCTAAGTAGAGAGCGCACTGAACAGAGTGCATTTGCACTTGGCCAAATCCTCGGGCGCAATCCTCTCACTGAAACACATCTCCCTGACCCTTACCTGGCTGGTTGTCTTCTCTGCAGCTCAGAGACTATGGAGACTGTGTGTGGTTCTCCCTCTGTGTTGTGATGGTCTGCCTCTCTGTGTATATGTGTTGTGATGGTCTGCCTCTCTGTGTATACATACAGTACATATCAACCTTCAGTCTCTGGCATGGTGTTGGCCTGGTCACCTGATGAGCCCATCTGTTGGAGCCGCTCACTCTCTCTTGCAGCCGTAACTCAAGCCTGACCAGCCAGTCACACACACTGCTTTTATAGAGTGGCCCGGGACTTTGCGTGTCTCTGTGTGTGTCATTGTAGTGTATCCTTCTCATTTAACTTTTAATTCCGTTTTCCATTGATAGTCTCCTGCCTTGCCTTCACATGGCAGCCCTGACTGTAATGCCGCGTTGATTACTTGTGATTGGCCGACAACAATGTACATGCACCACTCTGTATAAGCTATTCTGAACAGTGGCGACATGCTGTAAACCTTTTATCCCCAGTTTCTTTCCATCGGCGTGGAAATCTACTGTGAAGTCAGTGTTCCCAAACTGGAGATTTAAATGATGGAGGATCTTCCAATTCTGGTTTATCAACTCCACCACTCGCCATCGTACAGAACTCGTTCCCGGCTGAGCTTCACAAAAGGATAGTTTGAAATACGACAGTTACGATGAGAATTTTGATTACCACGTGCGCATAGGCTATAGTTTTAACGAAATGGCCTAATGTTTTTTTCAGCTCAGATTTACTTGAAGGAATGGCATACAACGCAGTGTAGGCATTAGAGGTTGACCGATTTAATCGGAATGGCCGATTTTAATTAGGGCCGATTTCAAGTTTTCATATCAATCGGTAATCGCCATTTTTGGACACTGATCATGGCCGATTACGTTGCACTCCACGAGGAGACTGCGTGGCAGGCTGACTACCTGTTATGTGAGTGCAGCAAGGAGCCAAGGTAAGTTGCTAGCTAGCATTAAACGTATCTTATTAAAAACAATCATTCTTAACATAATCACTATTTAACTACACATGGTTGATGATATTACTAGTTTATCTAGCGTGTCCTGCGTTGCATATAATCGATGCGGTGCCTGTTAATTTATCATTGAATCATAGCCTACTTCGCCAAACGGGTGATTTAACAAGCGCATTTGCGAAAAAAAAACACTGTTGCACCAATGTGTACCTAACCATAAACATCAATGCCTTTCTTAAAATCAATACACAAGTATATATTTTTAAACCTGCATTTAGTTAATATTGCCTGCTAACATGAATTTCTTTTAACTTGGGAAATTGTGTCACTTCTTTTGCGTTCTGTGCAACAGAGTCAGGGTATATGCAGCAGTTTGGGCCGCCTGGCTCTATGCGAACTGTGTGAAGACTATTTCTTCCTAACAAAGACAGCCAACTTCGCCAAACGGGAGATGATTTAACAAAAGCGCATTTGCGAAAAAAGCACAATCGTTGCACGAATGTGCCTAAACATCAATGCCTTTCTTAAAATCAATAAACAGATGTATATTTTATTAAACCTGCATATTTAGTTAAAATAAATCCAGGTTACCAGGCAATATTAAACTAGGGAAATTGTCACTTCTTGAGTTCATTGCACGCCGAGTCAGGGTATAAGCAACAGTTTGGGCCGCCTGGCTCGTTGCGAACTAATTTGTCAGAATTTTACATAATTATCACATAACATTGAAGGTTGTGCAATGTAACAGGAATATTTAGACTTATGGATGCCACCCGTACGGAACGGTTCCGTATTTCACTGAAAGAATAAACGTTTGTTTTCGAAATGATAGTTTCCGGATTTGACCATATTAATGACCTAAGGCTCGTATTTCTGTGTGTTATTATGTTATAATTAAGTCTATGATTTGATAGAGCAGTCTGACTGACCGGTGGTAGGCAGCAGCAGGCTCGTAAGCATTCATTCAAACAGCACTTTTGTGCGTTTGCCAGCAGCTCTTCGCTGTGCTTCAAGCATTGAGCTGTTTATGACTTGAAGCCTATCAACTCCCGAGATTATGCTGGTGTAACTGATGTGAAATGGCTAGCTAGTTAGCGGGGTGTGCTCTAATAGCGTTTCAATCGGTGACGTCACTCTCTCTGAGACCTTGAAGTAGTTATTCCCCTTGCTCTGCAAGGGCAGCAGCTTTTGTGGAGCGATGGGTAACGATGCTTCGAGGGTGGCTGTTGTCGATGTGTTCCTGGTTCGAGCCCAGGTAGGGGCGAGGAGAGGGACGGAGGCTATACTGTTACACTGGCAATACTAAAGTGCCTATAAGAACATCCAATAGTCAAAGATATATGAAATACAAATGGTATAGAGAAATATTCCTATAATGACTACAACCTAAAACTGCTTACCTGGGAATATTGAAGACTCATGTTAAAAGGAATCACCAGCTTTCATATGTTCTCATGTTCTGAGCAAGGAACTAGCTTTTTTACATGGCACATATTGCACTTTTACTTTCTTCTCCAACACTTTGTTTTTGCATTATTTAAACCAAATTGAACATGTTTCATTATTTATTTGAGGCTAAATAGATTTTATTGATGTATTATATTAAGTTAAAATAAGTGTTAATTCAGTATTGTTGTGATTGTCATTATTACAAATAAAAAAATTGGTCGATTTTAATCGGTATTGGCTTTTTTTGGTCCTCCAATAATCGGTATCGGCGTTGAAAAATCATAATCGGTCGACCTCTAGTAGGCATAGCCTATAGGCTTAGTGTTTTTATCTTTTACATTTTTTAAATGTATTCATTCGGGTTCACAGTGCGGACCGAACCGAGGTCCCCGTACCGAACAGTTCAGTATGAGTACTTGTACCTTTACTTAGCAATGTTGCTTCTGCCTTTTGCTTCTAGCTATTCTCAGCCTGCAGGTCTCTCTGTTTAACCCATCTTTTTTAGTCAGGTTAAAAGGTAAAGGTGAGGAGTAAGGAAATGGCAGACAGCGGGCTGAGTTGGAGTCATATCACCATGCAGTGGAGTTGCATCTTACAGTGAGTCCATGTCTGAGACAACTTCTAGTACATGATGTTCCTGAGGCTCCAGTCTCATCAGTAGATGTGTCCTATGAAAGGACCCTGTTTATGTGGCGATGATGACTGAGCTCTCTGTATAGGCTTGAACTCTGCTCAATAGCTTTAAGTGACTCACATTAACTTTGAACATTTCCTGTGGTGAACTGTTAAACTACTCTCGTTCTCCATCTTTGAGAAGCTCAGCTTTCTCCACATTAATTAAACACCAGTGTCTTCATTTAGTCTGCAACTGGAGCTAAGATGATGCTCCCATCCCTGTGCTGGGGCTTGTCAGATTTCTAGAGTTCACTGCACTGGATTGAGCTCAACTCCTTGTGCTGACCTAGTCAGGGCTATGGGCAGGGTGCTGTGGCTTGCTGTGCTCTGCTCTGCTGGTATGGGCTTGGCATCTGAAAAATGTCAATGTCATTTTAAACGAAAGATTCACCGTATTTGTGCAAATGCTGAGCAATGTTCTTTCGATTCGGTTTTCAATGTGTATTGAAGCCATTTGCTGTTCAAGCACAGTTTGACTACTTTTGCATCGTCATACCAGCTGTATTTCTGGCTGCTTGAATAGCTACAATACACATCAAAACAATTAAGGACCCCAGGAATCGATAGAATGTCGCTCAGAGATGCACAAATAGGATATAACAGAAATGGGTGAATTGTTAAATGTTTACATGGCGCTGATATTTCCTATGTAGTTTATTGGGGAAAATTGGGATTGAGACATGCTGAATGCTTTATCTTCAGTGGTGTGAATCTGGGCCAAGCCCAGGGTTGTGTTAGGATAGTCTGGCAGGTATGGGTTAGACTTGGACTCTCACCTATTTTCCACTACTAAACTATATACAGTGGGGCAAAAAAGTATTTAGTCAGCCACCAATTGTGCTAGTTCTCCCACTTAAAAAGATGAGAGAGGCCTGTAATTTTCATCATAGGTACACTTCAACTGTAACGGCTTTCTTCCATAGGTGGAGAGGACCAAAGTGCAGCGCGGCTAGTGTTCAACATGTTTAATACAAGAACAAGTGAAACACTACAAACAACATACAAAATAACAAATGTGCAAAACCGATACAGACCTATCTGGTGCAGAACACAAACACAGAGACAGGTAACAAACACCCACAAAATCCCAACACAAAACAAGCCTCCTATATATGATTCTCAATCAGGGACAACGATTACCATCTGCCTCTGATTGAGAACCATATTAGGCTGGACATAGAAACAGACAAACTAGACACACAACATAGAATTCCCACCCAGCTCACGTCCTGACCAACACTAAACAAGCAAAACACATAATAACTCTGGTCAGGACGTTACATCAACTATGACAGACAAAATGAGAAAAAAATCCAGAAAATCACATTGTAGGATTTTTAATGAATTTATTTGCAAATTATGGTGGAAAATAAGTATTTGGTCAATAACAAAAGTTTATCTCAATACTTTGTTATATACCCTTTGTTGGCAATGACAAACGTTTTCTGTAAGTCTTCACAAGGTTTTCACACACTGTTGCTGGTATTTTGGCCCATTCCTCCATGCAGATCTCCTCTAGAGCAGTGATGTTTTGGGGCTGTTGCTGGGCAATACGGACTTTCAACTCCCTCCAAAGATTTTCTATGGGGTTGAGATCTGGAGACTGGCTAGGCCACTCCAGGACCTTGAAATGCTTCTTACGAAGCCACTCCTTCGTTGCCCGGGCGGTGTGTTTGGGATCATTGTCATGCTGAAAGACCCAGCCACATTTCATCTTTAATGCCCTTGCTGATGGAAGGAGGTTTTCACTCAATCTCACGATACATGGCCCCATTTCATTCTGTCCTTTACACGGATCAGTCGTCCTGGTCCCTTTGCAGAAAAACAGCCCCAAAGCATGATGTTTCCACCCCCATGCTTTACAGTAGGTATGGTGTTCTTTGGATGTAACTCAGCATTCTTTGTCCTCCAAACACGACGAGTTGAGTTTTTACCAAAAAGTTATATTTTGGTTTCATCTGACCATATGACATTCTCCCAATCTTCTTCTGGATCATCCAAATGCTCTCTAGCAAACTTCAGACGGGCCTGGACATGTACTGGCTTAAGCAGGGGGACACGTCTGGCACCGCAGGATTTGAGTCCCTGGCGGCGTA
This sequence comes from Salvelinus namaycush, assembly GCF_016432855.1. Lineage (NCBI taxonomy): Eukaryota > Metazoa > Chordata > Actinopteri > Salmoniformes > Salmonidae > Salvelinus > Salvelinus namaycush. The sequence continues at coordinate 18,911,814 of NC_052334.1, forward strand.
GTGTTGTTACTGATGGTAGGCTTTGTTACTTTGGTCCCAGCTCTCTGCAGGTCATTCACTAGGTCCCCCCGTGTGGTTCTGGGATTTTTGTGATCATTTTGACCCCACGGGGTGAGATCTTGCGTGGAGCCCCAGATCGAGGGAGATTATCAGTGGTCTTGAATGTCTTCCATTTCCTAATAATTGCTCCCACTGTTGATTTCTTCAAACCAAGCTGCTTACCTATTGCAGATTCAGTCTTCCCAGCCTGGTGCAGGTCTACAATTTTGTTTCTGGTGTCCTTTGACAGCTCTTTGGTCTTGGCCATAGTGGAGTTTGGAGTGTGACTGTTTGAGGTTGTGGACAGGTGTCTTTTATACTGATAACAAGTTCAAACAGGTGCCATTAATACAGGTAACGAGTGGAGGACAGAGGAGCCTCTTAAAGAAGTTACAGGTCTGTGAGAGCCAGAAATCTTGCTTGTTTGTAGGTGACCAAATACTTATTTTCCACCATAATTTGCAAATAAATTCATTAAAAATCCTACAATGTGATTTTCTGGATTAATTTTTCTCATTCTGTCTGTCATAGTTGAAGTGTACCTATGATGAAAATTACAGGCCTCTCTCATTTTTTTAAGTGGGAGAACTTGCACAATTTGGTGGCTGACTAAATACTTTTTTGCCCCACGGTACTTTGTTACACATTGGAATCCTGGATTGTACTGTGTTGGGCTGTGTATCCTGGGCAGAGAAACATACTCAGTATTGTCATAAACTGAGATGGTAGAGCTGGTATCTGAATGGTGCTGCTTGCCAAGTCTGTGTGTTCCATGCCGTAATGCCACTGTTGTGGTCAGCTGAGCGGTGTTCCCACTGCTGGGTGGACAATGTGTGCTGTGTTGTGGGCAGGGCTGTCATGTGTAGGGTTGTTCAGTGTGGTTTGGTGTACTACGTCAGAGGGGTATCCTACGAAGCATGCTAGCTCTACTCAGGGTTTTCTAAAGCTAACTAGCGTCACATTCCAGCTCAGGCTCCGTACTACGACAGTGGATATTGCTCGTCCGTGTGCCTCTAACTCTAGCAGGCTTGTAACTGTGTGTGCATGTCGCACATGGCTAGTCCAACTCTGAAATCTTCATTGATGCTGAAGCATCAATCCATGGGCGAGTGCCACATTTTCATTTGTGCTGAAAAATGTTCTTTCATTGAGAGAGCGTCCAAATTCAGCAGGCTATGGTGTGAAATAGGCATTTAGAAGTGCCATCTTTTATTTTATTACTTATCGTTACTGCGGTCTTTGGTGTGCTTATCAGTGCACGCACGAGCCACTTTTCCCCACTCCTATCGCTCCTTCTATTTGTGGAATAGCTTGTTGTGTTGTGGCTGTAGACATAATCCATAGAAGGGTTTTGTAACCTCTAACCCTGATAATTTGACTGTTAAACTCGTATGCTCGCAATGGCTGCCAGTCTTTACTTGAATGGGAACTACCATCTATGGATTGTCTACAGTTTGGAAAATCAAATGCTGTCATTACTAAATGTCAAGTGAAGGGTTTTTTAACATTATAGAAAACTTTTAAATTAAATATTTAATCAGTTGTCTTCCTAAAATGAAGGGAAATGGTATACCTAATCAGTTGTACAACTGAATGCATTTAACCCAGCCCCTAAGGACAATGACACAATCTTTGCGAGAGGGAGGGTATCTGATTTCATTGATCCTCAACTCCCACTTCATTCAAGATAAATTGAGTTAGCCTGCCCTGGAGCAAGTTAGTTCTGAAGGATTTGTTGCCATAGAAATATAACTGACTTTTGTTTGACTGGTTGTCCTGATTGGTCCTATTATGCCTGGCGAAAACCAAACACTGCATTCCACAGAAAGAACCTCATACCAACAGTTAAGCATGGTGGTGGTATTGGGATGGTTTGGGTATGCTTTGCTGCCTCAGGATCTGGATGACTTGCCTTAATAGAAGGAACCATGAATTCTGCTCTGTATCAGAATTCTACAGGAGAATGTCAGGCCATCCATCTGTAAGCTGAAGCGCAGCTGGGTCATGCAACAAGTCAATGATCCAAAACACAATCAAGTCTACATGAAAATGTTTAAAAAGCAATACATTTGAAGTTTTTGAATGGCCTAGTCAATGCTCAGACCTAATCCCAATTGAGATGATGTGGGAGGACTTGAAACGAGCAGTTCATGCTTGATAATCCACAAATGTCGCTGAGTTAAAGCAGCTCTCCATGCAAGTGTGGGCAAAAATTCCTCCAAAGCAATGTGAGAGACTGATCAACAACTACAGGAAGCATTTGGTTGCAGTCATTGCAGCTTAAGGTGGCACAACCAGTTATTGAGTGTAAGGGGGCAGTTACTTTTTCACATGAGATTTGGGTGTTGCATAACTGTTAATTAAATAAATAAAATAAGTATCCATTTTGTTATTTGTATACTCAGGTTAGCCTTTATCTAATATTAGGTTTTGGTTTAAGATCTGATACCATTCAGTTCCAAAAATAGAGAGAATCAGAAAGGGGGCAAATACTTTTTCACGGCACTGTAAAAATCTAAATTTAATTCAATTTAAAATCAGGCAGTAAGATCAAAATTTGGAATTTTTTTCCCAAATTTTGCTGTTAGACAATTTTAAAATGGATTACGTTTAGATTTTCTGTAACTGACCTACAAACAGTACTGCATAATCTAAGTGGAATTATGTTTTTAGAAATTTCTACAAATTAATTGAAAATGAAAAGTTATTGTCAGGAGTCAAGTATTCAACAGAGTGAAAAGGAAGCCTGTACAGAATACAAAATATTCCAAAACATGCATCTTGTTTGCAACAATTCACTAAAGTAGTACTGCATAAAATGTGGCAAAGCATTTGGCCCAAAGTGTTATGTTTTGGCCAAATACAACACATTACTGAGTACCACTCTCTATATTTTCAAGCATAGTGGTGGCTGCATCATGTCATGGGTATGCTTGTAATCGTTAAGGATTGGAGCTAAGCACAGGCAAAATCCTAGACGAAAACTTGGTTGTCTGCTTTCCACCAGACACTGGCAGATTAATTAATCTTTCAGCCAGACAATAACCTAAAACACAAGGCCAAATCTACACGAGTTGCTTACCAAGAAGACAGTGAATGTTCCTAGGTGGCTGAGCTCATTTTGACTTAAATCCACCCAAAAATCTAGAACAAGACCTGAAAATGTTTGTCAAGCAACGATCAACAACCTATTTGACAGAGCTTGGAGAATTTTGAAAAGGACAAGGGGAAATGTTGCACAATCCAGGTGTGGAAAGCTCTTGGTAAGTCTCTAAGCAATACTCTCAGCTGTAATGACTGCCAAAGGTGCTTCTATAGAGTATTGATTCAGGGGTGTGAATACTTATGTAAATTAGATTTCTGTATTTCATTTACAATAAATTTGCAAAAATATCTTAAAGCATGTTTTCACTTTGTAGATAGGTAGAACAAATCTTTTTAATCAATTTTGAATTCAGGCTAACACAATGTGGAATAAGTCAAGGGGTATGAATACTTTGAAGTTACTGTATGATAGTGTGTGTGTGTTGTGGAAGACCAGGGGGTTTGGTCAAGACGTTTACACAGATCAGACACGGACAGAGTAGGATTAGCTCGGTTTCAAGGGTGTTTATTTAAATAATAAATCAAAAGAAAAGGATCGGTCTCCCCCATGAGACCCTCTCCGGGATACCGTCTTCTGGACTCCGGGTCTTGCTGTATCCTGTCGGGCACAAAAACTGAACTCCCTCCTTTTAGCTCGGGCACTGTCTCCAACTATACGGAAGTCACATTTCTTCCCCCAGTCCCTCCCCTTTGTGTGCTGCCCTTCTGGCAGCTTTATTGGACTTGTACAGCTGGTGAGCAATCAGCCCTTGATTACCCACCAACCACAATCAGCCCCAATTAGTCCTGGCCGCAGAGCCGGTCGAGACCTGGCACGTCCAGCAGAGGGAGCCATCGCCTTGTGATGTAGACTCCGTCTGGAGTCTGGTGAATACATACAAGCTCAGATTTCTGACTTCCTGTTTTGATTTCAACTCAGGATTTTGCCTGCCATATGAGTTCTGTTAATCTCACAGACATAATTCAAACAGTTTTAGAAACGTTAGAGTGTTTTCTATCCAATACTACTAATAATATGCAGATATTAGCATCTGGGACAGAGTAGGAGGCAGTTCAGTTTGGGCACGCAATTAATCCAAAAGTGAAAATGCTGCCCCCTATCCCAAACAGGATTTATTAACTTCTTATGGCTGCAGGGGCAGTATTGAGTAGCTTGGATGAAAGGTGCCCATATCAAACGGCCTGCTCCTCAGTCATAGTTGCTAATATTTGCATATTATTATTAGTATTGGATAGAAAACACTCTAACGTTTCTAAAACTGTTTGAATTATGTCTGTGAGATTAACAGAACTCATATGGCAGGCAAAATCCTGAGTTGAAATCAAAACAGGAAGTCAGAAATCTGAGCTTGTATGTATTCACCAGAGTCCCCAAAGAAATCCCCTTGAGATATGAATGATTGTGCAATGCCTAGGGGTTCCACTAGATGTCAACCATCAATAGAAATTATAATGAGACTTCTATGGTGTTGTGGGAGTGAATGATAGCAGAATCAGTCAGGTGTCTGGCAGTCAGCCATTTTCTGATCATGCTTATTCCTCATGGTAGTCACTTGCGTTCCATTGCTCACGAAGACAAGAAAGAATACTCCGGTTGGAACTTTATTGAAGCTATATGTTAAAAACATCCTAATGATTGATTTTGTACTTAGTTTGAAATGTTTCTTCGACCGGTAATATCACTTTTTGAAGTTTTTGTCCGATATAACGCTGACCAGAATTAGTGTTTGGATATGTATACCAAACACGCTAACAAAAGAAGGTATTTGGACATAAATAACGGATTTTTTCAAACAAAACAAACATTTATTGTGGACCTGGGATTCCTGGTGTGCTTTCTGATGTAGATCATCAAAGGTAAGGGAATATTTATCATATTTTCTTGTTTATGTTGACGCCATCTTTGCGGCTGTGGTGTTTTACTTTTGAGCGCCGTCTCAGATTATAGCGTGCGTTTCTTTTTCCGTAAAGTTTTTTTGTAATCTGACACAGCGGTTGCATTAAGGAGAGGTATATCTATAATTCCATGTGTTTAACTTTTTTATTATTATTATCATCTATATTTATGAGTATTTCTGTTGAAACGATGTGGCTATGCAAAGTCACTTGATGTTTTTGCAACTAGTGAATCTAACGCTTTAATGTAAACTCAGATTTTTTGATATAAATATGAATTTAATCAAACAAAACATGTATGTATTGTGTAACATGAAGTCCTATGAGTGTCATCTGATGAAAATAATCGAAGGTTAGTGATTAATTTTATCTATATTCTGGTTTTTGTGAAGTGGCTGTGGTTATTGTGGTTTTGTGGTGACCTAACATAATCGTTTGTAGTGCTTTCGCTGAAAAGCCTATTTGAAATCGGACACTTTGGTGGGATTAACAACAAGATTACCTTTAAAATGATATTAGACACATGAATGTCTGAGGAATTTTAATTATGAGATTTCTGTTTTTTGAATTTGGCGCCCTGCACTTCGACTGGCTGTTGTCATATCGATCCCGTTAACGGGACTGCAGCCATAAGAAGTTAAGAGAATATGATGGGGAGCACAGTGCTTCCTTCAGGCGCCTGAACGCCGCTTCTATCTCGTCCGTCCATTTCACTGTTTTCGGGAGGCGGGCCCTCGTTAGATTGGTGAGGGGGGAAGCTATAGCCACAAAGTTGGAGATAAACCGGCTATAGTGTCCTGCCAGTCCCAGGAAGGACTTGACCTGTGTCTTGGTGCGTGGAACGGGCCAGTCACGTACCGCGTGAACATTCCTCTCCTGGGGCTTGACGTTCCCCCGTCCGATCAAATACCCCAGGTACTCCACCTCCTCGAACGCTAGTTCGCATTTCTTGGGGTTCGCTGCCAACCCGGCTTGCCTGAGCTCGTCCAGCACCACCTGGAGGTGCGTCAGGTGCTCTTCCCAACCTTGGCTGTGGATGATATCCAAATAGGCCGCTGCATACTACTGGTGGGGTCGAAGTACTTTGTCCATCAGGCGCTGTAATGTGGGTGGGGCTCCGTGGAGACCGAACGAGAGCACCCGGTACTGATATAGTTAGTCTGGTGTCGAAAACGCTGTCTTCTCCCGGGAGGAGGCTGTCAACGGTACCTGCCAATATCCTTTGGTCAGGTCAAGGGTGCTGATGTACCGGGCCTTTCCCAATCGGTCGATGAGTTCATCCACCCTCGGCATGGGGTAGGCGTCGAACAAGCTGATCTCGTTCACACCCCGGAAATCATTACAGAAGCGCAGGCCATCGTCCGGTTTAGGCACCAACACGATGGGGCTGCACCATGCACTGTGGGACTCTTCAACGATCCTTAGCATAGCCTCCACTTCTTGTTTCACGACCTTCCTTTGGGCCTCCGGAATCCGATATGGCCATTTTCTTACCGTTTCCCTGGGCCGGGTACGGATGTGGTGTTAAATGAGGGTCGTGCGGCCCGGCTTCTCGGAGAACACCGCCATGTTCCGATCGACGAGCTCCCTGAGCGCTTGCTTCTGGGCTGGGTTCAGGTCCTCATTGCTCGGGACCACCACTGGTACCGTTGGCGTCCTGGGTCCTGAAACCATAACACGGCCAAGGCTGTCCTCTCGTGCCACTTATTCAACAGGTTCACGTGGTAAATCTGTTGGGGTTTCCGTCTCCCCGGCTGCCGTACGCAGTAATTGACGGGTCCCAGCTTCTCTGTCACCTCGTATGGCCCGTGCCATGTTGCCAGGAACTTACTTTCGGCCGTGGGGATTAAGACCATTCTCGGGGCTGGGTTCCCCGTTTCTGTAGGCTTGGGCGCATTGGGCCTTCTCCATATGTTGCCTTACCACTGGCCATATGGCTGTCATCCGCTCCCTCATCGTCTCCACGTGCCCTACCACGCTGCGTAAGGGGGTCGGTTGGACTTCCCACACCTCCTTGGTGAGGTCCAGTAGGCCGCGTGGCCTCCTCCCGTAGAGGAGTTTGAAAGGGGAAAATCCAGTGGATGGCTGGGGTACTTCTCGGATTGAGAACATTAGGTGGGGTAGTATCTGGTCCCAGTTCTTCCCATCCTGCTCGATGACCTTCCGCAGCATTTGTTTGAGCGTTTTATTGAACTGCTTGACGAGCCCATCCGTCTGCGGGTGAAAGACAGAGGTCCGGATCTGCTTGATCTGCAGGAGAGCACAAATCTTTCATTAGGCGGGACATAAACTCAGTACCTTGGTCTGTCAGGATCTCGTTCGGGATGCCCACCCGGCTAAAGAGGTGGAACAGCTCCCGGACGATTCACTTGGATACCGCCGCCCGTATGGGAATAGCCTCGGGATACCGGGTGGCATAATCTACTATCACCAGGATGCACCGGTGTCCTCGTGCTGTTTTTACCAGGGGTCCCACTATGTCCATGGCGATACGTTCAAAGGGCACCCCGATGATCGGTAGGTGGACCAGTGGGTTTCGGAAGTGTGCTTTTGGGGCAATGAGTTGACACTCCGGGCAGCTGCGACAGTAGTCTTCTACAGCCCTCCTCATCCCGGGCCAGTGGAACCGGGCGGCGATCCGTTCCCGGGTCTTCTCCATTCCCAGGTGCGCCCCCAAAAGGTGGGTGTGGCCCAGCTGAAGAAGGGTTCCCATGTACCGTCGGGGCAGCAACAATACCTCTCGAAGTTCCCCCTGTTAGTGTGACACCTGATACAAAAGGTTATTCTTGATTTGGAAATGGGGGTATCGCCAGTCACTCACCCCCAGAAGTAGCTGTCCATCCACTGCTATTCCTTGGGCTGCGGCGGCTTTCAAGTTCAGATCCTCCCACTGGGCCGTCACGAATTGTCCCCTCAGTTGGCCCCCAGCGGGTGTCTCGACTGGCCCCTCGGAATTGAGGAGGGGGAGGCTGGACTCCCAGTGGTTCCCCCGGGAGTTCGGGTTCCGGCGCCGACTCCGGACCTGTAGATACAGGTTGGTCAACCGATTGCTTCCGAGCCGTACAGGGGATGGGTCGTCCCCGCGCTCTTCTTCGGCCTTCTCGTAGCTTTTTCTTCAGCTCGTGCCCCCATAGGGCCGTGAACAGCGCACAATCCCGTCCCACTAGGAGAGGTACCCGGCAACTCTGGTACTGCACCTACCATCATCTGGCAGCTAGCTCCCTTGTGGCGTCACGATGTTGGTCCAAACGTTTGGACGAGTCTCCCTCGACGAGTCTCCCCCTGGTGGCTGACCTGCTGTACACCACAGTGTATAGACATAAAAGGTGTAGAGCAGTAGGGTTGGGTGGCTTCCTGATTTTATTATTATTTATTTATATATGTTTTAATACTGTCCTCTCATCCTGGGATTTACGATATGACCAGCATAATACAAAATGCAAAAAATACCATATGGCATCTGTTACCAGAATGCTAACAAAATTAACACAACTAATAGTGCAATTCCATGTAGGCTGCTATCTAAATGTGCTAATGAGCGCAAACAAAAATAATCAAATTGCAGAGACAGGCAATCCAGCTCATAAAGTTATACATAAACTCAGCTATAAAAGAAACATCCCTTTTTCAGGACCCTGTCTTTCAAAGATAATTCATAAAAATACAAATAACTTCACAGATCTTCATTGTAAAGGGTTTAAACACTGTTTCCTATGCTTGTTCAATAAACAATTAATGAACATGCACTTGTGGAACGGTCATTAAGATTCTAGCAGCTTACAGACGGTAGGCTGTAAGGTCACAGTTATAAAAACTTAGGACACTAAAGAGGCCTTTCTACTGACTGAAAAACACCAAAATAAAGATTCCCAGGGTCTCTGCACATCTTTGAACGTGCCTTGCTGCAAGGAGGCATGAGGGGACTGCAGATGTGGCCAGGTTAATAAATTGCAATGTCCGTACTGTGAGACGCTTAAGACGGGGAGACAGGATGGACAGCTGATCGTCCTCGCAGTGGCAGACCATGTGTAACAACACCTGCACAGGATCGGTACATCCGAACATCACACCTGCGGGACAGAAACAGGATGGCAACAACAACTGACCGAGTTACACCAGGAAGGCACAATCCCTCCATCAGTGCGCAGACTGTCTGCAATAGGCTGAGAGAGGCTGGACTGAGGGCTTGTAGGCCTGTTGTAATTCAGGTCTTCACTAGACATCACCGGCTACAACGTCGCATATGGGCACAAACCCATCATCGCTGGACCAGACAGGACTGGCAGAAAGTGCTTTTCACTGACGAGTTGTGGTTTTGTCTCACCAGGGGTGATGGTCGGATTGGCGTTTATCGTCAAAGGAATGAGCGTTACACCGAGGCTTGTACTCTGGAGCGGGATCGATTTGCAGGTGGAGGGTCAGTCATGGTCTGGGGCGGTTTGTCACGGGCATCATCGGACTGAGCTTGTTGTCATTGCAATCTCAACGCTGTGCTTTACAGGGAAGACATCCTCCTCCCTCATGTAGTACCCTTCTTGCAGGCTCATCCTGACATGACCCTCCAGCATGACAATGCCACCAGCTGTACTGCTTGTTCTGTGCATGATTTCCTGCAAGACAGGAATGTCAGTGTTCTGCCATGGCCAGCAAAGAGCCCGGATCTCAATCCCATTGAGCACGCCTGGGATCTGTTGGATCGGCGGGTGAGGGATAGGGCCATTCCCCCCCACAAATGTCTGGGAACTTGCAGGAGCCTTGGTGGAAGAGTGGGGTTACATCTCACAGCAAGAACTGGCAAATCTGGTGCAGTCCATGAGGAGGAGATGCACTGCAGTACTTAACCTGATGAGGATAGAGGGCGCTATTTACACTTTGGGGGAAAAACGTGCCCAATTTAAACGGCCTCGTACTCTATTCTTGCTCGTACAATATGCATATTATTATTACTATTGGATAGAAAACACTCTCTAGTTTCTTAAACCGTTTGAATTTTGTCTGTGAGTAAAACAGAACTCATTTGGCAGCACACTTTCTGACCAGGAAGTGGAAAGTCTGAAAATTATGCTCTGTTCAAGGGCCTGCCTATAAATGGGCATGACACGTATGAGTATACATGCACGTCATACACCTTCCCCAGGATGTCAAGATGCAGTGAGAGAAGAAATGGAGTGATTATCTTGGTCTGAGATGGAATACGTCCTCTTGGAATGACGTGTCACCCATTTTATGTTTTCAGGAAGGCGCGAAGTTGGTCCTGGATTTGCCATCAGAATAGCTGTCGTTATAGGCGATTACTATCTCCAGCTTTGATTTTATTTGATACATGTGACCATATCATCGTAAAGTATGTTTTTTCAATATAGTTTTATTAGATTTTTGAAATTTATTCGGGACGTTAGGCGTGTTGCGTTGTGTGCCTTTGTTCAGAAAGGAGAGCTTCGAGCCACTTGGCCAGTGTGCTTGCTAAATCAGGAGGGAAAAACGATGTTCTAAATCCAAACAACGACTGTTCTGGACAAAGGACCCCTTGTCCAACATTCTGATGGAAGATCACCAAAAGTAGGACCCATTTTGTGATGCTATTTCATATATCTGTCGAACTGTATACTAGTAGTTTTGCGCCCAGATTTTGGGCACTCTCTCGCTATAACGTAAGGTGGATGTCGTAATGAAGATATTTTTAGAATTCTAACACTGCGATTGCATTAAGAACTAGTGTTACTATCATTTCCTATACAACATGTATTTTTTTGTAATGTTTATGAATAGTTATTTGGTCAGAATAGGTGAGAGTCTAATAGAAATATCCGCACATTCTGGGAAAAAGAAGCTACAGTAGCATAATGGATAACCACTGATTTCAGCTCTAAATATGCACATTTTTGAACAAAACATAAGTGTATGTATAACCTGATGTTATAGGACTGTCATCTGAGGAAGGTTTATGAAGGTTAGTGAAAATTGATCTTTTGCTGGTTTATTCGCTAACGCTAACGTGCCTATTGCTATCGCTAACGTGCCTTGATGAATGAATGCGGTTGTGTGTAGGCTATTGTAGTAAGCTAATATAATGCTATATCGTGTTTTCGCTGTAAAACACTTAAAACATCTGAAATATTGGCTGGATTCACAAGATGCTTGTCTTTCATTTCTGTACACGATGCATTTTTCAGAAATGTTTTATGATGAGTATTTAGTTATTCCACGTTGGTCTCTATAATTACTCTGGCTGCTTCGGTGCTATTTTTGACGGTAGCTGTGATGGTAGCTGCAATGTAAAACTGATTTATACCTCAAATATGCACATTTTTCGAACAAAACATAGATTTATTGTGTAACATGTTATAAGACTGTCATCTGATGAAGTTGTTTCTTGGTTAGTTTGGTTGGTTCTTGGTTAGTTAGGTTGGCTTTGTGCATGCTACCTGTGCTGTGAAAAATGTCTGTCCTTCTTTGTATTTGGTGGTGAGCTAACATAAATATACGTGCTGTTTTTGCTGTAAAACATTTTAAAAATCGGACATGTTGACTGGATTCACAAGATGTGTATCTTTCATTTGCTGTATTGGACTTGTTAATGTGTGAAAGTTAAATATTTCTAAAAAATATTTTTTGAATTTCGCGCTCTGCCTTTTCAGTGGAATGTGGGAGGAGTTCCGCTAGCGGAACGCTGGGGTTAAAGCAGCTGGTGGCCACACCAGATACTGTTACTTTTGATTTTGACCCCCCTTTGTTCAAAGACACATGATTCCATTTGTTAGTCACATGTCTGTGGAACTTGTTCAGTTTGTCTGTTGAATCTTATGTTTATATATAGGTAAAAGCTACCGAATGTCATTTTTGATGAGTTTGGACATTTTACAGATGAAAGTGAACAAGATACATTGTGCAAATGAACAAAATTTGGACGCATGCTTGTCTGAAGGAAGAACAGTACTGGCTCTGAAACAGCATGTTAAGGCTATAGGCTGTGTTGAATCTGGAGTCGGTAGGGCAAGGGGCCTGCCTGCTCTGCTTGGAGAAGATGGGAGAGGAGCAGACGGGCCGTGGAGAGAAAGGAAATCATGATGGCAGTGGCAGCTGTACAGAACTCATCCTAATGGCTTTGACTTCTCAAACACAGCATAAAGCTTACAAAATATGGTGCCCCGTCACCTTATTAATTTATTAACTTACTTAGATGACTACCAAGTTAAACCAAAAAAATAAAAGCAAATCGCTTGCTGCTTTTTGTAAACGCAGATATAAAATGCTTATTGTAATTTCTGCTCGGCATCAGACTAATTTTACGCTTCAGTTGCACTTCTCCACTCGGATGAGAATTGATGAATTGGCATTCTATCAGCAGACAGCACTCTGATTGTGTAGAAACTTTTCTTTGGGAAATTTCTCGGTGTACCAGAATTCTTTACTCAGGTGAAATGAAAGATAACTTTAAGCAAAGCATTAGCAAATGTAGCTGATTACATTCTTTGACCGTGCATAATTTTTGCAAGACAGACCTTGCTTTTTCATTGTAAGCTCATTTACTTGTGGCTGCCAGCCAAATAGTGTTGCACTTCTGTTGTCTTCTGATTTAAAAAGTATATTTTCTGCCAAATGTGTTGCACTAATGTATTTTCTGTGAAGGAAAACTATAGTTGCACGTTCCTCGTCACTCTATTGAAGCCCCAACAAAATATTAACCCCTGTCAATGCATAGCTGGACTCACCTGCTCCCGCTTTCTCCCATTTGTGTTATTTACAAACAAGTGACTGGCTCTACTGTTCTGGGGAACTATGGTAAGCTTCTTAACCTCTCTTGGGTACGTGAGACGTTAGCGTTCCACCTCTTCAACAGCCAGTGAAACTGCTGGGCGCCAAATTCGAATACAGAAATACTCATTATAAAAATTCAGAAAACAAAACATATTTTACATAGGTTTAAAGATTAACTTCTTGTGAATCCAACCACGTGTCAGATTTTAAAAATGCTTTACGGCGAAAGCATACCGTACGATTATTTGAGAACATAGCCCAGCAGACAAATCATTACAAACAGTAACCAGCCAAGTAGAACAGTTACACAAGTCAGAAATAGAGATAAAATGAATCCCTTACCTTTGATGATCTTCATATGGTTGCACTCAGCAGACATTCATTTACTCAATGTTCCTTTAGTTCGATAAAGTCTCTTTATATCCAGAAACCTCAGTTTTGTTCGCGTTTTCAGTAATCCACAGGCTCAAACGCAGTCAAAACAGGCAGACAAAAAAATCCAAATTGTATCCGTAAAGTTCATAGAAACATGTCAAACGATGTTTATATTCAATCCTCAGGTTGTTTTTAGCCTAAATAATCGATAATATTTCAACCGGACAATAACGTCGTCAATTTAAAATGTAAACAAGAAAGGCACTCTCTCGGTCGCGCACATGAAAAAGTTCTGTGACACTTTAGGGTCCACTCATTCCGACTGCTCTTACTTCCTCATTTTTCAGAATACAAGCCTGAAATAATTTCTAAAGACTGTTGACATCTAGTGGAAGGCATAGGAACTGCAATTTGAACTGCAATTTGAACTGCAATTTGAGTCCTAAGTCAATGGCATTGAATAGAAAACTACAAAACCCCCCCAAAAAACGACTTCCTGAATTGATTTTTCTCAGGTTTCCGCCTGCCAAATCAGTGCTGTTATACTCACAGACACTATTTTAACAGTTTTGGAAACTTTAGAGTTTTCTATCCAAGTCTACCAGTTATATGCATATCATATCTTCTGGGCCCGAGAAGCAGGCAGTTTAATTTGGGCATGCTTTTCATCCAAAATTCCGAATGCTCCCCTCTACCCTAGAGAAGTTAATGTGACAGGTAATATGAAGAACGCGATCTGCTTTATCTCTTAATGTATTGCACAAGCTGACAGCAGGTATTTACTTAAGTAGTTAATATTTAACAGAATTTACGATATTGAAAAACCATTCTGTGGCTATTTCCAAATGCCCCAGTATATACGGTATACTGCCCAAGCCTATACAGCAGTAGTCATATAGGATGAGCCTTGACTATAGTACAGTATACACAGAGTAGACAAAACATTAAGAGCATCTACTCTTTCCATGAGACTGACCAGGTGATAGCTATGATCCCTTACTGATGTCACTTGTCAAATCCACTTTAATCAGTGTAGATGAAGGGGAGGAGACAGGTAAAAGTATTGTTAATCCTTTAAACAAATTGAGACATGGATTGTGTATGTGTGCCATTCAGAGGCTGAATGGGCAAGACAAAAGATTGAAGTGCCTTTTGAATAGGGTATGGTAGTATGTGCCAAGAACTGCTACGCTGCTGGGTTTCTCACGATCAACAGTTTCCTGTGTCTATCAAGAATGGTCTACCACCCAAAGGACATCCAGCCAAGTTGACACAACTGTGGGAAGCATTGGAGTCAACATGGGCCAGCATCCCTGTGGAACGCTTTCGACACCTTGTAGAATCCATGTCCCAATGACTTGAGGCTGTTCTGAGGGCAAAAGAGGGGGGGGGGTCCAACTCAATATTAGAAAGGTGTTCCTAGTGTTTGGTTTTCTCCGTGTAAATACACTACATGGCCAAAAGTAGTGGAATTTAGTGTATTCGACTCTTACAACCACACCCGTTGCTGACGGGTGTATAAAATCTAGCACACTGCCATGCAATTTCCATAGACCAACATTGGCAGTAGGATGGCCCGTACTGAAGAGCTCAGTGACTTTCAACATGGCACCGTCATAGGATGCCACCTTTCCAACAAGTCAGATCGTAAAATTTCTGCTCTGCTAGAGCTGCCCCGTTCGACTAAGTGCTGTTATTGTGACGTGGGAATGTCCAGGAACAACGGCTCATCAGAACGGACTGCAGAGTGCTGTATCACGTAAAAATCGTCTGTCCTCGGTTGCAACATTCACTACCGAGTTCCAAACTGCCTCTGGAAACATCAGCACAATAACTGTTCGTTGGGAGCTTCATGTAATGGGTTTCCATGGCCGAGCAGCCGCACACAAGCCTAAGATCACCATTCACAATGCCAAGCATTAGCTGAAGTGGTGTAAAGCTTGCAGCAATTGGACTCTGGAAGTTTGGTTGAGGAGGAATAATGGTCTGTGGCTGTTTCATGGTTTGGGCTAGAACTCTTTGTTCCAGTGTAAGGCCATCTTAACGCTACAGCATACAATGCCATTCTATATTATTCTTTGGTTACAACTTTGTGGCAACAGTTTGGGGAAGGCCCTTTCCTGTTTCAGCATGACAATGCCCCTGTGCACAAAGTGAGGTCCATACAGAATTGGTTTGTCCTGATCGGTGTGGAAGAACTTGCACAGACCCCTGACCTCAACCCAATAGAAACACCTTTGGGATAAATTGGAATGGCACACAAATGGCTCCGACAGACATGACAGCTCTGCTTCTAGCTCCTAAGCAACTTCAGTATTTAGTTTTCTTGTTATTTCTTACATTATTAGCCCAAAACTTTTTTTGTGTTAATACATACCGCCGAAAATAACTTTTGGAAATCAGAGCGGCGGTAACTCAACAGCATTACAAACAGAAATACAACCTTCCTTTAATTGGTTCCTTTGTTCTTTTTTTTAAAATTTATTTTTTTTTTTTTTTTCTGGGGTGGATCAGCTTAATATTGCGGAAAGAATGTTGCTTCCAATGTAATTGTCTGCATCATTTCCAATCCCCCATATTTTTTTGGGTAAATATATATATCCATACACGCATGCATACATAATATACATATATACATACACATACCTATATAGACATACATACTTTTTTAAAGAATATACCTTTATTATTATTCCCCGCAACCCTACCACCGCTCCCCCAATTGGAGTAAACTAATAAACACTTCTGCTTTTACCTTCAATTTATACATCTTATACCTATTTTACAGACACAGACTACTTTATAATAGTTCTCTCTTGTTTGTTCTTAGTCCTTCCTCTATTTCTGTTGTCCATCCAATTTTATTTCCACTTGTAACTGTGCTATTTCACAAAAGCTCCGCACCTATACACATTTCACAGATCCCGTATGCCCTACATTGTTTATCTTGTTATTAGTCCCACCCTTCAGTTCCACTCAACCCTTCCCATCTATCTTCCAACATCATCCATTTCGGATTTTTATTTGCCATATATTTTTCAACTGTGCTGTGATGCTTCACAAAAGATTTGAACCTTCCTATTCTCATAGCTTCTACAGATTGTAAATTAAAAATAAACATTTTTGCTAAAATAATTATTATATTATTGATTGATTGACTATGGCTTTTCAAATCCCCCAGTATTGCTATCTGTAGCGTTAGTTTTAGGCAAATGTTGCAATTCTTCAGCCATTCCTGGACCTGTGACCAAAAACGAGCTACATATGGACAATACCAAAATAAATGATCTAATGACTCTGCCTCCTCACAACAGAATCTGCAGAGCTGGGAAGATTGTATACCCCATATATATAACATTCTATTAGTTGCAAGAATTTTGTACAGTAATTTAAATTGAAAAATTCGAAGTTTTGAATCCGGCGTTGTTTTGCGTATCAATTCATAAACCATGTGCCATGGAATGGGTACATCGAAAATCTCTTCCCAACTATTTTGCAATTTATATGGCACAGCTGTCAGTTTTTTGGTCCTTAAATGAAATTGGTATATGTTTTTATTTATCACACTTTTCTTTAACCATTTATGTTCTTTAATACAGGGCCGACATACAAGTTCCTTACTTTTTTCCCCTTCTACTTGCCTCTTCCATTTTTGTGGTAATGCTGCAATTAATTGGTTGTAATTTTGGGTAGAGCAGACATTTCCATATGTCTGTGTGAGCTGCATGTGTGACATAACTCCACCAGTCCTATTTATGATATCATTCACAAAAATTATACCTTTTTTAAACATTTCTTCGATAAATACAGTTTTTTTATCAATTACTATATTTGAATTTAACCACAATATTTGTTGTACTATTTGTTCCGTCCTTTCAGGTGGATTAAACTGAAATTGCAACCAACTTTCTAAGGCTTGTTTAAAAAATAAGGATATTTTGGAGATTATTTCCTTTTCAAACAATCGAAAGTGAGCAGGTGTAATCTGAATAAAGGGAAAAAGGCCCTTCTTGAACATAGGATGAGACATTCGTACCAATTTACTAGAGAACCAGTTTGGATTTAAGTATAACTTTTGTATGACTGATGCCTTTAGTGAGAGGTCTAATGCTTTAATATTTAATAATTTCTGCCCTCCGAATTCATATTCGTTATATAAATAGGCCCTTTTAATTTTATCTGGCTTGCCGTTCCAAATAAAATGGAATATTTTTTGTTCATATAATTTAAAAAGCAGGTCACTAGGTGTAGGCAAAACCATAAGCAAATAGGTAAACTGTGATATGACTAAAGAGTTAATCAGGGTGATTTTTCCACAAATAGACAAGTATTTTCCTTTCCATGGTAGCAAGATCTTATCTATTTTTGCTAACTTTCTATAAAAATTTATTGGAGTGAGATCATTTCTTTCTTTTGGGATTTTTATACCGAGTATATCCACATCTCCGTCAGACCATTTAATTGGTAAACTACATGGCAATATAAAATGTGTATTTTTTAGTGATCCAATACGTAATATGGTACATTTATCATAATTTGGTTTTAATCCAGAGAGGATAGCAAAGGTATCTAGATCCTCTATGAGGCCGTGGAGAGACTCTAGTTGTGGTTTTAAAAGAAAACATGAATCATCAGCGTACAATGACACCTTAGTTTTTAAGCCACGGATTTCTAATCCATTAATATTAATGTTTGATCTAATTTTAACAGCTAACATTTCGATGGCAATAATAAATAGATATGCCGATAGTGGACAACCTTGTTTTACTCCTCTAGATAGTTTAAAACTTTCTGAGATGTAGCCATTATTTACTATTTTACACCTAGGGTTACTATACATAATTTTAACCCATTTTATAAGAGATTCCCCAAAATTGAAATATTCTAGGCATTTATATATAAACTCCAGTCGTACTTTATCAAAAGCCTTTTCAAAATCAGCTATGAAAACCAGACCTGGTGTCCCCGATATTTCATAGTGTTCTATTGTTTCCAGTACTTGCCTTATATTATCTCCAATGTATCGTCCATGTAAAAAACCTGTCTGATTAGGATGAATAATATCTGACAAAACTTTTTTTATTCTATGCGCCAAGCATTTTTGCATCACAACACTGAAGTGTAAGAGGTCTCCAATTTTTTAATTGGACTGGATCTTTATATATACCACTTGGGTCCTGTTTCAGTAATAACGATATCAGACCTTCTTGTTGCGTGTCTGATAATCTACCATTTATATAGGAGTGGTTAAAACAAGCTAATAATGGTCCTTTGAGTATATCAAAAAAAGTTTTGTATACTTCCACTGGTATGCCATCCAGCCCTGGAGTTTTCCCATCCTTAAAGGCCCCAATTGCATCAAGCAGTTCCTCCTCTGTAATTTGGCCTTCACATGAGTCTTTCTGTACAGATGTTAATTTTACATTATTAATAGGAAAAAAATCCATACAATTAGTTTCAGTTAGTGGAGATGGAGGAGCCTGAAACGAAAACATATTCTTAAAGTACTTTACTTCCTCTTTCAAAATATCATTTGGTGAATCATGCGTGACTCCATCATTTGTAACAAGTTTTAATACATTTTTTTTGGTAGCATTTCTATATTGAAGATTGAAAAAGAATTTGGTGCATTTTTCCCCATATTCCATCCAGTTCGCTTTATTTTTATAATATATTACACTGGATCTTTCTTGAATAAGTTCCTCCATTTCTTTTTGTTTTTCCTCTAACTTATTCTGTGCCTCTATGGTACCGTTTTTATTGCTATCTAACTGTACTGTTAGTCCTTCAATTTCCTTTGTTAATATGGACTCTTTTGATCTAAATTCCCTTTGTTTTATAGATGAGTACTGAATTGCATGGCCTCTAAAGGCACACTTAAAAGTGTCCCATACAATAAGGGGATCTGCTGTACCTATGTTATGTCTGAAAAAGTCAGTTATAAAATCTTCTGTCCTAGTTCTAAACAATTTATCATCTAGTAGACTTTGATTAAATTTCCAATATCCTCGCCCACGTGGAAATTCTGTAAGAGAAATATATATGCCAATTATGTGATGATCCGACCGCATTCTGTCCCCTATCAACACTTTTTTAACTTTTGGTGCCAGAGAGAATGGTATAAGAAAGTAGTCAAGACGACTAGCTTGATTCAGCCTCCGCCATGTATATCTCACTAAATCAGGGTATTTAAGTCTCCATATATCCACTAATTCCAATATATCCATGACATTCATGATTTCCTTAAGTGCCTGAGGGTGATAGTTTGTAGTGTGATTTCCTTTCCGGTCTATAGAGGTATTTAAGACCGTATTAAAATCTCCCACTATAATAATAGAGTCTAGTGTTGCTTGTAGAGTTGATAAATTCTTATATATATTTTCAAAGAAGCTTGGATCATCATTATTCGGACCGTATAGGTTAACAAGCCATATTTGTTTATTGTCCAATAACATATTTAAAATAATCCATCTACCTTGAGGATCTGTTTGGACAATTTGCACATTTGGATCAAAATTATTGTTAATTAAAACCATCACCCCTTTTGAATTTCTTTGCCCATGGGAGAAATATATTTTGCCCCCCCAGTTCTTTTTCCACAAAACTTCATCTAAAACTGTTGAATGGGTTTCCTGTAAACAATAGATATTATAATCCTTCTCTTTTAGCCAGGTAAATACTGATCGTCTTTTCTTATTATCTGCTAAGCCATTACAATTGTAACTGGCTATACTTATTTCACCACTTACCATAATGAGACACACCTTTCATTCTTTTAATCAGAATATATTTTTGTAAACGTACTATTAAAAAGTAACATAATGATTGAGTGTCTATATAGTTGTACCATGATATTTGCATTTCTACTAAGTAAACCTCCAATTGGTCCCTACTATTCCACCCGCTAAAAGGCCTCATCTCGAGATGGCTTGTCATCCCAATGCCCGGTAGACCACCCTCGACCCCCTGTATCCCATAGCCCTGAACCGACTGGGATCCATTCTTTGAAAAGAGCATACAGTGCCATTTACCGAATTGAAGAAGATCAATTACCATATGCATTTCCATTGCCCTCACCTCGATTTGTATTATATATATCTGTGGATCATCCTCTATTGTCCCTAACATCTTTTACTTCTTCCTTCGCAACAGTTGTGGGATACACACATACACCCACACACACTCAGCCCTTACCCCCACACAACCATAAGCTCACTTTCTCAACAATTGCACCATCCCAGAGCCCAACTCAAGATGGGTCATGATTTACAAATGCACTTGCAGTTGCAGCTGCATGAGAAGGCCTGCAAGACCGCACAAAAAATTAGCAAAAATTGAGAGATTTATTTACCATTGTCATATCCTAGATAATGGAGGTCAAATGTACACCTTATTCCTGAAACACCCACAATACGGCCACCCGTCATGACCATGTCCCCACGCATCTCCATGCAGTCCGACTTTGATTTTGTGCCGCCAGGGCCACAATAATATACCCCCTCTCTGAATGTCCGAGTGTGACCCCCTCCCCATGGGTTACTGCAGCTAGTGTTGCCAGCACTGCCACTGCCTGGGTGGGGGCACCCCACCGGAATCCCCACCGGCTAGGTACAAGGTCGTCAAGGTTCTCATTAGCAGCTTTGAGAATTTCCTTGTATATTATGCTCACCCTTTATGGGGCTTTGGCTTTGCAGGACCAACCCTGCCAAGCAGGCTCAGAATCTTGAGGGGGCAGTGCTGCTCTAAGTCTCTGACCTCATTTTAGCTGCATACAGACCGCTTACAGCGGGCACATAAAACAGTTAGGGACTTCTCCTTAGTATCTGGGTCATTCAGGTGGGTGTCTAGGGTATAGTGCCATGGACTGTACCATTAAAATAGGATAATAAATAATTAGATAAAATAAATAAAAAATGTAGTTCTCCATGATAGGACAATAAATAAATAAGACGTATAATTCATTATAAAAGTATATCCATCATCTGAACAACATTGAAAGCCCTCTCATACCCGGCTCACAGCAATACATTGGCTCTGGGATATGCAACCATTTCATTACTCACTCACTCAACTTTCCAAACATAACAAATAAAATAAAAAATAAACACAAACCATACCATCCACACATACTGTGCCTTCTGTTTACTTAGTTTTTATCTTCACTATGTTGAATTAGTGCTTGTGTGTTCAATTAGTTATATGTGAAGATTTATAGAAAAGCTATATTTTTTATTGTATTGTTACAATCAGTAACCGGGCTTGAATTGTGTTTATTTCCCTCGTCTATGAGAACTTTGTAATTTTTAAAATAACCATGGAGTAGTCTTTGTGTCTCTGAACAACTGGTTATCAATATATAGTTTATCAACGACGAGAGCTACTCGTTTCGCTTTTAATCTATTTTCTTTGAAAATTGGATACAGAACTTTGCGCCGTTCTGCAATTTCCTTCGGAAACTGATCATTCATGCCAATTTTGGTCCCAGCAAGTCTTTTACCCAGGCTTTTAACCAATATTTTATCTTTAAATGAAGCAAATTTGGCAACGATTGGGCGTTCGTACCTCTGCCCTCTCTGTCCGAAGCGGTGAACGCGTTCAAGTTGGATTTTGTCGATAACTTCGCGTGGAATCTGAAGCGCTGTAAGGAGGAACTCTCTAACTATAGATTCAGGAACTTCTCCTTCTTTTTCTTGGATACCTGTAAGTACCAAATTTTCTCTCATGGATCTAGTTTGTATGTCTAGTAAGGTTTCCTTCAGAACGGTGTTCTCCTTTTTAATTCCATTCATTTCGGTTTCAATCTTATTGACTGTCCCTTTTAGCGCGTGTGTTTGCTTCTCCAATGTCGCAGCTTTTTCATCACTCATCTCTAGGCTTGCCTTCAACTCTTTTATATCCTTACTAACTAATTCAAGTATACCCAGTTTGTCATTTATTGATTTTAACAGATCGGTTTCGACCTTTACCATTCCCGGTGGTGAGAATATTAAATCATCAGTGTCTGTAGAAGAGTCACGTTTTCGTTTTGTAATCGGTTCCCCTGTCTTACTCTCCGTCATGTTTGGTTGTTGCCTGTTTTCGTAATATTTGTCGATAAATGTCTCTAGTTTTAGGATTTGTTTTGTGTTATTGTCCAGATTGAAGGTTATCACTCACCAGATTAAGTAGTGCTAATATTTTAGTCTAATTTAGCAGATATTTCGAATATTATGTTTTATCTTGAGGTGCTCTACATAAATCCCTTCAGTCCGCCATTACCCTTACGTTACCTTTACGTCATACGTCAGCGTGCAAGCAGTTCCTTTGTTCTTAACCCCCAGGGCAATTAAACTTTTCCCAGAGGCTGCTCCAAGACGCCGCCGGCAGAGGTATTCTGAGTGGACTTGTTGTCCGACTCAGGAGGCGTGCACACCATCCACCGCTTCCGAGTATATTGCTCGCTAATGTTCAGTCCCTGGAAAATAAAGTTTATGAGTTGACTGCGAGTATCTCCTTCCAGAGAGACATCAAGGGATGTAATACACTGGGTGTATTACGGAATCATGGCTCTCTCCAGATATACTGTCCCCGTCCATACAGCCAGCTGGGTTCTCAGTACATCGCGCAGACAGGAATAAAGAACTTCCCGGGAAGAAGGCGCGCATGTTTCAAGATTAACTACTTATGGTGTGACTGGTAAAGTACAGGAACTTGAGTCCTTTTGTTCACCTGACCTAGAATACCTCGCAATCAAATGCCAACCGTATTACCGTCCAAGAGATCTCTTCGGTTATAGTCACAGCCGTGTATATTCCCCATCAAGCAGATACCACGATGGCCCTCAAGGAACTAAACTGGACGTTGTGCAAACTGGAAACCACATCCTGGGTCCGCATTTACTGTAGCTGGGTATTTTAACAAAACAAATGCTCTTAGCAAAATGCATTGCCTGTTGCACTGCCTCTTCAAAAACTCTCAACTATTGTTTCTCCCTTCCAGGATGGCTACAAGGCCCTCCCTTTGGAAAATCAGATCACAACTACATTCTGCTCTTACCTTCCTGTAAGCAGAAACTGAAACAGGAAGTAGCCGTGCTAAGGTCTATTCAATGCTGGTCTGACCAATCACAATCCATGCTTCAAGATTTTGATCATGCGGACTGGGATTTGTTCTGGGTTGCCTCTGACAATAACAATGACATATACATGTGACAGAGTTAATCAGGAAGTGTATAGGGGAAGTTCCCACTGTGACCTATTAACCTACAAAAAATGTGGATAGATGGCAGCATTCACGCAAAACTGAAAGCGCGAACCACCTCAGTTAACAACGGCAAGGTGACTGGGAATATGGTTGAATACAAACAGTGTAGTTATTCCCTCCGTAAGGCAATCAAACAGGCAAAACGTCAGTACAGAGACGAAGTGGAGTCTCAATTCAATGGCTCAGACACAACGTATGTGGCAGGGTCTACATACAATCACGGGTTACAAAGGGAAAACCATCCACATCAAGGACACTGTCGTCTTGCTCCCCAACAAGCTAAACACCTTCTTCGCCCGCCTTGAGGATAACACATTGCCAGTGATGCGGCCTGCTACCAAGGACTGTGGGCTCTCGTTCTCCGTGGCCGACGTGAGTAAGACATTTTAAGCGTGTTAACCCTCGCAAGACTGTCGGCCCAGACGGCATCCGTAGCCCCTATTCACTTACTGATGAACCAGCTGGCTGGAGTGTTTATGGACATATTGAATATCTCCCTATTCCAGTCTGCTGTCCCCACATGCTTCAATATGTATGTTCCTGTACCCAAGAAGGCAAAGGTAACTGAACTAAATTACTGTTGCCATGTGTCATCAGGAAGTGCTAAGAAAGACTAGTCAAGGATCATATCACCTCCACCTTACCTGACACCCTAGGCCCACTTAAATTTGCATACCGCCCCAATAGATCCACAGACGATGCAATCGAACTGCACACTGCCCTATCCCATCTCGACAAGAGGAATACCTAATGTAAGAATGTTGTTCATTGACTGTAGCTCAGCTTTTAACACCGTAGGACCCTCCAAGCTCATCATTAAGCTCGGGGCCCTGGGTCTGATCCCAACCCTGGGCAACTGCGTCCTGGACTTCCTGACAGGTCGCCCCAAGGTATTGAATGTAGGAAACAACCCCTCCACTATGCTGATACTCAACACTGGGGCCCCACAAAAGTGTGTGCTCAGCCCCCTCCTATACTCCCTGTTCACCCATGACTGCGTGGCCACGCACACCTCCAACTCAGTCATCAAATTTGCAGACACAACAGTAGTAGGCCTGATTACCAACAATGACAAGACAGCCTACAGGGAGGAGGTAAGGCCTTGGCAGAGTGGTGCCAGGATAATAACCTCTCCCTCAATGTCAACAAAATGAAGGAGCTTATCTTGGACTTCAGGAGAAAGCAGAGGGAGTACGCCCTCATCCACATTGACAGGACTGCAGTGGAGAAGGTGAAGAGCTTCAAGTTTCTCGGCGTACACATCACTGACAAACTGAAATGGACCACTCACACCGACAGTGTGGTGAAGGCGCAACAGCTCCTCTTCAACCGCCGGAGGCTGAAGAAATTCACCTTGTCTCCTAAGACCCTCACACACTTTTACAAGCAATTTGCTACACCCGCAATAAAATGTTCTAAATATGTGTATGTGACCAATATATTTTTTATTGAAAATGCACAAAATGAGAGCACCCTGTCAGGCTGTATAACCGCCTGGTACGGCAACTGCACTGCCTGCAGCGCAGGGCTCTACAGAGGGTGTTGCGCCAAACGTATCACCGGGGACAAACTCCCTGCCCTCCAGGACACCTACAGCACCTGATGTCACAGGAAGGCAAGGAGATCGTCAAGGACATCAACCACTCAAGCAAAGGCTTGTTCACCCTGCTGTCACCCAGAAGGTGAGGTCATTACATGTGCATCAAAGCTGGGACTAAGAAGCTGTTTTAGAAGCTGTTTTAGTCTCTATCTCAAGGCCAACATGCTGTTAAAAAGCCATCCCTAGCCGGCTTCCACCAGGTTACTCAACACTGCACCCTAGAGGCTGCTGCCATATGTATATAGACATGGAATCGCTGGTCACTTTAATAATGTTAACATACTGTTTTAATTATTTCATATGTATATACTGTATTCTACTGTATTTTGGTCAATTCCACTCCGACATTGCTCATCCTAATATTTCTTATTTTCATTCTTTTAGATTTTTGTTTTGTTGTAAATTGTTAGATCCACTGTTAGAGCTAGGAACACAAGCATTTTGCTACACCTGCAATAACATCTGCTAAATATGTAATGTGACAATATTTGATTTGATTTGAATGCCAACTGCAAGCCTAATCGCCCAACATCAGTGCCCGACCTGACAGAATGGCACCGGAGGAGATGGCTGCCATTTTACAGGCTCCTAAACAATTGTGCCACTTTGTATTTTTTCACTTTGTTTGCATTACACCACATCAGTCACCGGCTTCATCAATAAGTACATCGATTTCGTTGTCCCCACAGTCACCGTACGTACATACCCTGACCAGAAGCCATGGATTACAGGCAACATCTGCACTGAGCTAAAGGGTAGAGCTGCCGCTTTCAAGGAGCGGGACTCTTACCCGGATGCTTATTAGAAATTCCGCTATGCCCTCAGACAAACCATCAAACAGGCAAAGTGTAAATACAGGACTAAGATTGAATCCTACTACACCGGCTCCGACGCTTGTCGGATGTGGCAGGGCTTACAAACTATTACGGACAACAATGGGAAGCACAGCCGCGAGCTACCTAATGACACATGCCTACCAGATGAGCTGGTAGGCATGTGTCACTTACCAGGTGGTAAGGGTAGGCAACACATCTGCCACGCTCATCCTCAACGAGGGGGCCCTCATAGGTGCGTGCTTAGTCTCCTCCTGTACTCCCTGTTCACCCATGGCTGCGTGGCCAAGCACGACTCCAACGCCATCATTAAGTTTGCCGACGACACAACGGTGGTAGGCCTGATCACCGACACCAGTGGGACAGCCTTTAGGGAGGTGGTCAGAGACCTCGCAGTATGGTGCCAGGACAACAACCTCTCCCTTAACGTGATCAAGACGGAGATGATCGTGGACTATAGGAAAAGGAGGGCCGAGCACTCCCCCATTCTCATCGACGGGGCTGTAGTGGAGCAGGTTGAGATCTTCAAGTTCCTTGGTGTCCACATCACCGACATGGTCCAAACACACCAAGAAAGTTGTGAAGAGGGCACGACAATGCCTATTCCCCCTCAGGATCCTAGAAAGATTTGGCATGGGTCCTCAGATCCTTATTGTTCTCCAGCTGCACCATCGAAAACATCCAGACTGGTTGCATCACCGCCTGGTATGGCAACTGCTTGGCCTCCGACCACAAGGTGCTACAGAGGGTAGTGGGTACGACTCTGTACATAACTGGGGCCAAGCTTCCTGCGATCCAGGACCTCTATACCAGGCAGGGTCAGAGGAAGGTTGTAAAAATTGTCAAAGACTCCAGCCACCCTAGTCATAGACTGTTCTCTCTGCTACCGCACGGCAAGTGGTACCGGAGCGCCAAGTCAAGGTCCAAAAGGCTTCTTAACAGCTTCTATCCTCAAGCCATATAACTGCTGAACATGTAATCAAATCTACCCAGACTATTTACGTTGCCCCTCCCCCCTTTTTTTACGCTGCTGCTAATCACTGTTTTTATCTATGCATAGTTACTTTACCCCTACCTACATGTACATATTACCTCGACTAACCTGTACCCCCGCACATTGACTCGGTACCCACCCTGGATATAGCCTCATTATTGTTATTTTATTGTTGCTATGTTTTACTTTATTTAGTAAATATTTTTTTCTTAACCTGTTTGGCGTGCAAGCCCGACGTCGGTACACTTATGACAACAGCCAGCTCAAAGTGCAGGGCGCGAAATTCAAAAGATATTTTTTTTTAAATATTTAACTTTCACACATTAACAAGTCCAAGACACCAGATGAAAGGTACACATCTTGTGAATCAAGCCAACATGTCCGATTTTTTAAATGTTTTACAGGGAAGACACAATATGTAAATCTATTAGCTAACCACGTTAGCAAAAGACACCACTATTCTTACTCCATCAGTTTTTTACTCCATCAGTAGCTATCACAAATTCGACCAAATAAAGATATAAATAGCCACTAACCAAGAAACAACTTCATCAGATGACAGTCTGATAACATATTTATTGTATAGCATATGTTTTGTTCGAAAAATTTGCATATTTCAGGTATAAATCATAGTTTACATTTCAGCTACAATCAGAAATTGCACCGAAAGCAGCCATAATATTTACAGACACCAACGTCAAATACCTAATTACTCATCATAAAACATTTCTGAAAAATACATAGTGTACAGCAATTGAAAGACAGGCATCTTGTGATTCCAGACAATATTTCCGATTTATTAAATGTTTTACAGCGAAAACAAAATGTAGCGTTATATTAGCGTAGCCACAATAGCCAGAAACACTTGGGCGCCCACGACCAGTTCACATGCACGACAGATATTAGAATTAGTTTCTTACTTTTGGTGATCTTCCGTCAGAATGTTGGACAAGGTGTCCTTTGTCCAGAACAGTCGTTGTTTTGATCTGGAACGGCAAATATCCCTCTTCATTTAGCATGGGCACTTGCCAAGTGGCACGGATCACTCCAACGTCAACAAAGTCAGAGAACGGAACACGGCAAAACTCCCGAAAAAATTTCAATAATCTGATTAAACTATATTGAAAAAACATACGTTACGATGATATGGTCACATGTATCAAATAAAATCTAAGACGGAGATGTTAGTCGTCCATAACGAGAGCAAAACAGAAGGCAAATTCATGTCCTCTTTCGCGCGCTCCAGAAACAGGAAATGGACGGTCACGTCAAACAAAGAGCTTTAATTCCACCTCAGACCAAGATAAACACGAAATTTTTTCTCTCACCGCCTCTTGACAACCAGGGGAAGGTGTATGAAGTGTATGTAGACTCTTACGTATCACGCCCATGTATAGGCATGAAGTTGAACAGAGCATCGATTTCTGACATTCCACTTCCTAGTCAGGAAGTGTGCTGCAGAATGACTTCTGTTTCACTCAGATAAATAATTCAAACGGTTTTAGAAACTAGAGTGTTTTCTATCCAATAGTAATAATAATATGCATATTGTACGAGCAAGAATTGAGTACGAGGCCGTTTGAAATGGGCACGATTTAACTGGCTACTCAATACTGCCCCTTGCAGCCATAAGAAGTTAACCAACAATGCAGTTTTAAGAAAAATAGGAGTTAAGGGCTTGTAAGTAAGCATTTCACGGTAATATCTACACCTGTTGTATTCGCCGCATGTGACAATTTTTGAGGGTATTTTGCTCTTGTGGCTGAGTGGAAGCAAATCCCCGCAGCAATGCTCTAACATCTAGTGGAAAGCCTTCACAGAAGAGTGGATTCTGTTATAGCAGCTAAGGGGGTACCAACTCCATATTAATGCCCGTGATTTTGGAATGAAATGTTCGACGGGTAGGTACATACATACATTTGGGCAAGTAGTGGGTAAAATTGTATGTAAACATTAGTGACCAGTGTTCAATGACTATCTACATAGGGCAGCAGTCTCTAACGTGCAGGGTTGAGTACCGGGTGGTAGCTGGCTAGTAACAGTGACAAAAATTCAGGGCAAGGTACTGGGCGGAGGCTGGCTAGTGGTGACTATTTAAGTCTGATGGCCTGAGATATAAACTGTTTTTCAGTGTCTCCATCCTAGCTTTGATGCACCTGTACTGTCTCTGCCTTCTAGATGGTAGATGGGTGAAGAGGCTGTGGCTCGGCTCGGGAGGCTGAGGTCCTTCATGATCTTCTTGGCCTTCCTGTGACACCAGGTGCTGTGGATTTCCTGGGGGCCAGGAAGTGTAGCCCTGTGGGATGCGTTGTGCTGACTGCACTACCCTCTGGAGAGCACTGCAGTTGCGGAGTGTGTTTTTGTGTATATTATGGATCCCCATTAGCTGCTGCCAATGCCAT
This sequence comes from Salvelinus namaycush, assembly GCF_016432855.1. Taxonomy (NCBI): domain Eukaryota; kingdom Metazoa; phylum Chordata; class Actinopteri; order Salmoniformes; family Salmonidae; genus Salvelinus; species Salvelinus namaycush. The sequence continues at coordinate 18,941,058 of NC_052334.1, forward strand.
AAGGTGTATTTTTATCTGTTTTTTAAATGTAATTCTACTGCTGGCATGAGTTATGTGGAATAGAGTTCCATGTAGTCATGGCTCTATCTAGTACTGTGTGCCTCCCATAGTCTGTTCTGGACTGTGAAGAGACCTCTAGTGGCATGTCTTGAGGTGTGTGGTTCCGGGCTCTCTCCTCCCTGGAGGGATTACTTTTTCCTGTGGGATTACATGCTCTGTTAATTGCTTCCTTTAAAGGGAAAGTCTACTCAAACTATGTTTTTGGTATTTTTTTCATTAATCCACCCAAAAATGTTTTGCATGTCAGGAGTCAAGTTTTGCACTTTCAAGAAGGAAAGTGTCACCGGCCATATCATCATGATGATGCAAAGATGCTGGATGGATGGAGGAAGACCATCACTGGCTGGACTGGCGAACAAATTACATGAATCAACCAGGAACGGGACTGGGGCTGGTCTAATAGCAGGCATTGTACTAGACTTGGCTAACCACACGCTCATCCTGACGGTCTCCGTTATCTGTGCTGCTTTAACTTCTTACGGCTGAGATCCCGTTAACGGGATCGATATGACAACAGCCAGTAAAAGTGCAGGGCGCCAAATTCAAAACAACAGAAATCTCATAATTAATATTCCTCAGACATAGAAGTATTTTAGACCATTTTAAAGATACACTTCTTGTTAATCCCACCACAGTGTCCGATTTCAAATAGGCTTTTCGGCGAAAGCACCACAAACGATTATGTTAGGTCAGAGCCAAGTCACAGAAAAACACAGCCATTTTTCCAGACAAAGAGAGGAGTCACAAAAATCTGAAATAGAGATCAAATTAATCACTAACCTTTGATGGTCTTCATCAGATGACACTCATAGGACTTCATGTTACACAATACATGTATGTTTTGTTCGATAAAGTTCATATTTATATCCAAACATCTTAGTTTACATTGGAGCGTTATGTTCAGTAATGTTTTGCCTCCAAAACATCCGGTGATTTTGCAGAGAGCCACATCAATTTACAGAAATACTCATAATAACATTGATAAAAGATACAAGTATTAAACATGGAACTTCAGATAAACTTCTCCTTAATGCAACCGCTGTGTCAGACTTTACAGAAAAAGCACACCATGTTATAATCTGAGTACAGCGCTCAGAGCCCAAATAAGCCATAAAGATACCCGCCATTTTTTGGAGTCAACAGAAGTCAGAAATAGCATTATAAATATTCACTTACCGTTGATGATCATCAGAATGCACTCCCAGGAATCCCAGTTCGACAATAAATGTTTGTTTTGTTCGATATAGTCCATCATTTATGTCCAAATACCTTCATTTTGTTTGCGCGTTCAGTCCAGTAATCCACATTCATGACGCGCAGGTCAGACAAAGTTAAACAATTCCATTACAGTTCGTAGAAACATGTCAAACGATGTATAGAATCAATCTTTAGGATGTTTTTAACATAAATCTTCAATAATGTTTCAACCGGAGAATTCCTTTGTCTTCAGAAATGTGATGGAAAGCAGGTCACTCTCACGTGAGTGCGCGCATGTTCAGCTCGTGCTAGACACCTGACTCAAAGAGCTCTCCTTCCCTCATTCTTCACAGTAGAAGCATCAAACAAGGTTCTAAAGACTGACATCTAGTGGAAGCCTTAGGAAGTGCAAAATTACCAATATCCCATTGTATATTGGATAGGCAAACCTACAAACCTCAGATTTCCCACTTCCTGGTTGGATACTTTCTCATGTTTTTGCCTGGCCTATGAGTTCTGTTATACTCACAGACATCATTCAAACAGTTTTAGAAACTTCAGAGTTTTCTATCCAAATCTACTAATAATATGCATATCTTAGCCTCTGAGCCTGAGTAGCAGGCAGTTTACTCTGGGCACCTTTTCATCCAAGCTACTCAATACTGCCACCCAGCCATAAGAAGTTAAACAGGGATGTGTATAGAGAGTCAGATTCCTGTGGACCTGGCCTCTTCTGTGCTCCTTATTAGCTCTGCTGGCTGGCCGTCTAGCTGAGATACAGTTAAAAGGAGCACACTTACCGGGACCAGTTTCCAGTAACAGCGGGTGGAACACTGCCATACAGAAGCGAGGGTTGTGAGAGAGGAGAAGAGGGAGATTTAGAAATGTGTTACAAGTGTGTGTGTGTGTGTGTGTGTGTTTGGTAAAATACTCACAAACTATGTTCCCTCCCGAGAGTAAATCACCTTTCTCCCGGGTAACGCTGTATTTCCCGCCAAAACCAGTAGTGTCATTCTAAAGCTTATAAATAGGCCAATGTCTGGATTTGATTACAACTTTGATCGTAAATTCAAGACTGCTACCTGAGCCCTATATTGAATGAGCCCAAGCCCAAATGATTGCCGTTATCCAATACATATGATATAGGCTACTGCACATGAACTGTAATACTGTATTGACTTATATGGGCTGGAATTACGCACAGCGTTGAAACCATGATAAAGCAGGGAGAGAACATGGGATTCTGATGCAGCACATGCGGCCTACAAAGTTACATGTATAGGCTAGTGAATTACATTTACATTTTGAAATATACGGCCTATTTGTATAATTGGTAGGCTGACATATATTCCTTTTTCATAATATTTACCCTAATGTTATAAGCCTAGTAGGCTCTTTCGCTCTCTATTGTTGCTTCATTCCTTCCTCGCTTTCAACAGTTAAATTATATACATTTTGCCGTTAATCATTCTAACGATATCCAGTTAAATGAAATAAGTTTTGTCCTTAATCATTATAATGACATCCATATTATAGTACTAGAATTAGATGCAGAAGGTTTTCACTTCTCTTCACGAAGATTGAATGGTTATGGGTCTGAAATTAACTGCTATAGCCTACTGCCATTGTGAGTTTGCTCTTCTTTCAAACTGCCTGTGATTTCTATTGGCTGCTATATTTAAAATTCCACAAACAAGAGCTTGGGTACCTCTTCAAATAGTTTAAGAAATACATTTTTTTAAATTTCCAGAGATGCTGTTCTAGTCTAACTTTTCATGCATGGGACTCCAAGAGCTAAGGAGTGTTTTTTTAACCTTTCATTGCTACCCATCCCGGATCCGGGAGGATCCTCATCAAAAAAGCTGACTAGCATAGCCTAGCCTAACGCGACAGGGATATCATATAATACACTGCTCAAAAAAATAAAGGGAACACTAAAATAACACATCCTAGATCTGAATGAATGAAATATTCTTATTAAATACTTTTTTCTTTACATAGTTGAATGTGCTGACAACAAAATCACACAAAAATGATCAATGGAAATCAAATTTATCAACCCATGGAGGTCTGGATTTGGAGTCACACTCAAAATTAAAGTGGAAAACTACACTACAGGCTGATCCAACTTTGATGTAAAGTCCTTAAAACAAGTCAGAATGAGGCTCAGTAGTGTGTGTGGCCTCCACGTGCCTGTATGACCTCCCTACAACGCCTGGGCATGCTCCTGATGAGGTGGCGGACTCCTGGACAGTCTGTGGTGTAACGTGGCGTTGGTGGATGGAGCGAGACATGATGTCCCAGATGTGCTCAATTGGATTCAGGTCTGGGGAACGGGCGGGCCAGTCCATAGCATCAATGCCTTCCTCTTGCAGGAACTGCTGACACACTCCAGCCACATGCGGTCTAGCATTGTCTTGCATTAGGAGGAACCCAGGGCCAACCGCACCAGCATATGGTCTCACAAGGGGTCTGAGGATCTCATCTCGGTACCTAATGGCAGTCAGGCTACCTCTGGCGAGCCCATGGAGGGCTGTGCGGCCCCCCCAAAGAAATGCCACCCCACACCATGACTGACCCACCGCCAAACCGGTCATGCTGGAGGATGTTGCAGGCAGTAGAACGTTCTCCACGGCGTCTCCAGACTGTCACGTCTGTCACATGTGCTCAGTGTGAACCTGCTTTCATCTGTGAAGAGCACAGGGCGCCAGTGGCAAATTTGCCAATCTTGGTGTTCTCTGGCAAATGCCAAACGTCCTGCACAGTGTTGGGCTGTAAGCACAACCCCCACCTGTGGACGTCGGGCCCTCATACCACCCTCATGGATTCTGTTTCTGACCGTTTGAGCAGACACATGCACATTTGTGGCCTGCTGGAATTCATTTTGCAGGGCTCTGGCAGTGCTCCTCCTTGCATAAAGGCGGAGGTAGCGGTCCTGCTGCTGGGTTGTTGCCCTCCTACGGCCTCCTCCACGTCTCCTGGTAGCGCCTCCATGCTCTGGACACTACGCTGACAGACACAGCAAACCTTCTTGCCACAGCTCGCATTGATGTGCCATCCTGGATGAGCTGCACTACCTGAGCCACTTGTGTGGGTTGTAGACTCCGTCTCATGCTACCACTAGAGTGAGAGCACCGCCAGCATTCAAAAGTGACCAAAACATCAGCCAGGAAGCATAGGAACTGAGAAGTGGTCTGTGGTCACCACCTGCAGAACCACTCCTTTATTGGGGGTGTCTTGCTAATTGCCTATAATTTCCACCTGTTGTCTATTCCATTTGCACAACAGCATGTGGAATTTATTGTCAATCAGTGTTGCTTCCTAAGTGGACAGTTTGATTTCACAGAAGTGTGATTGACTTGGAGTTACATTGTGTTGTTTAAGTGTTCCCTTAATTTTTTTGAGCAGTGTATAATTTTCATCAAATCACAAGTCCAATACAGCAAATGAAAGATAAACATCTTGTGAATCCAGCCATCATTTCCCGATTTTTAAAATGTTTTACAGCGAAAACACTATGTATTTCTATTAGCAAAAGACTCAACCGCATATTTTCTCCATTTTTCTACCGCATAGGTAGCTATCACAAAACCGACCAAATAGAGATATAATTAGTCACTAACCAAGAAACAACTTCATCAGATGACAGTCTTATAACACGTTATACAATAAATTTATGTTTTGTTCGAAAATGTGCATATTTGAGGTATAAATCATAGTTTTACATTGCAGCTACCATCAAAAATATCACCAAAGCAGCCAGAATAATTACAGAGAGCAACGTGAAATACCTAAATACTCATCATAAAACATTTATGAAAAATACATGGTGTACAGCAAATGAAAGATAAACATCTTGTGAATCCAGCCAATATTTCAGATTTTTTAAGTGTTTTACAGCGAAAACACTATAGCATTATATTAGCTTACCACAATAGCCAAACACACAACCGCATTTATTCACCGCATAGATAGCATTCGCAAAAACCAGCAAAAGATATCAAATTAATCACTAACCTTGACCAACTTCATCAGATGACAGTCTTATAACATCATGTTACACAATACATATATGTTTTGTTCGAAAATGTGCATATTTAGAGGTACAAATCGTGGTTTTACATTGTGAATACGTAGCCAAAATGCACAAAATTCTCCGGAGATATTTTGGACAGTCATCTAATCAAAGAACTCATCATAAACTTTACTAAAAAATACATGTTGGACAGCAAATGAAAGATACACTAGTTCTTAATGCAATCGCCGTGTTAGATTTTTTAAAATAACTTTACCATAACAAACAGCTTACGTTATAGCGAGACAGCGCCTGCAAAAAGGAAGGAAAATAGGACTAAAAATTTTCCACAGAAATACGAAATAACATCATAAATGGTTCTTACTTTTGCTGAGCTTCCATCAGAATCTTGTACAAGGAGTCCTTTGTCCAGAATAAATCGTTGTTTGGTTTTAGAATGTCCTCTTCTCCTGTCGAATTAGCAACCTTAGCTAGCCATGTGGCGCGAACATGTCCATCTTCTCCTGACGCAAAGAAAGGAAAATGCCAAAGGTCGCAATAAACGTTGAATAAACTGATACAACTCGGTTGAAAAAACCTACTTTATGATGTTATTATCACATATATCAAATAAAATCAGAGCCGGAGACATCCACCGTCTATACCGAACGCTTTTCAGAAGCCAATGCTGATGTCCTTCCCGCGCCTAGGTAGAGAAAGGAAATTGTGGTCACGTCATTCCAAGAGCTCTTGTTCGACCTCAGATCAAGCTAGACACCCCATTCCACCTTCCACTGCCTGTTGACATCTAGTGGAAGGCGTATGCAGTGCATGCAAATCCATAAATATAAAGCAATTGAATAGGCAGGCCCTGGAACAGAGCATCTTTTTCAGATTTTTCACTTCCTATCTGGAAGTTTGCTGCAAAATGAGTTCTGTTTTACTCACAGATATAATTCAAACAGTTTTAGAAACTTGAGTGTTTTCTATCCAATAGCAATAATATGCATATTGTATGATCTAAAAAAGAGTACGAGGCCGTTTAAATTGGGCACGATTTTTTCCAAAGTGAAGATATCGCCCCCCCCCTATTGACAAGAAGTTTTAAGGAGAGAGGCCAGTGGAGCACAGGTGTGTGCGTATTACGCAAGAGGCAATAAGTTCAATTTTTATGCATAACCCATCTTTAATTAGCTAAATATGAGGCTTATACTGCATTGAAAGTATTACCTGAAAGAGGTAGGCCAGGACATCAATCTAAAAACATATATTATATATACACACACACACACACACACACACACACACAGTACCAGTCAAAAGTTTGGACACACCTACTCATTCAAGTTTTTATTTTTTACAATAGAATAATAGTGAAGACATCAACTATGAAATAACACATGGAATCATGTAGTAACAAAGTGTTAAAGAAATCTAAATATATTTTATATTTGAGATTCTTCAAAGTAGCTGCCCTTTGCCTTGATGACAGCTTTGCACACTCTTGGCATTCAATTAACAGGTTTGCCTTGTTTAAGTTAATTTGGGATTTCTTTCCGTCTTAAAGCGTTTGAGCTAATCAGTTGTGTTGTGAAAAAGTAGGGGTGGTATATAGAAGATGGCCCTATTTGGTAAAAGACCAGGTCTATATTATGGCAAGAACAGCTCAAATAAGCAAAGAGAAACAACAGTCCATTACTTTAAGACATGAAGGTTAGTCAATCCAGAAAATTTGAAATTTTCATCAAGTGCAATCGAAAAAACGAAGCGCAATGATGAAACTGGCTCTCATGGGGACCACCACAGGAAAGGAACACCCAGCGTTACCTCTGCTGCAGAGGATAAGTTCATTAGAATTAACTGCACCTCAAAAATTGCAGGCCAAATAAATGCTTCAGAGTTCAAGTAACAGACATCTCAACATCAACTGTTCAGAAGAGACTGCTTGAATCAGGCCTTCATGGTCGAATTGCTGCAAAAAAAACGAAAGGACACCAATAATAAGAAGACTTGCTTGGGCCAAGAAACATGAGCAACGGACATTAGACTGGTGGAAATCTGTCCTTTGGTCTGATGAATCCAAATTTGAGAGATTTGTTTCCAACTGCTGTGTCTTTGTGATGCAGAGTAGGTGAACGGATGATCTCCGCATATGTGGTTCCCACTGTGAAGCATGGAGGAAGACGTGTGGGGGTGCTTTGCTTTGGTTTGGGATGAGTTGGACTGCAGAGTGAAGGAAAAGAAGCCAACAAGTGCTTAGCATATGTGGGAACTCCTTCAATAAGGTTGGAAAAGCATTCCTCATGAAGCTGGTTGAGAGACTGCCAAGTGTGTGAAAAGCTGTCATTAACTTCTCTATGATATGTGGGACGCTAACGTCCCACTTGGCCAAAAGCCAGTAAAAATGCAGAGCGCCAAATTCAAATATATTACTATAAAAATCAAACTTTCATGAAATCACACATGAAAGACACCAAATTAAAGCTACACTTGTTGTGAATCCAGCCAACATTGTCTGATTTCAAAAAGGATTTACGGCGAAAGCACACCAAACGATTATGTTAGGTCAGTAGATAGCCACAGAAAAACACAGCCATTTTTCCTGCCAAAGAGAGGAGTAACAAAAAGCAGAAATAGAGATGAAAATTAATCACTAACCTTTGATCTTCATCAAATGACACTCATAGGACTTCATGTTACACAATACATGTATGTTTTGTTCGGTAAAGTTCATATTTGTATCCAAAAATCTGAGTTTTTAGGCGGAACGCTACTGTCTCACTTGGCAAAAAGCCAGAGAAAAAGCGCCAAATTCTAATTAATTACTATGAAAATTACTATAAAAATCAAACTTTAATTAAATCACATATGAAAGTTACCAAATTAAAGCTACACTGGTTGTGAATCCAGCCAACATGTCATCCAGCCAACATGTCAGAATTCAAATAGGCTTTTCGGCGAAAGCAAACAATGCTATTATCTGAGGATAGCACAATAGTAAACAGAGAAGCATATTTCAACCCTGCAGGCGTGACACAAAACGCAGAAATAAAAATATAATTCATGCCTTACCTTTGACGAGCTTCTGTTGTTGGCACTCCAATATGTCCCATAAACATCACAAATGGTCCTTTTGTTCGATTAATTCCGTCGATATATATCCAAAATGTCCATTTATTTGGCGCGTTTGATCCAGAAAAACACCGCTTCCAAATTGCTCAAACGTGACGACAAAATATCTCAAAGGTTACCTGTAAACTTTGCCCAAAAATTTCTAACTACTTTTGTAATACAACTTTAGGTATTTTTTAACGTTAATAATTGATCAAATTGAAGACGGGATGATCTGTGTTCAATACAGGATTAAAACCAACTATAGCCAGCTTTCTGCTCACGCGCTTCTATCTAACAGGACACTTAATGTGACTCTCGTTCAAGATGGCTGTACTTCTTCATTACACAAAGGAATAACCTCAACCAACATCCAGTGGAACCGGTAGGAACAGCAAGCAGGTCCCTTAGAAATCTGGTTTCCCAATGAAAACTCATTGAAAAGAGTGACCTCAAAAAAACAAAAAAATCTGAATGGTTTGTCCTTGGGGTTTCGTTCTGTTATACTCAGACATGATTCAAACAGTTTTAGAAACTTCAGAGTGTTTTCTATCCAAATCTACTAACAATATGCATATCTTATGGGGATGGGTAGCTGGCAGTTGAATTTGGGTATGCTTTTCATCCAAACGTGAAAATGCTGCACCCTATCCTAGAGAGGTTAAGGCAAAGGGTGACTACTTTGAGGAATCTCAAATATAAAATATTTTTAGATTTGTTCAACACTTTTTAGTTACTACATGATTCCATATGTTATTTCATAGTTTTGATATCTTTATTGTTATAAAATGTAGAAAATAGTACAAATAAAGAAACCCTTGAATGAGTAGTGTCCAAACTTTTGACTGTGTGAATCTAGAACAGGATTATCTATTTTGTAATCTGAATGGAATTGAGGGGGAGTGCTTGCACGTGCACTGATTTTAAAGCAACGATATTCGAGTGAGGCTGTGTTAAAAAAAATCTCTTCACAATTAAAAAAATAAGTGACCGCTCAAGCCAGATGGAGATGGGTAAATTAGACACGCATTCGGTCTGTATATTATAGACTATGCTGCAGTAAATGTAGGCCTACCTATGACAAGAAACAAAGTTACCATGATATGATAGATCTACATGCATTGTGAACTGCGCTCCAATTTGAGATGGGCTGTCTGTTCCCACCCTGAGCGTTGATGGTTTATCATGCAGAGGCCACAGAGAAGCCATATTTAAACATTTCGTATCATTTCACGCCATGCTGTTCTTATATCCTGAACGAAAATATAAACGCAACATAAGTGTTGGTTTTATGAGCTGAAATAAGAGCTCAAATGTTTCTTTTTTGCAAATTTGTTTACATCCCTGTTAGTGAGTGTTTCTCCTTTGTCAAGATAATCCATCCACCTTACAAGTGAGGCATATCAAGAAGCTGATTAGACAGCAGGATCATTGCACAGGTGCACCTTGTTCTGGGGACAATTAAAGGCCACTCTAAAATGTGAAGTTTTGTTACACAACACAATGCCACAGATGTTTCAAGTTTTGAGGGAGCATGCAATTGGCATGCTGACTGCAGGAATGTCCACCACAGCTCTTACCAGAGAATTTAATGTTAATTTATTTTCCATAAGCCGCGTCCAACGTCTTATTCGAGAATTTGTCAGTACTTCCAAACGTCCTCACAATTGCAGACCACGTGTAACCACGCCAGCCCAGGGACCTCCACATCCGGCTTCTTCACCTGCGGGATTGTCTGAGACCAGCCACCGAAACAGAGGAGTATTTCTGCTTGTAATAAAGCCCTTTTTGGGGGGGGAAATGAATTCTCATTGGCTGGGCCTGGCTCCCCATTGGGTGGGCCTATGCCCTCAGACCCAGCCATGGCTGCGCCCCTGCCTAGTCATGTGAAATCCATAGATTAGGGTCTAATGAATTTATTTCAATTGATTTCCTTATATGAACTGTAACTCAGTAAAGTTAGTTGTGTTTATTTTTGTTCGGTATGACTAATTATTTACCGGTTTCTCGCAGTTATTTATCCTGGGAAAGGGGACTGGTTTTGGGCGGTAAATCTCAGTAACCGGGTTTTTGCCATTCAACCTTAGTGTGTGTGTGTACACTAACTGTTGGTTAAACAGGCTGTAGGTCTGTGCAGGTTGGAGCCTCCTCATCCTCAGTGCTCGCTCTCAACTTCTGATTTAACTGCAGATAGAGATCGAGACAATCACATTGTCAACAGTACGATGGTCGTAATCTACAATGACCAGTTCGTGTACTAGAATGACCTGGCTGTGATCTAGAATGTTCTGGTCATGTTCTAGAATTACCTTGTCGTGTTCTAGAATGACCTGGTTGTGCTCTGGTCTTACCTGGTTAACCCAAAAGAGGGTGTTATTCCATGGAGCCCCGCCCCCCCCATCTGCTCCGCCTCCGCTGCCATCTTCACCTTGCCAACAGTCTCCATGGCAGCCAGTGACATCAGCGTGTCAATAAGGACCAAGTGGACCTTCTCCAGATCATTCAGACCGAGTGAAGCAGACCATGAGCCAATCATGAGAGAGCAAAGGATCAATGATAGGAGTAATGTTAGGGTTATAAGAATGCGCGCACACACTAACGCACAGTCCTGATGGGCGTGTGGCTGAGGTCTTCCTCTATGATGGCCACATCTTGGTCCCTGGGCTCTAGGCCCCTCTTGGTAAGGAGCTGCAGCATGGCGGAGTTGGTGTGTTTCCTGAGTTAATTAAGCAATTAACATCGCATCATGTTTAAGGTCATGTAAAAATGCCCAGTTGCCCATTATTTTGGATACCGTGTCTAGAAGAGATCTCTTGACTTTGAAAGAGGGGTCTTGAAAGGACCATAGGGGCTTTAAAGGTGTGTGTGTGTGTGAGTCACCAGATAAACCCAATTGAACACATGGGAGATTCTGGAGCGTTTTCCACCACCATCAACAAAACACCAAATTATGGAATTTCCCGTTGAAGAATGGTGTCACATCCCTCCAATAGAGTTCCAGACACTCTTAGAATCTATGCCAAGGCACATTGAAGCTGTTCTGGTGGCTCGGGGTGGCCCAACACCCTATTAAGACACTGTTGGTTTTGCCTTTATCTTGTTTGTTACCTGTATTGCCCTGTGTAATGCCATGTTGACAGATGCTTGGCTGAGAAGACCGTAGATAGTTTAGTGTAGATACTTAGTCTTAGGGATGGCCTGCGATGAGGTCACTTTTATCCACTTTTTATACCACCTGTTTAAACTGCAGGCACTGACTGACTATATAGATATACCCTAAGTATAAGTACATATAGCCTGGATTTAAGATCTTGTGCAAACTGGTTTCTGATGGAAGCAATTTCATGTCTGGATCAGGTTCCTCTGATTTCTACTGTATGTATGGTCTTTGCGCTTCTACCTGTACTACGCTGGTAACAGCGAGAGCAACATCCACAGTAATCTGACTACAGTGACATGCTGCAGTAATGAGGGACCTGTAGGTTCGTGTGGCGTGTGGTCCGTTGCCTCTATAGCAGCTCATCTCTTACGTAATCATGGAAGACTGAGTTAGTTGGATTGGTTCATCAGGGTGAATATATAAAAAATTAACAATTGAAGGTCCTTTAAAATTCACAGCTTTTCCTTTCCTCATTCACTCTCCATCTCTACTCCAATGTTGTCCTCCCCCTCTCCACCAGAAGTCTCCCTATACTAGTAGGCCTCTACTGACCGTTTCTCGTTCTCTCCCTATGTGTGTAGACGTGCCAGCGCCGGAGCAGCCGGAGCTGTTCCTGAAGAAGCTGCAACAGTGCTGTACTGTTTTTGACTTCATGGACACGCTGTCTGACCTAAAGATGAAAGAGTACAAGCGCTCCACGCTCAACGAACTGGTGGACTATGTCACCGTCAGCAGGGGCTACCTGACAGAACAGGCCTACCCGGAGGTTGTCAAAATGGTGAGGCCACAACACATTGTGCCTTAAAGTAAACTAACTCCTAGCCACGCTACAATTTTAGTTTGTAAAATCCCAGAGGGTTTCTGGTTCTTACAGACTACTCAGCTTCAGAGTAGTCTGTAAGAACACGAGTACCCATCTCCTAGTTTACCATTTATTTTGAAAAGGGATGTAATTGGATATGATGGTTGCTAGCCTAGGATTCTGGGAGTAAACAATAAGGAATAGATGTCAGTTCAACATCAAATATATACAAAGGATAACTACACTGAAGAAAAATAAGCGCAACATGCAACACTTTCCAAAATTTTACTGAGTTACAGTTCATAAGGAAATCAGTCAGTTGACTCTTCTAAGGGAAGATGGTGCCGACAGAGGGTCACCTCGCTTCTAGTCCTTAGGAAACTATGCAGTATGTATTATTTCTTAAATTGTTAGCCCAGATAATCTCAAGTGTTTTTACATACAGCCGGGAAGAACTATTGGATATCAGAGCGACGTCAACTTACCAGGAATACAACTTTCCCGAAACGGATCCTTTGTTCAAACCACCCAAGGCATTCTAACTGATTCCAGAGGCTGACCCAAAACAACGTCGCCTCAGAATAGGTAGACGCAGCGGCCTTCTGGTCAGACTTCGGAGGCGCGCACACCACCCACCGCTTCCGAGTATATTACTTGCTAATGTCCAGTCTCTAGATTACAAGGTAGATGAAATTAGGGCAAGGGTTGCTTTCCAGAAAGACATCCGGGATTGTAACATACTCTTTTTCACAGAAACATGGCTCTCTGGGGACATGCTGTCGGAGTCTGTACAGCCACCGGGATACTTTGTGTGTCGCGCTGACAGGAGTAAACATTTCTCCGGGAAGAAGGAGGGCGGGGTTGTATGTTTCATGATTAACGACTCATGGTGTAATTGTAACATACAGGAACTCAAGTCCTTTTGTTCACCTGACCTAGAATTCCTTACGATCAAATGCCGACCGCATTATCTCCCAAGACAATTCTCGTCGGTTATTGTCACAACCGTGTATATCCCCCCTCAAGCCGATACCACGACGGCCCTCAAGGAACTCCACTGGACTCTATGGAAACTGGAAACCATATACCCTGAGGTTGCATTTATTGTAGCTGGGTATTTTAACAAAGAAAATTTGAGAACAAGGCTACCTAAATTCTATCAGCATATTGATTGTAGTACCCAGGCTGGCAAAACCCAATCAATGCTACTCTAACTTCCACGATGCATACAAGGCCCTCCCCCTCCCTCCGTTCAGCAAATCTGACCATGACTCCATTTTGCTTCTCCCCTCCTATAGGCAGAAACTCAAAAACATGATGCACCATTCAACGCTGGTCTGACCAATCGGAATCCACGCTTCAAGATTGTTTTGATCACGCGGACTGGGATATGTTCCCGGGTAGCCTCAGAGAATAATAGATTTTTACGCTGATTCGGTGAGTGAGTTTAAGGAAGTGCATCAGAGATGTTGTACCCACTATGACTATTAAAATCTACCCTAACCAGAAACCATGGACAGATGGTGGCATTGGCAAAACTGAAAGCGCAAACCACCGCATTTAACCATGGAAAGACGACCGGGAATATGGCCGAATACAAACAATGTAGTTATTCATTCCGCAAGGCAATCAAACAAGTGAAATGTCATTATAGGGACAAAGTGGAGTCGCAATTCAACGGCTCAGACACTTATGTGGCAGGGTCTACAGACAATCACGGACTACAAAAAGAAAATCATTCACGTCACGGACACCGCCATGCTTCCAGACAAACTAAACACCTTTGCCCGCTTTGAGGATAACACAGTGCCACCGAAGCGGCCCGCTACCAAGGACTGTGGGCTCTCCTCCTTCATGGCCGACGTGAGTAAGATATTTAAACATGTTAACTCTCGCAAGGCTGCCTGCACAGACGGCATCCCTAGCTGTGTCCTCAGAGCATGCGCAGACCAGCTGGCTGGTGTGTTTATGGACATTCAATCTCTCCCTATCCCAGTCTGCTGTCCCCACATGCTTCAAGATGGCCACCATTTTTGTTCCTGTACCCAAGAAGGCAAAGGTAAAGGTAACTGAACTGAATGACTATTGCCCGGTAGCACTGACTACAGCATTGACTACAGCTCACACCTTACCTGCCACCCTAGACCCACTGCCATTTGCATACCGCCCCAATAGGTCCACAGACGATGCAATCGCCATCACACTGCACACTGCCCTATCCCATCTGGACAAGAGGAATACCTATGTAGGAATGCTGTTCATTGACTACAGCTCAGCATTCAACACCATAGTACCCTCCAAGCTCATCATTAAGGTGGAGGCCCTGGGTCTCAACCCCGCCCTGTGCGATTCGGTCCTGGACTTCCTGACAGGACGCCCCCAGGTGGTGAAGGTAGGAAACAACATCTCCACTTCGCTGACCCTCAAGACTGGGGCCCCACAAGGGTGCATGCTCAGTTCCCTCCTGTACTCCCTGTTCACCCATGACTGCGTGGCCATGCACACCTCCAACTCAATCATCAAGTTTGCAGACAACACAGTAGTAGGCTTGATCACCAACAACGATGAGACAGACTGTAGGGAGGAGGTGAGGTCACTCAGAGTGTGGTGTCAGGAAAACAACCTCACTCAACGTCAACAAAACAAAGGAGATGATCGTGGACTTCAGGAAACAGCAGAGGGAGCACCACCCTATCCACATCGACGGGACAGCAGTGGAAAGTTAAGTTCCTCAATGTACACATCACGGACAAAGTGTAATAGTCCACCCACACATACAGTGTGGTGAAGGTGCAACAGCGCCTCTTCAACCTCAGGAGGCTGAAGAAATTTGGCTTGGCACCCAAAACCCTCACTAACTTTTACAGATGCACAATTGAGAGCTTCCTGTCCGGCTGTATCACCGCCTGGTACGGCAACTGCACCGCCCACAATCGTATTGCTCTCCAGAGGGTGGTGCGGTCTGCACAACGCACCACCGGGGGCAAACTACCTGCCCTCCAGGACACCTATAGCACCTGAAGGCCATAAAGATCATCAAGGACAACAACCACCTGAGCCACTGCCTATTCACCCCGCTATCATCCAGAAGGCGAGGTCAGTACAGGTGCATCAAAGAGACTGAGAAACAGCTTCTATCTCAAGGCCATCAGACTGTTAAACAGCCATCACTAATACAGAGAGGCTGCTTCCTACATAGACTTGAAATGATTAGCCACTCTAACAAATGGATCACTAGTTACTTCATTAATGCCACTTTAATTATGTTTATGTATCTTCCATTACTCATCCCATATTTATATACTGTATTTTATACCATCTATTGCGTCTTGCCTATGCCGCTCGGTCATTGCTCATCCATATATTTATATGTACATTTTCTTATTCCATCCTTTTACTTAGATATGTGTGTATTAGGTAGTTGTGGAATTGTTAGATTACTTGTTGATATTGCTGCACTGTACAAGTACAAGCATTTCACTACACTCGAATAACATCTGCTAACCATGTGTATGTGACCAATAAAATGTTATTTGGATTTTATTTTTCATTATGCCCTAATCTATGGATTTCACATCACTGGGAATACAGATATGTTTCTGTTGGTCACAGATACCTTAAAAAAAAGGTAGGGGGGTGGAGCAGAACTTGTCAGTATCTGGTGTGACGACCATTTGCCTCATTCAGTGCGACATCTCCTTCGCATAGAGTTGATCAGGCTGTTGATTGTGGCCTGTGGAATGTTGTACCACTCTTCAATGGGTAGCATGTCTGGTGAGTATACAAGGCTCTAAAACAATGTTGGAGGTGGCTTA
This sequence comes from Salvelinus namaycush, assembly GCF_016432855.1. Lineage (NCBI taxonomy): Eukaryota > Metazoa > Chordata > Actinopteri > Salmoniformes > Salmonidae > Salvelinus > Salvelinus namaycush. Next base: position 18,957,218 of record NC_052334.1, read on the forward strand.
TGTAGAGAATTTAACATTCCATTCTCTGGCAACAGTTCTGGTGGACATTCCTGCAGTCAGCATGCCAATTGGACCCTTTAACTTGACACATCTGTGACATTGTTTTTCGTGACAAAACTGCACATTTTAGTGACCTTTTATTGTCCCCAGCACAAGGTGCACCTGTGTAATGATCATGCTGTTTAATCAGATGGATGGAACATCTTGACAAAGGAGAAATGCTCACTAACAGGGATGTAAACATTTTAGAGAAATAAGTTGTGCGTATGGAACATTTCCGGGATATTTTATTTGAGCTCAAGAAACTTGGGACCAACACTTTACACGTTGCGTTTATATTTTTGATCAGTATAGTCTCAAGAACCAAGGACTACAAAAAAGGTAAGGCTCGGCTAGTGGCTAACACATGGCAAACCATGTAACACTCTATAGAAAGAAAGTCAACACCAAATGCGTAGGTATAAAGGAGAGAGGATAAACTTACTTAGTCAATAACACATCCATTGAAGGGAGATACACTTCAAAGGATAGGACTATAAACTAAATTTTAAAAAACTAACCAAAACAATTCAATCAGGTAACCACCTTGACTGGAATCAGGTGAACCTACTTAAGGTGTGGGGGAAGGAAGTCCCGATCTTCAGTAAACAGGAAGTGGGAGTGACGGATGGTAGGTGGCGAGTGGAAGAGGGTGGGGAATTTTCTGCTGTTTGTATTTAATTTAATTTAGCTAGTTGACAAGAACAATGCCCATTCAGTCAACATTTGGGTTTCACATCAGTATTGAAGTGCCTGAGTTGGCTATAAAACTGATTGTTATATTACTCTGTCAATTGCCTTACTTTCCAGTGAAATCAGTTGATATACCCCTTTATCCTGTCTTCCAGGTGTCTTACAACATATTCCGGACCCTTCCGCCCACGGACAGTAATGAGTTTGACCCAGAGGAGGATGAACCCACACTCGAGGCCTCATGGCCGCACTTACAGGTAACAGCATAGGCTAGAATTGATGTATACGTTTTTGTGAGTATTCGTTCTGTCTTCATTTGGAGACTGAGTTTCGTCTCCCCCCCCCATGAGAACCTTCCTGGTGTCATAGCTATTTTTGATATAATGTTCTTTTGTATGTGGACATTTGAGCTATTATTACGGGTCTATTGTCAGGTGTTCATTCTCTCACCCCCGTTTCTTTGTAACTGCTGCTCTGCCTCCTTAACATCTCCATCGCGCTCTTTCTTTCACTGTATCATAGCTGGTGTATGAGTTCTTCATACGATTCTTGGAGAGTCAAGAATTCCAGCCCAGCATTGCCAAAAAGTACATAGACCAGAAATTTGTTCTACAGGTGAGTGAGACTGTTACATTGAAGCTGCACTTTAAAAAATGTAGACTAGTGTTGTACAAGTTTGAGGAGTTTGTAGTTGTTTCATATCTTTTTCTTTCCCTTTTTGTTCTTTCTCCCTGGCTCTCTGTAGCTCTTGGAGCTCTTTGACAGTGAGGACCCTCGGGAGAGAGATTACCTGAAAACAGTCTTACACAGAATCTATGGGAAATTCCTGGGGCTGAGGGCTTTTATACGAAAACAGATAAATAATATTTTTCTACGGTAAGACGGCGCTCCTCATTCTCTACTCAGACCGTCGTGGTACTTTCACTGATGTTTCACTAACGTTTGTCCACTCTCTCCTCTCTCGTAAAGTTTTGTTTATGAGACTGAGCACTTTAACGGGGTTGCTGAGTTGCTGGAGATCTTGGGAAGGTACGTGACCCTGGATTCATTTATGGTTAGTTCTGACTCCTTTGTTCTCAGGCGCCGTCTTAACCCTTTACACTTGTGGGAATTGGACTATATGGATAGGGATAAATTGAAATGTTTCTTACAAAATAAATATGAAAGGCATATGCCTAAGCATGATAGCAATTGAAAAGGAACAGTTTGGAGATTATGGGAAACGTATTATACCAAAGTTGAGGACGTAACAGGTTCACCTGACACAAGACTGAATCCAAACATTACACTGTGTATTTTACATTTACTGTACTTTTCGTCGCATTTGTTGATAACTAAATCTAGAAATACTCTGGATACATTCACTAACATAAGAATATTCTTGAAAAATGTGGGTTAGGTGCAACACAAGACAAATAAATGACAAGGGTTTGAGTGAGAGGACTAACTGGTGTCTCAGTTGTCACACAACTCTCAAATGTGCACAGTTCCTAAGTAATTTCAATGCACTTTTATGACTCAGTATTCAATTATAAGGTGATTTTATTTTTTATTTTGCTCTCCTATAGTGGTTCTTCCTTTAAAAGTTCAGAGTTTATGCCGTGACCGTTTGTGGTAGATGGTTGCATTCTGTCATTGCACCACACTATCACAAGGGGGAGTTAGAACTCTGCTCTACCGGTAGTCTAAACTGTGGCAATTAATGGAGGCGTTTTCCATCTGAGAGTCTCTCCTCTGGCACTAGAGTCCTGCAATAACAACAAAAACTATCGGTGGTCCTGGAGTTAAGAGAGAACTTGGGTAAATAACATGGGAGTATTTCACTTGACATTTGGACTGACGATTTTCCGAAAAATAGGCGCTGTGAGCTTTTGGTTTCTCTCCCTCTAAAAACAGAAATAAATAATTCTAAATAACAAACTGGCTTTATTTACAAATTAGTAAGAATGTCTCACCCCATGTTCAAGAATGGCCTTTTCCCCTTTATTCAGATTATAATCGTTCACTTTCGGTACTTTTTTAAACAAACCGATTATTATTATTATTATTAACCCTGCATTATAATTATATAAAAGCCCCTTAGATATTCTCACAGATTAGATTTTAATTTAGAATCCTCCAATCCTCTAAATGTTATTATTGGCGGAGTTGGAGAGGGCGAAGAACAAGATGGAGTCACAATCCATGCCAGGCAAACATGCAGATTATTTCTACTACATTTTAGTTGCAACAAGTTTGATCGGGTTTAAATCAGGAGACCTACATGTAGAGATGAAAAAATATTTGTAGATATACTGTAGGCCTACCGTAGGCGACATGAGTCTCACTAGTGTTGAGTAATGTGCTGTTAAGTGTTGTAGGTCTTATTTTTAATTAACCTTTATTTTACTACTTAACGGTCTACTTACTCTGCTGGTGTCTTGACCCAGTTTATGCCTTCATTTGCAATGCAAACCATAATGAATTACTATGGGAATAAATGGAAGGGGGAAAAAGTGGAGAACTTCTCTGTCGGCCCTGAGGGCCTTTTGAAAACAATTAATGAACATGCACCTGTGGAACGGTCGTTAAGACACTAACAGCTTACAGACGGTAGGCAGTTAAGGTCACCGTTATGAAAACTTAGGACACTAAAGAGGCCTTTCTACCAACTCTGAAAAACACCAAAAGAAAGATACCCAGGGTCCCTGCTCATCTGCGTGAACGTGCCTTAGGCATGCTGCAAGGAGGCATGAGGACTGCAGATGTCGCCAGAGCAATAAATTGTAATGTCCGTACTGTGAGACGCCTAAGACAGCGCTACAGGGAGACAGGACGGACAGCTGATCGTCCTCGCAGTGGCAGACCACGTGTAACAACACCTGCACAGGATCGGTACATCCGAACATCTCACCTGCGGGACAGGTACAGGATGGCAACAACTCCCCGAGTTACACCAGGAACGCACAATCCCTCCATCAGTGCTCAGACTGTCCGCAATTGGCTGAAAGAGGCTGGACTGAGGGCTTGTAGGCCTGTTGTAATTCAGGTCTTCACTAGACATCACCGACAACAACGTCGCCTATGGGCACAAAAACTAATACACATTTTTGGGGGGGATAAAAAATGCACTTTTTCCACGTTGAATAGTGGTCGCTGTCCATGGTTCTGAAACGCATCAGTGCGCTGTTGCCTTTTCCTAGACCATATTGCTATGTGCACAATATCAAAGTTAACCAGATTATTGGTGTGGTGGAGGCAGCAGCAAAATGAGGAGATGAGAAAACAGCCCTTGCCTTATTGTCTAAGAAAAGTGAGGAGGAAGGAAACCCCAACTTAATTTGGCCTATAATCAATAGACTAACTGTTAAATGTTGCTGGCTTTATAAAGAATATGCAGTGCCTTCGGAAAGTATTCAGACCCCTTGACTTTTTCCACATTTTGTTACTTTACAGCCTTATTCTAAAATGGATGAAATGCTTTTCCCCCCTCAGCAATCTACACACAATACCCTATAATGACAAAGCAAAACAGGATTTTAGAAATGTTTACAATTGTGTTAAAATATTTACATAATTATTCAGACCCTTTGCTGTGAGACTCAATTGAGCTCAGGTGGATCCTGTTTCCATTGATCATCCTTGAAATGTTTCTACAACTTGAGTGGAGTCCACCTGTGGTAAATTATGTTGATTGGACATGATTTGGAAAGACACACACCTGTCTATATAAGGTCCCACAGTTGACAGTGCATGTCAGAGCAAAGACCAAGCCATGAGGTCGAAGGAATTGTCCATAGAGCTCCAGGACAGGATGGGGAAGGGTACCAAAAATGTCTGCCCCATTGAAGGTCCCCAAGAACACAGTGGCCTCCGTCGTTTTTAAATTGAAGAAGTTTGGAACCACCAAGACTCTTCCTAGAGATGGCCGTTTGGCCAAACTGAGCAATCGTAGGAGAAGGGCCTTGGTCAGGGAGGTGACCAAGAACCCGATGTTCACTCTGACAGAGCTCTGGAGTTCCTCTGTGGAGATGGCTCTTTTTGGAAGGTTCTAGCATCTCTGCAGCACTCCAGCAATCAGGCCTTTATGGTAGTGGCCAGATGGAAGCCACTCCTCAGTAAAAAAAAAACACACATGGTAGTCCGCTTGTAATTTGCCAAAAGGCACCCAAAGACTCAGACCATGAGAAACAAGATTCTCCGGTCTGATGAAACCAAGATTGAACTATTTGGCCTGAATGCCAAGCGTCACGTATGGAGGAAAACTGGCACCATCCCTATGGTGAAACATGGCGGTGGCAGCATCATGCTGTTAGAATGTTTTTCAGCAGCAGGGACTGGGAGACTAGTCAGGATCGAGGCAAAGATGAACGGAGAAAAGTACAGCGAGAGCCTTGATGAAAACCTGCTCCAGAGCGCTCAGGACCTCAGACTGGGGTGAAGGTTCACCTTACAACAGGACAACGACCCTAAGCATACAACCAAGGCAACGCAGGAGTGGCTTCGGGACAAGTCTCTAAATATCCTTGAGTGGCCCAGCCGGAGCCCGAACTTGAACCTGATTTAAACATGTCTGGAGAGACCTGAAAATAGCTTCGCTGCAACGCTCCCCATCCAACATGGCAGAGCTTGAGAGGATCTGCAGAGAAGAATGGGAGAAACTCCCCAAATACAGGTGTGCCGAGCTTGTAGCGTCATACCCAAGGAGACTCAAGGCTGTAATCGCTGCCAAAAATGTTTCAACAAAGTACTGAGTAAAGGGTCTGAATACTTATGTAAATATGATATTTCCGTTTAACATTTTTGATAAATTAGCAAACATTTCTAAAAACCTGTTTGTGCTTTGTCATTATGGGTTATTGTGTGTAGACTGGGGAAAGGGGAAAAACGTTATTTTATTTGTCACATGCGCCGAATACAACAGGTGTAGAACTTAGTAAAATACTTACAAGCCAACAATGCAGTTTTAAGGGGAAAAAAGAAAGAAAAAAAGTCCAAAATAATTAAAGAGCAGCAGTAAATAACAATCGCAAAGCTATATAAAGGGGGTACCGGTACAGAGTCAATGTGCAGGGGCACCGATTAGTCGAGGTAATATGGGGGCACCAGTTAGTCGAGGTAATATGTACATGTAGGTAGAGTTACTAAAGTGGCTATGCATAGATAATAAGAGAGAGTAGTAGCAGCAGCGTTGAAGGGGGGGGGGGGGGGGGGGGGAATGCAAATAGTCTGGGTATCCATTTGATTAGATGTTCAGGAGTCTTATGGCTTGGGGGTGGAAGCTGTTTAGAAGCTTCTTGGACCTAGACTTGGTGCTCCGGTACCGCTTGCCGTGCGGTAGCAGAGAGAACAGTCTATGACTAGGGTGGCTGAAGTCTTTGACAATTTTTAGGGCCTTTCTCTGACACCGCCGATTTAATCCATTTCAGAATATGGCTGTAACTTAACAAATGTGGAAAATTTAAGGGGTCTGAATACTTTCCGAATTCACTGTATATCTACAGAAATAAGACAGATCCTGCTTCTGTTGCTGGTTTGAGTGTTTAATAGCCTACTGGTTCCGTGAGCACCAAGCCTCGCAACAACATGTAAACAATTTTACAAATTCTGCTGTTTTTATCTTTGCTTTTCGTTAGAATAGCCTCTGGTATTATAAAATGTATTTAGTGTTGACACTGTTCCATATCGTCCAAAAAATTATATTCATAATAATGTTCTTTTTTTTCTTGATCTACTGATTGTTATTATTACTATTATGATCATTATCATAATAATAAGTAATGTCATCATTAGTAGGCTTAGTATAGCAGCCTTGTACAACCACCATTGAGCTGTAGTCCTAAGAGCGCATCCTGTTAAGTCTCTATACTGTAACTTACTTAGGCCTGCCTATATTTCAATATTTGATACAGTAGCCTATACAATCAGTCATTATTTTGTTCATGTCATCACACAGTATACGAGTCATTCAAGAATTGAAATGCAATCAAGCATTTTAGTTTTAAAATAAAGCTAGCCTTGAATAATTAGCTTAAATCATAAATAAACCGTTCTATTATGGAAATTGCATTCACAATGCGGCTGTTTTTAGTCTTTGCTGTAATAAAGGCTTAACAAAAAAGTTACAACAGACTCTGGTACGCTTAGAATTTATTTAGTGTTTACATTGTTCCCAACGGTCAGAAAAATTATATTGTAATTCAACTGCACCTGTTTGGCAGTTCTTGCTCCTTACCTTATTTTTCTTGAGGTCCAGTCTTTTCCATAATTAATCAAATTTCCACACATCTGACTTCCCCTTTACCTCATGAGCAACCAGTAAACATTCCCCCATTTTGAGTTTTTGTCACGTCCTCTGCATCCATTTTGCTGTTAATGTTCGGAGTTTGTTATAACCAATTTATTGATGTGCTTAGGTCAGGCCCTATTGGTCAAGTGCATTTAATGCATACATGTGTCACGTAAAGAGATCAAGGGTTGAGGGAATAGGGAATGTTTTTTTCTAAACAAATGAGGGCTTTCGTTAACAGAACTTTTCTGTCAGAATTCTGTAATTATATTGCAGTTTCAGCAACACGAACAGCGCGATAAACACTGTGGTGGTCGCTATAGCATGGAAGAGAGAGCGGTGCTAGTCACACAATCACTCAGTCTTTTTCTTTTAACACAAAGTAGCGAGTCTGAGGCTGGCACAATCAAATCAATTGCTGGTCGAACTCCCTCTAGTCATTTGTGTGTCTTAATTATTTAATCAAACCGTGTGCTTAAAGCATCAGTCAAGCTCAGTGAATATAGTTAATTTGATTAAAACACATAGGATGTGCCTCCCGGGTGGCGCAGTGGTCTAGGGCACTGCATCGCAGCGCTAGCTGTGCCACCAGAGTCTCTGGGTTCGCGCCCAGGCTCTGTCGCAGCCGGCCGCGACCGGGGAGTCCGTGGGGCGACGCACAATTGGCCTAGCGTCGTCCGGGTTAGGGAGGGTTTGGCCGGTAGGGATATCCTTGTCTCATCGCGCTCCAGCGACTCCTGTGGCGGGCCGGGCGCAGTGCGCGCTAACCAAGGGGGGCGGGCGCACGGTGTTTCCTCCGACACATTGGTGCGGCTGGCTTCCGGGTTGGAGGCGCGCTGTGTTAAGAAGCAGTGCGGCTTGGTTGGGTTGTGCTTCGGAGGACGCATGACTTTCGACCTTCGTCTCTCCCGAGCCCGTACGGGAGTTGTAGCGATGAGACAAGATAGTAATTACTAGCGATTGGATACCACGAAAATTGGGGAGAAAAGGGGGTAAAAAAAATTAAAAATAAAAAAAATAAAAAAAACACATAGGATGTGTCTATGGAAAATGACATGTTTAAACATTTTGACCAATCGATTGGTCTAAAGAACAGACGACTCTTGGTCGACCAAGATTTTTTGGGGGTTGGGGACAGACAACCCTAGACTTACGGGTGTTTGACTTGCTTGTATGACATCCAAAGCACTTTTTATTATAATCCTCAACGTCGCATCTTTCAAAGTGGATTGATTCCTCTTAATTTACAGCATTTTCCTCACTCGGACAACAAAAAATGTGCGCAAGTTGCCCAATTAGCAGGAGGGTTGGGAGCAACATCTTGCCACGTGCGGTGCTCAACTTCCGAAAGTCTGTCAGTCGAAAACCCATACAGCCATGTGAAGCGCAGAGCCTGAGCTCTGATGTAGTTTATAACATTTTACTGTACAGCCACTGCGATCCAATTTAGGTACTTATTAGTGTCCAAATCTGCCATGTTCAAACCGTATACGGGTACAAGTGTAAAGAGTTAAAGGAGTTACCATTTCATCCTCCGTGGGTCTTAGTTCTGTAGCCCAGGCTAAAGCTTGTTGGTAACTTTGCATGAAGTAGCTACAGTACCTGTGTAATTTCCGTTGGCCCATGTAAAAGCTATTGACCCTTAATCAAATCAAGTTTATTTTATATAGCCCTTCGTACATCAGCTAATATCTCGAATGTATCTTTGCCTCAGTCTTGTTAACATTGATTCTCCAGTAAGCTTTATACTAAATTCTTGTCTCTTTGTACTGACGTGTAATTTGCCATCCTGGCTTAGCGATGCGTTCTCCTCTCCCACTCTCTTGCAGCATAATCAATGGTTTTGCCCTGCCGCTCAAAGCAGAGCACAAACAGTTTCTGGTCAAAGTGTTGATCCCCCTCCACACTGTCAGGAGTCTGTCCCTCTTCCATGCACAGGTACTGTGTGTATGACTGTGTGCAATCCTAATTTTGTTGATGTTCAACATCCGGGTTTGGTTCTCCAACCCGGTTCCTGGAAAACTACCCTCCTGTAGGTTTTCGCTCCAACCCCAGTTGGAACTTATCAACCAGCTAAATATTGGAATTGGGTGCACTAGATTAGAGTTGGAGAGAACTGACAGGACGATAGCTCTCCAGAAACAGGGTTGGAGAGCCCTGTTCTACATGATTGAGTCTGTCCAGTGAGTCGATCCTAATTGGTGTTCCACATTTTCCAACCATAACATTGACAATGTTTTTCTTTATCGCGACTTATTTTTCCAGTTGGCGTATTGCATTGTACAGTTCCTAGAGAAAGACCCAGCGTTAACAGAACCAGTAAGTGTTATCTCGCCCATGGTCACACCACTTTGTAATCAGAAGGGTCTTTTAATCAGTCATCGTCTCCCTTCAGTCACACATTTCTCTCTCACGCCTATCTCACATCTATTAATCTAATCTATCTATAGGTCATCAGGGGCTTACTGAAGTTCTGGCCAAAAACCTGCAGTCAAAAAGAGGTAAGAGCACTGGAAGTTTCCCTTCCTTGGTCTGGAGCACTGAGCTGCTAATGTTAATGGGAGTTTAGATCTGTTACCTGGATAGTAACGACCTGATGTGTTGTCCTGCTCAGGTGTTTGTAACTGTGTTCTCAGGTGGTGTACCTGGGTTAGGGTGTGTTAGTAACTAATTCAGGGCTGCCCGCTGGCACGGCAACATCTGCCAAGCTAACCTGGCCAGTTAATCAAGCTTTCATATGGCCCGCGTGGGGCAGTACATTTTCAAACTCCAAAACAGAACAATTATTATTTATATTTCATCTTTCACAATCTAACCGACGTCTGACGCTTCACTCTTGCTATCAACCAACATTCGGTTTCCAAGCTGAGGCAAGAATGTCAAAGCCTCAGTATGGTCAGCATACAGTGGCAAGAAAAAGTATGTGAACCCTTTGGAATTACCTGGATTTCTAAATTGGTCATCAAATTTGATCTGATCTTCATCTAAGTCACAACAATAGACAAACACTGTGTTTCAACTAATAACACACAAATCAATATATTTTTTGTCTATATTGAATCATTTAAACATTCAGTGTATGTTGGGAAAAGTATGTGAACACCTAGGATAATGACTTCTCCAAAAGCTAAATGGAATTAGGAGTCCGCTAACCTGGAGTCCAATCAATGAGACGAGATTGGAGATGTTGGTTAGAGCTGCCTTGCCCTATAAAAAAACTCACAAAATTTGAGTTTGCTATTCACAAGAGGCATTGCCTGATGTGAACCATGCCTCGAACAAAAGAGCTCTCAGAAGACCTAAGATTAAGAATTGTTGACTTGCATGAAGCTGGAAAGGGTTAGAAAAGTATCTCTAAAAGCCTTGATGTTCATCAGTCCACAGTAAGACAAATTGCCTATAAATGGAGAAAGTTCAGCACTGTTGCTACTCTCTCTAGGAGTGGCCGTCCTGCAATGATGACTGCAAGAGTGCAGCGCAGAATGCTCAATGAGGTTAAGAAGAATCCTAGAGTGTCAGCCAAAGACTTACAGAAATATCTGGAACATGCTAACATCTCTGTTGACGAGTCTACGATACGTAACAAACTTAACAAGAATGGTGCTCATGGGAGGACACCACGGAAGAAGCCACTGCTGTCCAAAAAAACATTGCTGCACGTCTGAAGTTCGCAAAAGAGTACCTGGATGTTCCACAGCGCTACTGGCAAAATATTCTGTGGACAGATTAAACTACAGTTGAGTTGTTTGGAAGGAACACACAACACTATGTGTGGAGAAAACAAGGCACAGCACACCAACATCAAAACATCATCCCAGCTGTAAAGTATGGTGGAGGAAGCATCATGGTTTGGGGCTGCCTCAGGGCCTGAACAGCTTGCTATCATCGACAGAAAAATCAATTCCCACGTTTATCAAGACATTTTGCAGGAGAATGTTAGGTTCTTTGTCCGCCAATTAAAGCTCAACAGAAGTTGGGTGATGCAACAGGACAACTACCTAAAACACAGAAGTAAATCAACAACAGAATGGCTTCAACAGAAGAAAATACGCCTTCTGGAGTGGCCCAATCAGAGCCCTGACCTCAACCCGATTTGAGATGTTGTGGCATGACCTCGAGAGCAGTTCACACCAGACATCGAAAGAATATTGCTGAACTGAAACAGTTTTGTAAAGAGGAATTGTCTAAAATTCCTACTGAACGTTGTGCAGGTCTGATCCTCAACTACAGAAAATGTTTGGTTGAGGTTATTGCTGCCAAAGTGGAGGGTCAACCAGTTATTAAATCCAAGGGTTCACATACTTTTCCCACCCTGCACTGTGAATCTTTACACGGTGTGTTCAAGTAAGACATGAAAACGTATAATTGTGTGTTGTTAGTTTAAGCAGACTAGACAAACACATTGTTGTGACCTAGATGAAGATCGGATCAAATTTTATGACCAATTTATGCAGAAATCCAGGTATTTCCGAAGGGTTCGCATACCTTTTTTTGCCTCTGTACTTGCCCCAGACCTGTCTCAGTGGAGGCAGAGTTAAAGATTGGCATGGGCGTTTCACAATCGCAGAATAAAAGACCTCCACCTGCCTTTTCTCATATCAGACATCCTACACAGCAATGCCATAATTGCAAAGAAAGGTTCACGTAGGCGTACACTATGTAGCTGCTTGCTTGTTAAAACATAATTTACACGTCACTTGGTAAAACTGAATCTTATTTACACATCTGAGTGTCTAGCATGACAAAAAAATAAGCATTTTGTGTTAACATTTACATAACTGCCATTCGAGTGCATAAACAGTAGGCCTATATTCACTGAAATTGACACAATAACTCTGTATTTATAAACACTGTACAAATCACAATTTTATTCATGCTAGTGGCAGTTTTTAGGACATTAAACAAGCAGCAAGGACATATCAAGTCTGTGATCTAGCTAACTGATTATCCCATTGGGGTAAACAATGCAGCTGAGCATTCAGCCATGTAGCCACGATGCTGCATCAGGCTACATGTGATAATGTTTATTGTTAAAATAGCACACCTGCCTGCAATATGGACCATGTATAGGCCCTAAAGAAATTACTTTTCTTCAATATGCTATTGGCCTCCTTTCTAGGGGGGAATATTACATTTTATGAAGTGTCATATGTTAAGGCTATTCACTGAGTGTACAAAACATTAGTAATGGCTTCCTAATATTGAGTTGCACCTTCTTTTTGCCCTCAGAACTGCCTCAATTTGTCGGGGCATGGACTAAAATGTGTCAAGCATTCCACAGGGATGCTGGACCATGTTGATTCCAATGCTTCCCACAGTTGTCAAGTTGGTAGGATGTCCTTTGGGTGGTGGACCATTCTTTATACACACGGGAAACTGTTGAGAGTGGGAAAACCCAGCAGCTTTGCAGTTCTTGACACTCTCAAACCGGTTCGCTTGGCACCTACTACCATACTCCGTTCAAAGGCACTTAAATCTTTTGGCTCCTGAGTGGCACAAGGCACCGCATCTCAGTGCTAGAGGTGTCACTACAGACCCTGGTACGATCCCGGGCTATATCACAACAGGCCGTGATCGGGGGTCCCATAGGGCGGCGCACAATTGGCCCAGCGTCATCCGGGTTTGGCCGTCATTGTAAAATAAGAATTTGTTTTAACTGACTTGCCTAGTTAAATAAAATAAAAATTCACCCTCTGAATGGCACACATGCACTATCCATGTCGCAAGGCTTAAAAATTATTCTTTAACCTGTCTCCCCCCCTTCATCTATACTGAAGTGGATTTAACAGGTGGCGTAGCTGGTCAGTCTGTCATGGAAAGAGGTGATCCTAATGTGTTGTGCGCTCAGTGTTTTTATTTGTATTATTTTTTTACCTTCATTTAACTAGGCAAGTCAGTTAAGAACAAATTCTTATTTTCAATGACGGCCTAGGAACAGTGGGTTAACTGCCTTGTTCAGGGGCAGAACAACAGAGTTGTTCTGAGAGTTGGCATGGTTTTATTTTTGTTTTCCAATCAGTGTAAATATCAGAATGTATGGTTGGCTACAATCGCCTATAAGGTACTTGTCCAGACTGCAAATTAAACCCCCCCCATGGTTGAAATTCTGCGTGCATTACTTGCTTTCCTGTGATCTGGCCCAGACCAGTAATTTTCTCATTCGGGACAGTACTTTTTACTTGTTACTAGCCTAGTGTTCCACAATCTAATTTACCTAAATGTCAAACCCTGTCAGGTGATGTACCTCAGGTGTGTTTGTAACTGTGTGTGTTCTCAGGTTATGTACCTGGGGGAGCTGGAGGAGATCCTAGACGTGATCGAGCCGACACAGTTCGTCAAGATCCAGGAGCCGCTTTTCAAACAGATCTCCAGATGCGTATCCAGCCCACACTTCCAGGTCAGTCTATAGAGAAGGACACAAATCCTGGTGGGTTTTTAGGTCAATGCTGTCTGAGATCCTTGGGATGTCCCTACCCTAAACCCTAATCTTAACCCATACTCTTACCATAACCTGTCCCTGACCTACCACGTCCCTTATTTAATCTTCAAAGGGACGTCCCAAGGATCCCGGATAGCACGGACCCTGTTTTTTAGGGGTAATCTCAGCATATCTATGGTGCTCTTATAAGTACATGGTTGTTGTTGGAGGGTTTAGCCTGGTCCCAGATCTGTTTGTGCTGTATAGCTAACTTCTATGGTCGTTGTCATGACAATAACCATAGGATCACAAAATAAATCTGAAAAGAGGCTAGTGCGTATGGGTGCAGGTATTGTGTATTAAATCTCTGTGTCCCTGGCAGGTGGCAGAAAGGGCCCTGTACTACTGGAACAATGAGTACATCATGAGTCTGATTGAGGAGAACTCCAGCGTTATCTTACCCATCATGTTCGCCAGCCTGTACAGGATCTCCAAAGAACACTGGAACCCGTGAGTCCACCTCAACACACCCTCACACATAGATTGGTCCTATCAAAAAACTTGATTTATCATCTTGTATTTGTTTTCATTAGAGAAAACATAAGTTGTGAAAGAGTTGAAATTGGCTGTTTTTTTACATGTTTTTTTATTTTGCCTTGAAGGGCGATAGTGGCGTTGGTGTACAACGTACTGAAAGCCTTCATGGAGATGAACAGTACCTTGTTTGATGAGCTCACAGCTACTTACAAGTCAGACCGCCAGCGGTAAGATATGCTGCATCATTAATGGGGCCTCTGTGGTGTGGTCCTGCATAGTGCTGTTGTATTAAGCGTGTATAGTTTTAGACACCTATTCAAATAGGCCCATGCTCACTACACGGAAAATTACAATACAGAAAAATGACTGTTTGTTTTTATACAGAATAACACTTTTCCCTCATACACTGTGTGGTGTGTGTAATATTGTGATTCTTGACTAGCAGGATAAGGATATGTACTTAGTGGTGGTAAACCCAGTAGTAATATCGCAGTAATCTGCAGCTAGTCCTACCTTGCCCCCCCCCCCCCCCCCCCTGTACTGTCTGCAGTGAGAAGGAGAAGGAGAAGGAGAGGGAGGAGCTTTGGAAGAAGTTAGAGGACCTGGAGCTGAAGAGGAACCTTAGGCGTGACGGGATAATTCCCACTTAACGAAGCGCCTCCTCTCCCATCCATGTCCACCGGAGCACGCCCTGCGGATCCTGTACGGCCATCTGGAACGGCCATCTGGAACGGCCATCTGGAACGGCCATCTGGAACGGCCATCTGGAACGGCCATCTGGAACGGCCATCTGGAACGGCCATCTGGAACGGCCATCTGGAACGGCATGGAGCGACCGGGTTTTTTGTTGTTTTTTTCTGTATTGTGCGACTTACTTTATGGTAGATTCACACGTTGTTTCATTATTTCAACAGCACTGTAAATAACTTTTATCCTTAAACTGCTATTATTGCAAAATAAAAATTGTTTAAAAAAAAATTCTAACGCGATAAGGAACTTGTGTGGGGGTAAAAATATTCTTTGGACATTAAGACTTGAAATGAACAGCAAAAATAACAGATTGTTTTAACTTCCCTCCTATTTGAGAACCCCACCGACTCTCCTTGAATACAAACCCATTTTCCATCTCTGGTTCTACTCTTTGCTCTTTCTCTCTCCTCTCTGTCCCTCTCACACTTTGGTGCTTCTGTACCTCTCTCCCTTTGTGGGATGTCCTGACTGAGTGAGATACCTGGGAGGCCCCGCCCTGACCAAGAGGGCACCCCTTCTCTATAAGGACCACCCTCTCACCCCTCCTGACCTGACTCATGCTGAAGCTATGCTGGTATTATATTATGGACCCATTAGCCATGAGGAAATGAATTTAACCCCTCGTCCCTCTCAACCCCTCCTCCAAGAGGCGAACATGTTAAGGTCCTGTATGTACAGGGACTAAAATAAAAAAACAAGGGAAGATCTCCATACACACACTTACATTCATTCTCTCGCACCATTTTTCTCCCCACTTCCACATTTGTTTCTTTTCACTTGTGTGTGTATGTCTCCCCAATGATTGATTGGTTTCTGTCAGTTCAGTTGTCTCTTTGGTTTTGTGGACTTTGACCCTGCAGTACCAGGTAGCCTGGTATCAGTCTGGTACTGGTACCCTCCAGCCACACAGAAAATATGAAAAATGTAAAAAAAAAAATAATAATAATAAAAAAAACGATTGCGAGCTATAGAGGAGCACCAAACTCGCCTATTGTGAAAAGGAGTGTCACTCCCATGTGTGCTTTACACAGTATTACAAACCTGTATATTGTTATTAAACGCAGTACACTGATATATTGTATCTTGTAGTAATTTTGCGTATATTTTTGCTTAGGAACAGCCAAGAAGTATTCAGTATATGAGTTAATATGGAACAAGACTATCTGGTATTTATGATAGTTTTTTCTCTTTGTTTCCTTCTTGGTTTTTAATCTCTCATTTGGGGATTTTTATTGTTTCTTTGACCATCAGATATTTTTTTATTGTGGAGTGGAAGAGGGAATGGCAGAGAGAGGGAAGGCTTGGCCCAGTTCATATCCCGTTTAAATGTACAGTAAGTTGCTTTAAGGTGGCCCAGATATAATATGAATGAAAAGAAGAAAAAAGGGGTTGAAGAATTACATTTATTTAAAAAACATAATATAATTAAACCTGTTTTGTGATGAAAGCTCAGATGCTGGATTGCTTTATTTTCAGACAGCATACCACTGTTTACTTTGTGTATGTGATGGAGAGGTGAAAAACACATGAAGGCATCATGGGTTTTTGATTGTTGCTTAGCTACTCTGCTATGTATTTCATGACTAATTGATTCTGCTTGTCACTTGGCTAGTCAAGAAAGTCAGCAACAACTGTAAAGTAGTCTGCAGTCAACATAGACCTGTCTCAATATCCTTTGGTATGATGAATGATCGATTACAGGATTTTACTCATTGTTTAATTGCTTTGGTTCACCAATAATTAGCAGAATGTGAGTTTTGTTTTTCAGTTTTTAAGTGAAGCTAATTTTACAATACAACAAATGTAATGCTACCTTGAAGTGCCACAGGAGGGCAGCAAGACTTCAAATCTGACGGACCCCAAAGCAGCCATTGAGTCACCATGTAGTTGATTTTCAAAGTTCTTGAAATGTTCCGTATTGACTGACCTTCATGTCTTAAAGTAATGATGGACTGTCGTTAATCTTCGCTTATTTGAGCTGTTCTTGCCATAATATGGACTTGGTCTTTTACCAAATAGGGTTACCTTGTCACAACACAACTGATTGGCTCAAACGAACGCATTAAGAATGAAAGAAATGACACAAATTAACTTTTAAGAAGGCACACCTGTTAATTGAAATGAATTCCAAGTGACTACCTCATGAAGCCGGTTGAGAGAATGCCAAGAGTGTGCAAAGCTGTTTTTTAACACTTTTTTTAGTTTCTACATGATTCCATAGTATTGATGTCTTCACTATTATTCTACAATGTAGAAAACTGTAAAAATAAAGAAAAACCCTTGAATGAGTAGGTGTTCTAAAACTTTTGACCGGTGATGTAGATAGCCCTGTGTTTTTATTATTATTAGCAGCTGGTTGTGTCAATTTTAATATCGAGGAATATTTATCTTTCTCTGGTCATAGTAACAAGATGAATTTGTGCATGAGGCAGATGCGATACGAGTTACGCCATCAAGTGGGGGACAGTGTCCCCTCTCTGGTCAGTCTCAACGGAGGAAGGGAAGGAGAGAGCAGGGACCATGAGAGACGGACACTCAGTTGCTCTCTCTCTCCCTCCGCTGTGACTAATGCCGTATTCAAAACAACTGGGAACTCGGAACTGGGTACTCGGAAATTTCCGACTTCAACTTCAGTACGTTCAAGACACAGTCCGACCTAAATTATGCTGTTATGTTCTAAACATATTGATGCAACAGTATCTAAGATGGGGAGAAGTCTGTCCATAATAAAGTGCTGCTCTGCCTTCTTAACAACAATATCAACAAGGCAGGTCCTACAGGCCCTAGTTGTCGCACCTGGACTACTGTCGTGTGGTTAGGTGCCACAAAGAGGGACTTTACAACTGGCCCAGAACAGGGCAGCATGGCTGGCCCTTAAATGTACAGGTAGAGGTAAGATTAAAAATATACATGTCAATCTCTCATGGCTCAAAGTAGAGGAGAGATTGACTTCATCACTACTTGTTTATGTAAGAAGTATTGACATGTTGAATTCACCGAGCTGTCTGTTTAAACTACTAGCACAAAGCTCGGACATCCACACATACCCCACAAGATATGCCACCAAAGGTCTCTTCACAATCCCCAAGTCCAGAACAGACTATGGAAGGCACACAGTACTACATAAAGCAAATACTACATGGAACTCTATTCCACATCAAGTAACTTACACAAGCAGTAAAATCAGATTTAAAAAACAGATACAAATACACCTTATGGAAAAACGAGGACTGTGAAGAGTCACATACACAGGTACAAACACAAACGTACATAACATACACAATATACACACGTTAATCTGGATTGTGTATTGTGAAAATGTATTTTAACATTTTTATTATAATGTATATTACTCCCTTAATTTTTGCTGGACCCCAGGAAGAGTAGCTGCTGCCTTGGCATTTGAAATGGTGTCCCTGTGCCCAATAATGCCAAGGTACCCTGTGGTTGGGGGCTTAACTGCCTTGCTCAAGGGCAGAACAGCAGATTTTTGTTCCACCTTACCAGCTCTGGGATTTGAACCAGCAACCTTTCAGTTACTGGCCCAAGGCTCTTAACTGCTAGGCTACCTGCCGTCCCAGTGACGCTGTTCATTTAGTACAACAACATCTAAAGTACCGTGTGGTGGTACCCTTGCAGTCATCCTGCCACCTCCATATCTCTGGTGGGTTGTAGTAGACACAGACACACACAGTACATTGATATATAAAGGACTGTGTTGTGGTAACCCTATAGTCATCCAGCGGCCTCAACGTCTCTGGTTAATAATAATATAGACACACACACCTGCACGCAGTCACACACACACAGCCACCTGCTGCCTCTACCTCTCAGGTGAGAAAATTCACACACACACACTCATTCCTTCAGTCTGTTTATATTGTCTAATCTCTCTGCAGAACTTCCATCTGATGGATTACTGCCTCACTGTGATGCTGGCCATGAGACCGGTGTGGACTATAGTGTCAGGGGTACTACACCTTCTCTATCACTCTATCTCGCTCTCTTTTTCTTCTATCGCTAGGGGCCAGGAGACTGGTTATTACATTAGAAATGAAAAAGCTATTACATTATTGTCAGTTATTACATTATGGACTAGTCATAAATGGCCTTAGATTGTCCACTCCTGGTTAGGGCTGTGAATTGCCAGGGAATTCACAATGCGATATTACCACGATACTTAGGTGCCGATACGAAATGTATTGCGATTCTCACAATCCTATATGTATTGCGATTTGATGTTCCAAACATATTGCTCACCATATTCTCACGATTTATGGCTCTCTTGCAGAAGGACAAGAGAGAGCCATGAGAATACAAGTTTTGATCAGTCATGGAAATAAAAGTGCTGAAAACGAATTGTCTCCCTATTTAAAAAGAAGATGGAGAACAAGCTACGGAGAAAAAATACTGGAGTTTTGGTGCAGGTACTGCAAACTAGTGCAAAAACAATATTGTGATAATATCCCGATGTGTAACTGTATCGGTATTTTCCCCCATCACTACCCCTGGTTTAAGTACTGACTGTTCACCCCGCTACCATCGATAAGACGAGGTCAGTACAGGTGCATCAAAGCTGGGGCTGAGAGACTGAAAAACAGCTTCTATCTCAAGGCCATCAGACTGTTAAACAGACATCACTAACACAGAGAGGCTGCTGCCTACATACTGACTTGAAATCATTGGCCACTAGTCACTTTATTAATGCCATTTTAATAATGATGTTTACGTATCTTGCATTACTCATCCCATATGTATATACTGTATTTTATACCATCTATTGCATCTTGCCTATGCCGCTCTGTCATTGCTCATCCATATATTTATTTGTACATATTCTTATTCCATCCCTTTACTTAGATTTGTGTGTATTTGGTAGTTGTTGTGGAATTGTTAAATTACTTGTTGATATTGCTGCACTGTCGGAACTAGAAGCACAAGCATTTCGCTACACTCGCAATAACATCTGCTAACCAAGTGTATGTGACCAATAACATCTGCTAACCAAGTGTATGTGACCAATAAAATTTGATTTGAAGTATGTCCAGTCTTTAATCTTTTACATCATATTTGTGGCAATATTTGTCTATCATTATTTTGACATTTCACGTTCCTCTCTCTCCACCCCCTTTCTCGACGATATCTTAGACTCAGGTAGTCCTCCACTCTCACATGAGAGAAACAGAAATCGTTGTGTGTCCCTGTGGTGTTTTTTAGCTGAAGACTTTATAGTCCACCTGATAGACAAGGACGCAAGGATGAGCTAAACATGTGACCAGGTTCTTCAGTAGTCCTGGAACAGTGCACGCAGATGGAGATTGGGTTACTCTTATTGCACTCTCCTGCTATCAACTATTATAACTTCATGTAACATTTTGTGAGCTTTATGGTGCAAAATGAAATTTTACAAATTTTACTTTTATGAGTGGCTTATAAAAGGTTTCCAATTAGTTTATTAATATAATTGCGTACATCTCTGATGGGAATATGTTTGCGTCTTGCAGCAAGCGTTTAATGCCACAGTGGCGGTCCAGCTGAGGACCAGTCAGGAGGCTCCCAGTCAGACCAACCTGCCCAGCCCCTATAGAAGACACCTGCTGCTGCCTGAGGCTGAGGAGGAACACACAGTTCAGTGGCTCACAGCACAACCCATTAGGATGACATGTAGTTGAATAACAAAACAAGTATCTCACTTAGGGTCAGATTTTATTATTATTATTTTTTTTAATAACGTTCCCAAGGTAAACGGACTATTTCTCAGGTCCAGATCGTAGAATATGCATATAATTTACAGATTAGTATAGAAAACACTCCAGTTTCCAAAACTGTCAAAATATTGTCTGTGAGTATAACAAAACTGATTCTGCAGGCAAAAACCTGCGGAAATCTAACCCGGAAGCAATTTTTATTTTTAAGAATCTGTATTTCCTGGCCCCACTTTCTTCCATTTAAAGGGGTATCAACCAGATTCCTTTTCCAATGGCTTCCTCAGGCTGTGACCAGGCTTTAGACATAGTTTCAGGCTTTTATTTTAAAAAATGAGCGAGATTTTTCAAAACTAGTCAGGTGTCCTCTGATTAGTTCCTGCGTGCGAGAGGGGTAGCTCTCCATTTTCTTTCTCTCTTTTATTGAATAGGTTACGGTCCGGTTGAAATATTATCGATTATGTTTGTTAATAACAACCTGAGGATTGATTATAAAAAACATTTGACATTTTTCTACGAACATTACTGATACTTTTTGGAATTTTCGTCGAACGAAACGAGGCTTTGGTTTTCTGAACATAACGCGCAACCCAAATGGCGTTCTTTTGTTATAAAAGTAATATTTATCGAACAAAAAGAACATTTGTTGTGTAACTGGGAGTCTCGTGAGTGCAAACATCCGAAGATTATCAAAGGTAAGCGATTAATTTTATTGCTTTTCTGACTTTCGTGACCATGCTAATTTGGGGCTAGCTGTTGTAGCATTGATTGATACACTCACAAAAGCTTGGATTGCTTTCGCTGCAAAGCATATTTTCAAAATCTGACACGATAGGTGGATTAACAACAAGCTAAGCTGTGTTTTGGTATATTTCACTTGTGATTGCATGATTATAAATATTTTTAGTAATATTTTGCGCCCTGCAATTCAGCGGTTGTTTAGGAAAATGATCCCGCTAAAGGGATCCGTAGCGCAGAGAAGTTAAACTATGATAGTTCTCACTCACTAAAACTAGTAAAGTTTTAGTAAAGAGCCTTGATTTCCAAGATCACAGTGTGTCTGGTCCTGAACTTTCCCTGTCTCTGTTTCAGAGTCTCCAGTTGAGTGGGGCTACTCCCAGAGTGCGGACCGGCGGGGCAGAACGAGACCCTTGGCCAACTGTACCTACCGCTGCCATCCAACAAGCTGTCCCCCGGCCACCTGGAGTGTAGCCAACCAATAACTTTCCCACGATTTACATGTAGAAACCAGAGAAACTCCCCAGTCTGTCCTGGAACTCAGAGTTGTTGTTCCAGCGCCCCGCCACCAGATGGGGTAGGCATGTTATGAACCCAGGGTGGGAAGAGGGACATGATGATGCCATTAACAGCGGAGAGCTAGGTTGGAGTGACAATTGATGATGAGCTGAGAGAGGAGAGGAGAAGAGAGGAAATTAAAGAAGGAGAGGATATCTGAAGGAGAGGTGTTGTACGTACCCAGTGCATTCCAGGGTAATATTATTTTGGGAGTGGGATAGAGCTTGGACAGTGTTTTTACTCATGCTTTTTAAAAATGTACATCTGCTTTTTTTCATCTCTGTATTTATGTACATGTTGCTGTTTTTTTGTCATCATCCTTTGCCCTTGACATAGAGGATTGATCCACTGATGTTACCTGCATGATCAGAGGACAGGCAGACAGGTCCTCATGCATGTTGACTGGCCACAGGTGTTTTTATAGCATGAGTCTATTGCAGAACTACAGTATGTGTGTGGTGTACCACCTATTGTGGAATAGTTTCTGTACAGCAGAGATGGATTTACAGTACATGCAGGGCTGGACGTTCCTCGAAAAACTAAGAATAGGTCTCAGTTAATCCACAGTTCTCAGTTAACCCACAGTTTTACTCCTTGATGTTTAAGGATTTACATGTGAAGCCATGTGCTAAAGTAAGGTAGTGTAGAAACAACCAAAGATTTCAAGTCTAAAAGTGGTGAAAGTAGTAGCCTACAATAAAGAACTACAGGTAAAAATACACTTTATCTAGTCGTTGGCTTTTATCCTAATCTGACTTTGATGCAGGTCATGTTGTTCTTCAAATTACCGTCTCTGGTAAACACACACTATATATGTTTATTTGTCACATGCATAGGCTCACAGAAGGTGTAAACGGTACAGTGAAATGGTCACTTGCATATTTGCATAGTAGCAATTAGGGTTGCACATTTTGGGGAATATTCAGAGGTGGAAACTTTCAGTGGGAATTAACGGGACTATATGGGCAATTAACGGAAATATATGCAACTTAATATTAATACCATTTAAATGTAGATGTTTTTTTGCATTGGATATATTTACCATATCATATGGAGACAGAAACATACACCTTTTACCTTATCATAAGTAGACATAATCGCAAATGATTAAATCCTTCCAATAGAAAAAAAAATTATGTTTAGTTACAAATTTAACTTAAATTAAATGAGTTGACTCTTCACATGGGATGATTTCACTGAACAACAAAAGAAAGGGAATATTGAATGATCCCCAATGATCCATCGCATCTCCCTAAAACATTTTCAACATACATCTGTAAAATGTTAGTCTAGAAACAAAAAATTTGGTTGTCTTCCTCCCAGTCTTCTCCCTGGACCTCCTCAATGTCCACCTCTTGAACATCAGACTCTGAGGCCTCATCTTCACTGTCACTTTCCAACCTTGTTGAGGATGGCTCGTTGTCAGGCTCAAAAAGCCTCAAATTTGCCCGGATGGCCACCAATTTCTCAACCCTTGTATTGGTCAGCCTGTTGCATCCTTTGTTGTGTGTTCCCAAACAAGGACTAGTTGCGCTCGGAGGCAGCTGATGTTGGTGGGATTTGGAGGATGATGGAGGCAACAG
The DNA here is from genome assembly GCF_016432855.1 of Salvelinus namaycush. Classification (NCBI taxonomy): domain Eukaryota; kingdom Metazoa; phylum Chordata; class Actinopteri; order Salmoniformes; family Salmonidae; genus Salvelinus; species Salvelinus namaycush. The sequence continues at coordinate 18,980,507 of NC_052334.1, forward strand.
GGGAAAGGGCCTCAGATCCATAAAGTCCCTTCCACCAGGTGGCTGATGAGATATGTTGGCAAGACTGCCATATTGCATTTCCATCCCAAAGCCCTTGTTTGGAGGGGTACTTCGCCATACTGCCAAGAACCTTTCACAGTCTGAATGGTTCTACAGGCATTACAGCTGTTGAACACTGGAACAATTCTGGAATACTGGAGCTAAGGTGGCTGACAGCTTTGCCACCAATTGGATGCTGGAAGACATCGACCACAAGCTTGACCAAAGACAGCTTGAATGTAAAAAGGGCAGGTCCACGACAGATGTGTTGGTCAGCCTGCTAGATATGATGTAAATTCCATTGATGCAAGTAAGACCATTATAAACACACTATAATAACATAATATTGTGCCAAAGCGTTCAACAATGTTGACCTTACAGTGGTAACAAAGTGCTTGATTCAGCTAGGAGTCAGAAAGTCCCTTGGTGCTGTAGCTTAATTTCCAAAAGGAAGCAGAGGGTGAGGTACTAAGCCACCCTTTCACCATGGCAACATCTGTGGATTTACTCAAGGTGACTAGAAGCGGCCTTGTTTTGGTTAATTGTGTTGATGAAAAACAGAAGAAGTGTGCACTGGATCAGGCAAAATTGTCCACGTCAGAAGTAACATGTATTGATCTTCGGAGCAGGGCGCCTGCCAAAGGAATTAAAGCTGTCTTGTTATATCCAGTCTCGTTGGATATAGAGTACCAGTCAAAAGTTTGGACACACCTACTCATTCCAGGGTTTTTCTTTATTTGTACTATTTTCTACATTGTAGAATAATAGTGAAGACATCATAACTATGAAATAACACATATGGAATCAGGTAGTAACCAAAAAAGTGTGAAACAAATATTTTATACTTGAGATTCTTCAAAGTAGCCACCCTTTGCCTTGATGATAGCTTTGCACAATCTTGGCAATCTCTCAACCAGCTTGATGAGGTAGTCACGTGGAATGCATTTCAATTAGCAGGTGGGCCTTGTTAAAAGTTAATTTGTGGAATTTCTGTCCTTCTTAACTTCTCTGCGCTACGGATCCCTTTTGATGGATCATTTTCCTAAACAACCGCTGAATTGCAGGGCGCAAAATATTACTAAAAATATTTATAATCATGCAATCACAAGTGAAATATACCAAAACACAGCTTAGCTTGTTGTTAATCCACCTATCGTGTCAGATTCTCTGCTTTACAGAGAAAGAAATCCAAGCTTTTGTGAGTGTAGCAATCAATGCTACAACAGCTAGCCCCAAATTAGCATGGTCACGAAAGTCAGAAAAGTAATAAAATTAATATCTTACCTTTGATAATCTCCGGATGTTTGCACTCACGAGACTCCCAGTTACACAATAAATGTTCTTTTTGTTCGATAAATATTACTTTTATAACAAAAAAACGCCATTTGGGTTGCGCGTTATGTTCAGAAAACTACAGCCTCGTTCCGGTGCTGAAAGGCAGAAGAAAATTCCCAAACGTATCAGATTCAAAAATATTACTAATAATATTTATAATCATGCAATCACAAGTGAAATATACCAAAACACAGCTTAGCTTGTTGTTAATCCACCTATCGTGTCAGATTTGGAAAATATGCTTTGCAACGAAAGCAATCTAAGCTTTTGTGAGTGTATCAATCAATGCTAGAACAGTTAGCCTTATATTAGCTTGGTTAGTTTGGTCACGAAAGTCAGAAAAGCAATCAAATCAATCGCTTACCTTTGATAATCTTCGGATGTTTGCACTCACGAGACTCCCAGTTACACAACAAATGTTCTTTTTGTTCGATAAATATTATATAACAAAAAAACGCCATTTGGGTTGTGCGTTATGTTCAGAAAACCAAAGCCTCATTCCGTTCGACGAAAATTCCAAAAAGTATCCGTAATGGTCGTAGAAACATGTCAAATGTTTTTTATAATCAATCCTCAGGTTGTTTTTAACAAACATAATCGATAATATTTCAACCGGACCGTAACCTATTCAATAAGAGAGAAAAAGAAAATGCTGAGCTTCCCTCTCGCGCGCAGGAACTAATCAGAGGACACCTGACTACTTTTGAAAGATCTCGCTCATTTTTCAAAATAAAAGCCTGAAACTATGTCTAAAGCCTGGCCACAGCCTGAGGAAGCCATTGGAAAAGGAATCTGGTTGATACCCCTTTAAATGGAAGAAAGACGGGCCAGGAAACACAGATTTAAAAATAAACAAATCACTTCCGGGTTAGATTTTCTCAGGTTTTCGCCTGCAGAATCAGTTTTGTTATACTCACAGACAATATTTTGACGGTTTTGGAAACTTTGGAATGTTTTCTATCCTAATCTGTAAATTATATGCATATTCTACGATCTGGATCTGAGAAATAGTCCGTTTACCTTGGGAACGTTATTTAAAAAAAAAAAAAAAAAATCTGACACCTAGCGTCAAGAGGTTGAGCCAGTCAGTTGTGTTGTGACAAGGTAGGGGTGGTATACAGAAGATAGCCCTATTTGGTAAAATACCAAGTCCATATTATGGCAAGAACAGCTCAAAGAAACAACAGTCCATCATTACTTTAAGACATGAAGGTCAGTCACAAAAACCATCAACCACTATGATGAAACTGGCTTTCATGAAGACCGCCACAGGAAAGGAAGACCCAGAGTTATCTCTGCTGCACCGGATAAGTTCAATAGAGTTACCAGCCTCAGATAGCAGCCCAAATAAATGCTTAACACAGTTCAAGTAACAGACACATCTGAACATCAACTGTTCAGAGGAGACTACGTGAATCAGGCCCTCGTGGTCTAATTGCTGCAAAGAAACCACTACTAAAGGACACCAATAAGAAGAGACTTGCTTGGGCCAAGAAATACGAGCAATGGACATTAGACCTGTGGAAATCTGTCCTTTGGTCTGATGAGTCCAAATTTGAGATTTTTGGTTCCAACCGCTGTGTCTTTGTGAGACGCAGAGTAGGTGAACGGATGATCTGCGCATGTGTGGTTCCCACCGTGAAGCATGGAGGAGGTGTGATGGTGTGGGGGTGCTTTGCTGGTGAAACTATCAGTGAGTTATTTAGAATTCAAGGCAGAATCCACAGCATTTTGCAGCGATACGCCATTCCATCTGGTTTGCGCTTAGTGGGACTATCATTTGTTTTTCAACAGGACAATAACCCAACACGCCTCCAGAGTGTGTAAGGGCTATTTGATAAAGAAGGAAAGTGATGGTGTGCTGCATCAGATGACCAGGCCTCCACAATCACACGACCACAGAGATAGTTTGGGATGAGTTGGACGGAAAAGCAGCCAACCAGTGCTCAGCATATGTGGAAACTCCTTCAAGGCTGTTGGAAATGCATTCCAGGTGAAGCTGGTTGAAAGAATTCCAAGTGTGTGCAAAGTTGTCATCAAGGCAAAGGGTGGCTACTTTGAAGAATTGTTTGACACTTTTCTGACGAGTACCTTAGTCAGAAAATATCAGGAGTGGTCAGTGCACATCGCCTAACCCGTAAGGTAAATGGAAGGAAGGAGAAAAGCCTATCGATATTATTGTTGTTTGAGGAGACTCTACCTGAATATCTGAAGCTTGGATATGTGAGGTATGCGGTGAGAGCATTTCTGTCCAAACCATTAGTGTGGGAATTGTAAAGGATATGGTCACGTGTCAAATGTTTGCAGACGGGAGAAGTATAATATTGAAGAATCTGTCAATGGAAAATGTTGCAACTGTGGTGGGGATACTGCGGACTTCCTTTGAGTGCCCTGTTATGGTGAAGGAGGTTGAGATGTCAAGGATAAGGGATGTCAAGGATAATCTCCTATGTGGAGGCGGTGAAGAGAGTTGAAGAGGCAACAGTGTTGAAGTTATGGCGGTGGATACATTGCAACCAGTTGCTAGTGTTTTAAGTAATTAGAGTGATCTGGATACACTCATTATAGCCACAGTTATTAATTGAACAGCACAAGTATCTAAGAAGTCCAATAAGCTGGACATCATTATATCTACAGCCAAGATGTTTTTGGGGCTTAGGACTATTGTCGCTAGGAAATGTCCCGCCCTCACAGGAGTCTTTTGAGCCTGTGTAGGGACCTGATTAGAATTTGTTTTATACAGAAAAGCAGGTTGATTTTGTTTAGTTAATTTCCTTTTTGATAGTTTGTACAATTTTTGATTTATTTTTACCCACATTATTTTCTTTTTTTGGGATCCTTATTATTCACCCGTACAGTAGATGTCGGAATGCACATCAAATTGTTGCGAATTCCATTATACCATAGAAGAAGAAGAAGTCACGGCCGTTGTAAGGAGGAGACCAAGGCGCAGCGTGGTAAGCGTACATTCTTCTTTGTTATAAGAACGAACACAATAACACAACAAAATAACAAAACGAACCGTGAAGCTAATATGAGTAGTGCATACAGGCAACTAAACATAGAACAAGAACCCACAAACACCAAAGGGAAATGGCTACCTAAATATGATCCCCAATCAGAGACAACGATAAACAGCTGCCTCTGATTGGGAACCATATCAGGCCAACATAAACATACAAATACCTAGACCTACAAAACCCTAGACATACAAAACCCCTAGACAATACAAAACCCCTAGATAATACAAAACCCCTAGACAATACAAAAACTAGCGTATCCACCCATGTCACACCCTGACCTAACCAAAATATAAAGAAAACAAAGATATCTCAGGTCAGGGCGTGACAGAAGAAGAGAAATGTTCCCACTAAGCTTCAGGTATGAGTGCACAGCTTGCAGAAGAAATATCAGCGCACGCAGAGAAGCAAGAGATTTTACGTCACTCAAATTTCTAGAGTTTCTACACTATCAACCGTTACGTTTACTGTGGGAACTGTGATAGAATCAACACAATATTAGCCACTTCCAATGCAACATACCGAAACAAAATGAACTAGGCAAGACTTAGTATGCAAAACTAACTATACAAGAGATTTTGTTGTAGGCAGAACGCACAGGAGTATGATTCTATTGCATTGACAGACACGACTCAGTCACCTACTCTACACACACCTGTGCGCCATATCCAGTCAGAGCTGCAGTAGGTCTATATGCAAATAAACCATTGCCATATATGGATCTGTACCATTAACATTGAACTGGACTGTTTTTACAGCATCTGCGCTTGTTTTGAGATCAAAGTGAGAGTTGTATCTAGCCAGGTGTGCACATTTTTTTCATATCCTTTGCTAGTTAGTGAGTTATTATCCCAGTTATAGATAATGTGTAGTCATTAATGGGGGAGTGATTGCTTCCTACAAGAGCACAAAATGTGTACGTTTTTAGACATCTTTGAAAAGTGAGTCAGGTAAAGAGCTTTTTTTGTCTTAAAGGGGCAGTATTGTATTTTGAGACAGGCTTGAATAAGCTAAGTAGCATAATTTGTCTGATTCTCTATAATAATGGTATGATAATGCATTTTATTTTGTAAAGTGCTTTCTTGCATCAAACAACAACATTTTCAGTCACCTCCTTGTCTGAAGGACAAGTGCATAAACAAGTTAATGTCAAGTCCTGCATGTTTATTTCAAAGGTCTAATGGAATGTAGTCATATATTAAACACCACACATTGGCTGCTACTGTAGGCTGAATGACAGAACAGCTATTTCCATGTTTAAATGTTATGGGATACATTTTCAACATTTTTTTTATGGTAGGCCACTCTGGTAGGCCTACCCACACAGACAGTGTGATGAAGAAGGCGCAACAGCGCCCCTTCAACCTCAGGAGGATGAAGACATTTGGCTTGGCACCTAAAACACTCAAACTTTTACAGATGCACAATTGAGAGCATCCTATCGGGCTGTATCACTGCCTGGTACAGCAACTGCACCACCTGCAACCGCAAGGCTCTCCAGAGGGTGGTGCGGTCTGCCCAACACATCACCGGGAGCAAACTACCTGCCCTCCAGGACACCTACAGCACCCAATGTCACAGGAAGGTGTGTTGTAGCTAGCTAGCTAACATGTGTGTGTCTGTGAGATGTCTCATATTCTACACCATGCTGCTACAGTAGGAATACAGACGGTACACAACGATTGCCCATGAATGTGTAATAGCAATTTCATCTGTCTCTCACAGACAATACCACTTGGATACAAAGAAGTTGATGACTCTCAAGAGGATATGTCAAAGGTCTCAAATTTGGAATCATCAGGGCAAAGGACAGATTTCCACCGGTCTGAGCAGATTATTTGTTGTGATTGCAAACGTAATAAAATGGTGGTCCGATAGTCCAGGATTATGAGGAAAAACATTAAGATCCACAACATTTATTCCATGGGACAAAACTAGGTCCAGAGTATGACTGTGGCAGTGAGTAGGTCCGGAGACATGTTGGACAAAACCCACTGAGTCGATGATGGCTCCGAAAGCCTTTTGGAGTGGGTCTGGGGACTTTTCCATGTGAATATTAAAGTCACCAAAAATTTGAATATTATCTGCCTTGACTACAAGGTCTAATAGGAATACAGGGAACTCAGTGAGGAACGCTGTATATGGCCCAGGAGGCCTGTAAACAGTAGCTATAAAAAATTATTGAGTAGGCTGCATAGATTTCATGACTAAAAGCTCAAAAGACGAAAACGTTGTTTAAAAAAAAATTGTAAATTGAAATTTGCTATCGTAAATGTTAGCAACACCTCCGCCTTTGCGGGATGCGCTGGGGATATGGTCACTAGTGTAACAAGGAGGTGAGGCCTCATTTAACACAGTAAATTCATCAGGCTTAAGCCATGTTTCAGTCAGGCCAATCACATCAAGATTATGATCAGTGATTAGTTCAGTGACTATAACTGCCTTGGAAGTGAGGGATCTAACATTAAGTAGCCCTATTTTGAGATGTGAGGTATCACAATCTCTTTCAATAATGGCAGGAATGGAGGAGGTCTTTATTCCAGTGAGATTGCGAAGGCGAACACCGCCATGTTTAGTTTTGCCCAACCTAGGTCGAGGCACAGACACGGTCTCAATGGGGATAGCTGAGCTGACTACACTGACTATGCTAGTGGCAAACTCCACTACGCTGGCAGGCTGGCTAACAACCTGCTGCCTGGCCTGCACCCTATTTCATTGTGGAGCTAGGGGAGTTAGAGCCCTGTCTATGTTCGTAGATGCACCAACAACCAAGAGAATGAACTAAAGAGAAAAAAGGAAAATACAGAAGAAAACAGCAAACAACAATGAAAAAAGAAAAGACATCAAGGACAACTAAAATCATAACAGCAATGTCAACTGTATATGTTTGTGTGCATGTCTGGCACTATTACATGTATGTGTATTTTCTTGTATGTGTTTATTTGAATGAGAGTGTGTGTATATGCATGTGTACAAACACCTGCACGGCATCAGCCTCAGGCAAACCGGCATTAGTTGTAAAAACACTGCCACTTAGTGTCATTCAAATGTACTTTTTATTATGATTTATTTTTACTTTAAAAAAAATAATATTTTTTACTTTTATCTTTGACCATCATTCTATCTCTCAAACAGCAACTCCACTCCCACTTGTCTCCAATTCCACATACCAACCCTTAGCTTCCCTCAGCCCATCCCATCTCTCTCTGCTGACCACCCACTTCGGGTTTCTACGCAACACATATCTTTCAACTGTACTGTGATGTTTAATGTACAATTTCAATCTATCTAATCAAATACAATCCACAGATTGCGAGTTGAAGATAAATACTTTTACTAAGAGTATTAGTATATTAGTAATTGACTGACCCGGTCTCTCCAGATCTCCTAACAGAACTATTTCTAGTGTCAGTTTTAGATCAATGCTATGCATTTTCAGCCATTCCTGAACCTGAGACCAGAAACAGGCTACCTGAGGCCAATACCAAAATATATGGTCTATTGATTCTGTATTCTCACAACAAAATCTGCAGAGCTTCGATGATTTTATGCCACAAATATTCAACATTTTGTTTGTGGCAAGAATTCTATATAATAATTTTAGCTGAAAAGCACAAAGTCTTGAATCTTGCGTTGTTTTATATATCAACTCATACACCCTGTACCATGGAATCGGTACATCAAAAATCTCTTCCCAACTATTTTGCAATCTGTATGGCACAGTTGTCAACATCCTGGTCCTCAAATGAAACTGGTATACTTTCCTATTTATGCTATTTTTATTCCTCTGCCAGTTTTGATCCTTTATATTGGGCAGACAGACCAGTTCCCTACCTCCTTCCGATGCCACCCTCCTCCTCCATTTTTGGGGCAATGCTGTAATCAATTGGTTGTACTCTTGGATTGAGCAGACCTTTCCATACAATTCTGATAACTCCACGAAGGACATAACTCTACCATTCCAATTTACAATATAATATAAGAACAACATTTTTTTTTTAATGGATGAGCTTTTCTTAGTAATCTACTTGAGAACCATTTAGGGTTCAAATAAAACATTTGAATGAGTGAATCAGCCCATTTTATAGGTAAACTGCAGGGTAATGTAAAAGTTGTATTTTTTAAGGATCCAATACGTAATATTGTACACTTATCATAATTAGGTTTTAGTCCAGAGAGTACAGAAAAGTTATCTAGATCTTTAATGAGACATTACAGGGATTTAGCTTGCGGACTTAATATAAAACTTGAGTCATCGGCATACATGGACACCTTTGTTTTTAAGCCTTGGATTTCTAATCCTCTTATGTTGTTATTGGATCTGATTTTAATAGCTAGCATTTCGATGGCCATAACGAATAGATATGGTGACAGCGGACACCCTTGTTTAACTCCTCTTGACAATTCAAAACTCTCTGAGAAGTAGCCGTTATTTACTATTTTTCACCTGGGGTTGCTATACATTATTTTTACCAATTTTATAAGAGAATAACTGAATTTGAAAAAATCCAGGCCTTTATAAATAAAATCCAGTCTTACTTTATCAAATGCCTTTTCAAAATTCGCTATAAATACCATTCCTGGCTTCTTATATGTTTCATGATCTTCTATTATTTCTAGTAGTTGTCGTATATTATCTCCAATGTATCGTCCATGTAAAAAACCTGTCTGATCAGGATGAACAATACCTGGTAAAACCCTTTTAATTCTGAGTGCTATGCATTTTGCTAGTATTTTTGCATCACAACATTGAAATATAAGGGGCCTCCAGTTTTTTAGATAGACTGGGTCTTTATATTTGCCATCTGGGTCTTGTTTTAATAATATAGAAATCAGACCTTCCTGCTGAGTACCTGACAGACTACCATTTCTATAGGAGTAGTTAAAACAATCTAACAATGGAGCTTTTCGTATATCAAAAAATACTTGATATACCTCTACCGGTATGCCATCAAGCCCTGGGGTTTTTCCAGACTGATAGCCGCAAAAAGTTCTTCCTCTGTAATTTGGCCTTCGCACTGATCTTTCTGTACATTTCTTAATTTTCCATTTTTTATATTATTTGGAAAGAATTCCTTACCGTAATCTTCATTCAGTGGGAAAGGATGAGACGGAAAAGAGAACATCTGCCTAAAATAATTAGCTTCCTCTTTTAAAATATAATTTGGAGAATCATAGATAACTCCGTCTTCAGTAACGAGTTTCTGAAAATTATTTTTGTTAGCATTGCTGTATTGGAGATTCAGGAAGAATTTAGTGCATTTTTCTCCATATTCCATCCAGTTTGCTTTATTTTTGTAATAGATTACATTAGATCGTTCTTGAATAAGTTCCTCAAGTTCTTTTTGTTTTTCCTCTAACTTATTTTGTATCTCTGTAGTATCATTTTTATTGCTATCTACCTGTACTATTAGTTCATGGATTTCCCTTGTAAGTCTTGTCTCTTTAGCCAGAAACTGCTTTTTTATTATTGATGAATATTGAATTGAATGACCCCTGAAGGTACGTTTAAAGGTATCCCAAACAATATGGGGATTTGCTGAACCTATATTATACTGGAAAAATCCAGTTATACATTATTTTGTCTTAGTTAAAAATAAGTTGTCCTCCAGTAAACGTTGATTACATTTACAATATCCCAGCAGTGGTGGGCCGTCAGGGCCTGCAAGGCCTTCTCTGCTGGCCTAAACATCATCAGAATATAATTTTTTTTTAAATATATTTTCCCACAAATATGTATTAAATTATTCCCCAGAGTAAGAGTTATACTCTTCATTTCATAGCTTTCCTCTTGGTTGCACTGCTTCCAGCCCCAGGTTGAGATTTTGAGGGCTGGTCTTTATGTTAGATCTTTTATCCAATCATATTCAGCCATCATGTGTTGCCAGGGGTCTAAAATCTGCCCTCAGGCCTTCAGAATCAACAGTGCGGGCGCTTGTAGCTTATAGTGAATGGAAATGAAAATTTAGTGTCAACCAATCAGCTTTAGAGTTGGCTATTGTACGCCTTCTGGCTGGCTCCAGTGTTACACAGGAGCCAGCTAGCAGGCGTAGTGCGTGTACGTCTTTTGATTGGATTACCAATATTGAGAGGCAGGTCCTATGGAGATCTAGGAAACTGAATTTGATAAACGAATTAATTCGCGTACTACTAAGCTGTTTTTTCAACCCACAATGGCGGAAGGAGGAGAAGATATCGATTTGGTCGAGGATATAATTATAACGCCATTCTCAAGACGAACTTTTCAAGAAAAGTTAGACATTGTAAGGAGAGGTCGCCCGACGCCACAAAGCCTGTCACAGGCGGGAAAGTGCTTCGTTCGCTCGCCACTTTCAAAGTTTCAACTACGAGCGCTGTCAATGGCTCACAGGCTCCTTGGCTCCGAGAAGCACTGCAAACTGTACTGCTGGGAATGCCTATTATTTGCAAGTGATCAATTTGGTGTTTGGAGCCACACTGGCTTTGCAAACTTGAGTTGTCTAACCAAGGCAGCAACGAGACACCAAAGTACGTCTGGGCACTAACAAGCAATGGTGCTTTTGAAAACTTTTGGGGACACCGGAGTGGATCTACAGCTCAAAGAACAAACGCGCAGGGCAACGGAGCTGCACAATGAAAAGGTGAAGGGAAATATTGAAAAGACTCATTGATTGTGTCATGTTTTTGGGTAAACACTGTTTACCCAAAAATGTCAATTTGTCAATTTCAAGGTGACGCAACGCCTGGTTATACTGCGTTTCTGTCTAAATGTATAGTTTCTAGAGCCATGGCATCATAATGAGGTGGATTAATTCGGGTGGGACTGTGTAGTACCTCACTGAAGGCCCAGGCCCCAGGCCCACGGCACGCCACTGTATCCCAGTCCATGTGGAAAATCTATAAGAGTTATGTGAATGCCAATTAGATGATGATCCGATCACATTCTGTCTCCTATTAAAACTTTTTTAACCTTTGATGCAAGAGAGAAAGAGATAAGAAAGTAGTCAAGACGACTAGCTTGATTAAGTCTCCTCCATGTATATCTCACTAGGTCGGGGTTTTTTAGTCTCCAAATATCCACTATTTCTAATGTGTGCATAATATTTGTGATTTCCTTAAGGGCACGGTGTCACGCCCTGACCATAGATAGCCTTTTTATTCTCTATTTTGGTTAGGTCGGGGTGTGACTAGGGTGGGTGATCTAGTGTATTTATTTCTATGTTGGCCTGGTATGGTTCCCAATCAGAGGCAGCTGTTTATCGTTGTCTCTGATTGGGGATCATATTTAGGCAGCCATTTCACCACTGTGTTTTGTGGGATCTTGTTTTTGTGTAGTTGCCTGTTAGCACTGCATTTGCTGCACGTTTCGTTTGCTGTTTATTGTTTTTGTGAGTTTAATTTAATAAACATGTGGAACTCTACGTATGCTGCGCCTTGGTCCGAGTATGATTACCACGACGAACGTGACACACGGTGATGATAGTTTTTAGAGTGATTACCTTTACGGTCAATTGAGGTACTTAACACTGTGTTATAGTCTCCTACCATAATGATTAGATCATTTGTTGCCTGTAAGTTCAATAAATTGGTATGAATGTTTTCGAAGAAGTGTGGATCATCCTGATTTGGACCATATAGATTAATGAGCCAAATCTCTTTTTCGTCCACTTTCATATTCAAAAGGATCCAACTTCCTTGCGAATCATTCCTGATTATTTGCACATTCAGATCGAAATGTGTGTTAATTAATTTCATCACACCCTTTGAGTTCCTTTGTCCAGAAAATTATTTCACCACCCCATTCCTTTTTCCATGCAACTTCATCTAAGGATGTAGAGTGAGTTTCACAGTAAACAGTACATGTTATATTCCTTTTATTTTAGCCACGTAAAGACCGATCTTCTTTTTTTATAATCTGCTAAACCATTACAATTATAACTAGCTATACTTATTTCACCCCTTACCATAACTAGATACTATTCGCAGGCTAAATTGACCATAATTAGTGCTTGTAAAGTTACTGCCATCAGAGGTATTATGAAGGTCAAAACTAGAGCTTTCAAATGTCTGATATTTAGAATTCAAGAAATAGGTTCTAGCAATATTTGTTTTATTCCCTTGTCTGTTTGCCTGTGAGCCAATGCCACAGATGTTAGAAAATTGAGACAAGATATGTGTGTAGCAAATCTGAGTAGGTTGATGTGTATGATATTGGATGTGATATAGTGTCTGTACGTTGTCTGTATAAGAGTAAGACTATAATCTGTGATGTCCAAATAAATAATAACTCTGCCAATTTGCATGGTTGAGTGTCTATGTGTGTAACATGTAGTGCGTATAGCCTTGATATTCATGATGATAATTGTAATCCATATCGTATTACCCTCATAGTTGCATCATAATTACCTTTAACATAATTGAAAAACACATCCCAGCATTTCCATAGCAATTGACGTTTCACATGATCATGAAAGAGACCTTGCATTACTCTAGAGACGGCTTCACTACAGTACAAATGTATTCCGTACAATATGTTATTATTCCCCAATGCCCCTATTCTGATATCTTCCCCTTGCTTGTTGTAAACATATATAAACTTGTAGACAAATGTAACGGCTGTCTAATGCAGTAAGGGTCGGACCAAAACGCAGCGTTGAATGAAGACATAATGAATTTATTTACAGACAGACGAAGACGGTAAAACTCTTAAACAAACTACAAAACAACAAACGACGTAGACAGACCTGAACTTGAGAACTTACATATACACGAAGAACGCACGAACAGGTACAGACTACACAAACGAACGAACGAAAACACGAAACAGTCCCGTGTGGTGCATACAGACACAGACACAGGAACAATCACCCACAAACAAACAGTGAGAACAGCCTACCTTAATATGGTTCTCAATCAGAGGAAACGTCAAACACCTGCCTCTAATTGAGAACCATATCAGGCAACACATTTAACCCAACATAGAAACACATAACATAGAATGCCCACCCCAACTCACGCCCTGACCAACTAAACACATACAAAAACAATGGAAAACAGGTCAGGAACGTGACAACAAATACATAAAAAAGATAGACAAACAATAAACACATTAAATTATAAAACAGTTCTCGACAATAGAGAGAGGGAGAGAAGAGAAGAGAAAAGAGAGAAAGAGAGAGGAGAGTGAGATCAGGTGTGTGTGTATGTATAAATCCGTATGTGTAAGCAAGCATGTAATTGAGTGTATTCATATCCACTTCATAATATTCAGATAATTTTACAGTTCCCATACCTTCTTTTTTTTTGTAACCTGAAGTCCCTGTAGAATTTAGTACAGCCACGGTGTTATGGAGCTGTCTCGGAATAGCTGTCCATCTATAAAGAGTTTGTCCACAATGATAAAGGCCATCCTATCATCCTTCCTTTGTTGTCTTTGTACCGGATACAGTCTCTTACGACGTTCGTTTATCTCCCTTGGAAATTGGTCATTGAGACCGAATTTGGTCCCTTTAAGCTCCCTTCCTCTGCTTTTTATCAGCTCCTTTTGTTGGTAGTGTTCAAATTTTGCGATGATCAGTCGGGGACCCTTGGTCTTGTCGCTCTGACCTCCAAGTCTGTGTACTCGGTGGAAATCCACCTTGTTTACAGTCTCAAAAGGAAGTTTCAAGGCGGATTGCATGAATGTCTAGTAGCAACTCCTTCATCACCCTGTTTTCCCTAAGTAGACAATCCATCTTGGAATCGTGGATTTTTACCTTGGCTGTGAGTGTCTTGTTTTTTCTTTGGAGCGTGAGAATTTCACTCTGGCTGAACTCCAAACTCCCCCTCAGCCCTGCTACCTCCTCACATAACTTTTCCAGTGTTGCATGGATTCCAGCCAGAGCACTAGCCTCTACCTCAACAGTAAGTAAATCGTCCGTGTCTGTAGATGAATCTGTTTTTCTTTTTTTTCTCAGGTTAAAGTTATTTTGTGAGTAGGTCGGATCTTTCCATGAAGGAGTATGTTGTTCCTTCATAGCATAAAGCTGTTGGTACTCTTCGATTTCCCTCAGGGTCTCCTTAGTATCCAGATTGGCTCTTTACTGCAACCAGTTGTTTTACGAAAAGATAACAATGAGTCTTTCCCACGACGACGACAGGTGTCTGTAGTACAGCCAGCTAGCACTCGTGGAATCCACGCGAAAAAAAGGAACACAAACTTGCAGTCCCAGCCGTAAAGGCTAACCGCGTCATGGAATCCTTTGCAACAAAACTTTAGTTCGGATTAAAATTGATTTAATGAAAATGTTTTAATGTAAACAACAAACCAAGTGTAGACAGCAGAATGTCCTGTTGCGCGCTCTGATGACGTATTGACGTTGTTCACACACAGTTGATGTTGACATGTGTCTGTTAATTGAACTCTGTGAAGCATTTATTTGGGCTGTAATCTGAGGTGCAGTTAACTCTAATGAATTTATTCTCTGCAGCAGAGATAACTCTGGGTCTTCTTTTCCTGTGGCGTTCCTCACGAGAGCCAGTATCACCATTGCGCTTGATGGTTTTTGCAATTGCACTTGAAGAAACTTTCAAAGTTCTTGAAATTATCCGGATTGACTGACCTTCATGTCTTAAAGTAATGATGGACTGTCGTTTCTCTTTGCTCATTTGAGCTGTTCTTGCCATCATATGGACTTGGTCTTTTACCAAATAGGGCTATCTTCTGTATACCATCCCTACCTGTTAATTGAAATGCATTCCAGGTGACTACCTCATGAATCTGCTTGAGAGAATGCCAAGAGTGTGCAAAGCTGTCATTGAGGCAAAGGGTGACTACATTGAAGAATCTCAAATATAAAATACATTTTGATTTGTTTAACCCTTTTATGGTTACTACATGATTCCATAAGTGTTATTTCGTAGTTTTGATGTCTTCACTATTATTCTACAATGTAGAAAATAGTAAGTGAATGAGTAGTTGTGTTCAACTTTTGACTGGTACTGTATGTATAACAGCTAACAATATCTATACCACAATGCAGTTGTGATGTCACGCCCTGGCCATAGAGAGGCTTTTATTCTCTATTTTGGTTAGGCCAGGGTGTGACTAGGGTGGGCATTCTAGTTTCTTTATTTCTATGTTTTCTGTTTCTATGTTTTGGCCGGGAATGGTTCTCAATCAGGGACAGCTGTCTATCGTTGTCTCTGATTGGGAATCATACTTAGGCAGCCTGTTTTTCCACCTTAGTTGTGGGTAGTTGACTTTGTTAGTGGCCTGTATAGCCCTAGTAAGCTTCACGTTCGTTTTTGTTGGCGACATTCATAATAAAAAGAGCTGTACGCTCACAACGCTGGACTTTGGTCCGGTCATTTCCCTGACGACGTTCGTGACAGAACTACCCACCACAAACGGACCAAGCAGCGTGGTAAGGAGGACTGGACATGGGAGGACATCCTAAATGGGAAAGGATCCTGGACATGGGAGGAGATCCTGGCGGGAAAGGATCGCCTGCCGTGGGAGCAGGTGGAAGCAGCGAGGAAGGCGGAGGCAGCGAGTAAAAGGGCCCAGGATTACACAGGGTCACGGCTGGCACAAAAGACCGGGAGGCCACTCCCCAAAAATGTTTTTGGGGGACACACGAGGAGATTGGCTGAGTCAGGTTGGAGACCTGAGCCAACTCCTCGTGCTTACCGTAGGGAGCGTGGTACTGGTCAGGCACCGTGTTATGCGGTGTCTCCAGTGCGCGTTCACAGCCCGGTGCGCTACATTCCAGCTCCCCGCATCGGCCGAGCTAGAGTGGGCATCCAGCCAGGACGGATGGTGCCGGCTCAGCGCATCTGGCCGCCAGTGCGTCTCTACGGCCCAGGATATCCTGCGCCGGCTCTGTGCACTGTGTCTCCGGTGCATCTGCACAGCCCAGTGCGTCCTGTGCCAGCGCCCTGCCTTTGCCGGGCGAAGATAACCATCCAGCCAGGACGGGTTGTGCAGGCTCTACGCTCGAGACCTCCAGTGCGCCTCAACGGCCCAGTGTATCCGGTGCCTGCTCCAAGAACCAGGCCTCCAGTATGTCTCCCCAGCCTGGTGAGTCCTGTGCCTGCTCCCAGAACCAGGCCTCCTGTATGTCTCCCCAACCTGGTAAGCCTGTGGCAGCTCCACGCACCAGGCTGTCCACACGTCTCCTCACTCCAGTGATGATCCATGGCACGAAGCCTCCAGTGATGGTCCATGGCCCGGAGCCTGCAATGAGGATCCATGGCACGAAGCCTCCAGTATTGATCCGTGGTCCGGAGCCTGCAGCGACGGTCTCCAACTACGGTCTCCAGTCCGGAGCCTCCAGCGACGGCCTCCAGTCCGGAGCCTCCAGCGACGGCCTCCAGTCCGGAGCCTCCAACGACGGTCTCTAGTCCGGAGACTCCAGCGATGGTCTCCAGTCCGGAGCCTCCAGCGACGGCCTCCAGTCCGGAGCCGGCAGCGAGGGTCACCAGTCCGGGGCCTGCAACGAGGGTCCCCAGTCCGGGGCTTGCAACGAGGGTCCCCAGTCCAGAGGCGCCACCAAAGTGGGGGGAGCCAGAAGTGGAGCGGGGTCTGCGTCCCGCACCGGAGCCGCCACCGAAGTAGATGCCCACCCGGACCCTCCCCTATAGAGTCAGGTTTTGCGGCCGGAGTCCGCACCTTGGGGGGGGGGGGGGGGGGGGGGGGGGCTACTGTCAAGCCCTGGCCATAGAGAGGCTTTTATTCTCTATTTTGGTTAGGCCAGGGTGTGACTAGGGTGGGCATTCTAGTTTCTTTATTTCTATGTTTTCTGTTTCTATGTTTTGGACGGGTATGGTTCTCAATCAGGGACAGCTGTCTATCGTTGTCTCTGATTGGGAATCATACTTAGGCAGCCTGTTTTCCACCTTAGTTGTGGGTTGTTGACTTTGTTAGTGGCCTGTATAGCCCTAGTAAGCTTCACGTTCGTTTTTGTTGTTTCTTGTTTTCGGCATTCATAATAAAAAGAGCTGTACGCTCACCACGCTGCACCTTGGTCCGGTCATTTCCCTGACGACGTTCGTGACATGTGAGCATACGAGGCGTTCTATATTATACTACATCAGTCTAATTGAATATGGATGTTTTGTTGGTTGAATGTTCCAGGCGGTTTCAGAATTTTCTTAATCTGGTGAACCGCTTCTTGTGTTGGTTAATGGCATCTGGTTTAGCAGGCTTTGGCGATGTTGGCAGGGATGTTGGGTTTGGGGGGCTGTGACTCTGGCTCATTGAAGGACAACCATCTGGTCATTTCTGCGCTCCACAGCCAGGTGGACAAGCGTCTAGTACACTTTCTTCAGCACCCACTGCTTCGACCTCTTGCAGAGGATTTGTTTGTACAACAAGACTCCTGGAAAAACATGAATACTGATGATGAGGATGTGAAATGAAACCATACAATAAACCATGTTCTTCTGTAAATAAAAAAGGGTACAGCAGACTGGTATGTGTTTTGTTGCACTCAGAGTCAGTAACGGGGCATTGAGATGGGCTGTTAGCAAAGATGTGAAAATGTTGAGGGGGGCTTGACATGTAGACAGTCTAGTCGTGTATTGTTGTGTATGAGAACCTACAGTTGAACTGTTGAGTAGACCTACACTGCCAACAATAGCGTGAATAGGCTAGAAGAGTATACCAACAGCCCCTCTCCCCAATGCCAAAGTACTGAATGCAATGGTGTGAAAGGTTTGAGGAGCACAGTTTAGTGTATTAGTGATTCCCCCCACGCCCAACAGACACCAGTCAGTCACCCACACCATCCCCTCCTTACTAATACCTAATTGTCTCTCATTTAGACTGCATGAACAATCAACTAAGCTTCCATAATAATGACAAAACTACAGCAGAAGTTGTAGCGTACTTGTAAACACACCAACTATGACAACAAGACCATGTTTATGCTTAGCTCCAGTATATTTATTTGCTCATCATGGACTGACTCATGGAAAGATTTAGTAGATTTTAGAAGGTGACTTACACTAGTTCCTGGTGCTGAGCTTGATGTTGCGGCACTGCAGATGTTGATGGGATCAGTCTCTAAATAGAACACATATAGTCACGTTAGCCTCTACGGTAGTTAGTTAGATAACTAATGGTTAGCTAACGTAACCTAACAAAGCTAATGTTAGCTTGCAAAGTTACAAATCGCATCGCCAGATAGCAGCTGGCTAATTACATTGATATCCTTTGGAATGTCTAGCCAGTGTATTATGAAAGCTAGCTAGCAAAATGTTGGTTTAGATAAACAAATGTAACTAGCTAGCTAGTTAGTTAGGTAACGTTAGCTACCTTACCTCAGCATGTCCTATTTTCTTCTGTGATGTTGGCTGATCGGATGCCTTCCTCTTTGAAGTGGAAGGGGAAAATCGATGTAATAGCATCACTTTTCAACGTTCGACGACATGCCAACCCCATCAGTTGAAACTTCAGTTCTGTTTTGAAATCCTCTGGCTGAAAGTGCTGGCTACAAACACAGTAGTTTAGATATACTACATGACCAAAAGTATTTGGACACCTGCTCGTCGACTATCTCATTTCAAAATCATGGGTATTAATATGAAGTTGCTTTGCTGCTATAAAAACCTCCACTCTTCTGGGAAGGCTTTCCACTAGATGTTGGAACATTGATGTGGGGACTTGCTTCTATTTAGCCACAAGAGCATTAGTGAGGTTGGGCACTGATGTTGGGCGATTAGGCCTGGCTCGCAGTCGGCATTCCCATTCATCCCAAAAGTGTTTGATGGAGTTGAGGTCAGGGCTCTGTGTAGGCCAGTCAAGTTCTTCCACACCGATCTTGTCAAACCGTTTCTGTACGGACTTAGCTTTGTGCACAGGGGCATTGTCATGCTGAAACAGGAAAGGGCCTTCCCCTAACTGTTGCCACAAAGTTGGAAACACAGAATCGTCTAGAATGTCATTGTAAAGAACCTTTTCCAGTACACGACACACTGACGTCACACACGGAAGCACGCGATTCTTGGCGGCAGTAAGAACGCTATCGCCATCTTTGCCCATTCAACGTAGCCTATATTTACACTTTTATTACTTCTAACAAGATAACTTTTTGTTGGTTCTTATACGCTTACAATTCTGTTTTGATTCTTTCTTGAACAGCTAAGATTATATTTGGTTGTGATCTTTGCTAAATAACTATTTTGGATGCAGCAAAATGTGTGTGTGAACTAGAATGCTAATGCTCATTGATATAGGATATGTAGCAAAAGCTAGCCAAAGAGCCATTTTACTGGCTGAAGTGTTTTTTGTTTATAATGCAGTTGATCTGCGATGATGACACAAACATTATATTGAGCAGGACATTCATACGAGCCTTAAAATCCAGTTATAATCCATCCAAAAGTAATGTTAAATGCACTCATAAGCAACATGTAAATAGAGGCTTTTTTTGCTGGCATTCTATAAGAACTTCCCATTGTTCTGCCACCAATGTGCGCACATCACCTCGTCCGGCATTGTTTGTGAACACAGAAAGGGGTCTATGCTGTAGCGTTGAACTAAGGGGCCTAGCCCCAACCATGAAAAACAGCCCCAGACCATTATTCCTCCTCCACCAAACTTTACAGTGGGCACTATGCAATTGGGCAGGTAGCATTCTCCTGGCATCTGCCAAACCCAGATTCGTCTGCCGGACTGCCAGATGGTGAAGTGTAATTCATCACTCCAGAGAACGCGTTTCCACTGCTCCAAAGTCCAATGTTGTCGAGCTTTACACCACTCCAGCTAACATTTGGCATTGCGCATGGTGATCTTCGGCTTGTGTGTGGCTGCTTGGCTATGGAAACCCATTTCATGAAGCTCCCAATTAACAGTTATTGTGCTGATGTTGCTTCTAGAGGCAGTTGTTTCCAGAGGCCATTTGGAACTCGGTAATGAGTGTTGCAACCGAGGACAGGTGATTATTACGTTCTACAGCACTTTGTGGTCCCGTTCTGTGAGCTTGTGTGGCCTACCACTTCTGCTGAGCCATTGTTGCTCCTAGATGTTTCCACTTCACAATAACAGCACTTACAGTTTACCGGGGCAGCTCTAGCAGGGCAGAAATTTGATGAAATTTGCTGGAAAGGTGGCATCCTATGACGGTGCCACGTTGAAAGTCACTGAGCTCTTCAGTAAGGCCATTCTACTGCCAATGTTTGTCTATCTCAGATCTCCCCAAGGAGATGTGGGTGTGGAGTCAGGCGCAGGAGAAACAAGTTCCGAAGGAAAAGGGCGTTTATTTAAAACAAGCTCAAAATAACAGAACACCGGACTACAGCAGTAGCAACACAACCCCACTCAGACACAGTCCAGGGAAAAACCACCTGTTCAATATGAACTGAAGAAAACGCAACCCAAACTAACTGACAGTCAAACGAAAACAATCCCGCACAAAAACCCAAAGGAAATGTCGAGATAATACCCCCCTAATTAACCAAAATGAAACCAGGTAAAACACAAAACAGACATAACCAAAAGAAAAGGAAAAAGGATCGGTGGCAGCTAGTAGACCGGTGACGACGACCACCGAGCGCCGCCCGAACAGGGAGAGGAGCCAACTTCGGTGGAAGTCGTGACAGTCTATGGAGATTGCACAGCTGTGTGCTCGATTTTATACACCTGTCAGCAACGGGTGTGGTTGAAATAGCCAAATCCACTAATTTGAAGAGGTGTCCATACTATTTCTCACATACACCTCCACGGGGCAGTCCTCCACATTCTGAAATCACTATGCATTTTGGATTTTGTGGTTTGCTTACAACCAGGAAATGTAGTTGCACATTTCCACTGAGGAACTGCAGAATCTTTGTATTTGCATGTAGTGAGGAAATTCTCAATTTTTATGACACATATGATATATTAATAATATATTAATGGAGATATAAAGTGAACTAGAGCAGCGGTGAAATGTCCTTTTAAGTCAGTATCATTTAATGTCATCTTGGTAAGCAACTCCAGTGTATATTTGGTGTTTTGTTTTAGGTTATTGTCCTGCTGAAAGGTGAATTTGTCTCCCAGTGTCTGTTGGAAAGCAGACTGAACCAGGTTTTTCTCTAGGATTTTGCCTGTGCTTATCTCTATTCCATTTCTTTTTTTTTACTCCCCAGTACTTGCTGATGACAAGCATACCCATAACATGATGCAGCCACCATTATGCTTGAAAATATGAAGAGTGGTACTTAGTGATGTGTTGGATTTGCCCCAAACATAACGCATTCATTGTGAAGTAACTACAATGTTGTTGTTCCTTCCTCAGCTTTCTCCTATCCCAGCCATTAACCTGTCTGGCTCTGGCGTTCCGCTAGCGGAACTCCTCCCACATTCCACTGAAAAGGCAGAGCGTGAAATTCAAAAGATATTTTTTTGAAATATTTAACTTTCACACATTAACAAGTCCAATACAGCAAATGAAAGATACACATCTTGTGAATCCAGTCAACATGTCCGATTTTTAAAATGTTTTACAGCGAAAACACCACATATATTTATGTTAGCTCACCACCAAATACAAAAAAGGACAGACATTTTTCACAGCACAGGTAGCATGCACAAAGCCAACCTAACTAACCAAGAACCAACCAAACTAACCAAGAAACAACTTCATCAGATGACAGTCTTATAACATGTTATACAATAAATCTATGTTTTGTTCGAAAAATGTGCATATTTGAGGTATAAATCAGTTTTACATTGCAGCTACCATCACAGCTACCGTCACAAATAGGACCGAAGCAGCCAGAGTAATTACAGACACCAACGTCAAATACCTAAATACTCATCATAAAACATTTCTGAAAAATCGATGGTGTACAGCAAATTAAAGACAAACATCTTGTGAATCCAGCCAATATTTCCGATTTTTTAAGTGTTTTACAGCAAAAACATAATATAGCATTATATTAGCTTACTACAATAGCCTGCCACACTACCGCATTCATTCATCAAGGCACGTTAGCGATAGCAATAGGCACGTTAGCGATAGCGAATAAACCAGCAAAAGATATAATTTTTGACTAACCTTGATAAGCTTCATCAGATGACAGTCCTATAACATCAAGTTATACATACACTTATGTTTTGTTCGAAAATGTGCATATTTAGAGCTGAAATCAGTGGTTATTGTGCTAACGTTTGTGCTAACGTAGCATCTTTTTCCCACAACGTCCGGATATTTTTCTGACACTTTTTCTGACACACATATTCTGACCAAATAACTATTCATAAACATAACTAAAAAATACATGTTGTATAGGAAATGATAGATACACGAGTTCTTAATGCAATCGCCGTGTTAGAATTCTAAAAATAACTTAATTACGACATCCAGCTTAGGTATAGCGAGAGAGTGCCCAAACTCTGGGCGCAAACGACTAGTTCACATGTACGACAGATATATGAAATAACATCATAGAATGGGTCCTACTTTTGCTGATCTTCCATCAGAATGTTGTACAAGGGGTCCTTTGTCCAGAACAATCGTTGTTTGGTTTTAGAACGGCCTTTTTCCCTCTCGATTTAGCAAGCACACTTGCCAAGTGGCGCGAATCTCTCCATCGTCAACAAACTCAGAGAACGGAACACGGCAAAACTCCCGAAAAAAATTCAATAATCTGATTAAACTATATTGAAAAAACATACTTTACGATGATATTGTCACATGTATCAAATAAAATCAAAGCCGGAGATATTAGTCGTCCATAACGACAGCTTATCAGAAGGCAAATCCAGGTCCCTTCTCGCGCTCTCCAGAAAACAGGAAACTGGTGACACGTCATGCCAAGAGCTATTATTCGAGCCCAGATCAAGTTACACACTCAATTTCTTCTCTCACTGCTTGTCGACATCTAGTGGAAGACGTATGAAGTGCATCTAAACTAATAAATATCAAGGACTTTAATAGGCAGGGCCTAGAACAGTGCATCGATTTCAGATTTTCCACTTCCTGTCAGGAAGTTTGCTGCAAAAGGAGTTCTGTTTTACTCACAGATATAATTCAAACGGTTTTAGAAACTAGAGAGTGTTTTCTATCCAATAGTAATAATAATATGCATATTGTACGAGCAAGAATTGAGTACGAGGCCGTTTAAATTGGGCACGATTTTCCCCCAAAGTGAAAACAGCGCCCTCTGTCCTCAACAGGTTTTAAACTCTGTAACTGTTTTCAAGTCACCATTAGCATCATGGTGAAATCCCTGTGCGGTTTGCTTCCTCTCCGGCAACTGAGTTAATAAGGACACGTGTATCTTTGTAGTGACTGGGTGTATTGATCCACTTTGTGTGCAAAGTATAATAACTTCACCATGCTCAAAGGGATGTTCAATGTCTGCTTTTTTTCACCCATCTACCAATAGGTGCCATTTGCGAAGCATTAGAAAACCTTGCTTGTCTTCGTTGTTGAATCTGTGTTTGAAATTCACAGCTCGACTGAGGGGCCTTACAGATACATTAATGTGTGGTGTACAGAGATGAGGTAGTCATAAAAAAATCATGCTAAAACACTATTACTGCACACAGAGTCCATGCAACATATTATGTGACATGTTAAGCACATTTTTGCTCCTGAACTTAATTTAGCTTGCCATAACAAAGGGGTTGAATACTTATTGACTCAAGACATTTCAGACTTTCATTTTGAATGAATTTGTAAAAATTGGTAAAAACATAATTCCACTTTGACATTATGGTGTGTGTAATTCATTTTAAATTCATGCTGTAACACAACAAAATGTGGAAATTGTTTTATTTTTTAGTTTAACCAGCAATCATACCACACATAAAATCATTCAAATCTGCACCGATTTTCACTAAAAATCCACAAGGAAATAAAGGAATAGCTGATAGGCAGAGGAGAGGCCATGTGCGCCATCGCACATGAAAGAACTTTCAAAACATGAGACACGCAGCTCAAAAAGCTCTCCTATTGATCTTAAGCCATACTCATTTAATTGACTGTATAACGGATTCCCCTCATATTTCTCAAAATAGTAAAAAATAAAATAGTGACTCATTTAAGTCATATTAATTTATTATTTTTGATTAATTGAACGATGTGCTTCGCCATTGTAGAGGTTAGGGTTTAGTTAAATCACTGAGAATCGAATCATGGGAATCAGTAAAACATCATTTTTTTTGCTGTAGCCTTCCTTTCGAATTGTGTTCCTGCAAAACTAATTTTGTAGATACTTTAAGTTGATTTGGACACACGGTTTATGGGACATTGCAACTCAGTAGAAGCTAGCAGTCACCCTGACGTAAAAACTTCTAAAGGAAAGATACACTGAGTATACGAAACATTAGGAACAACTTTGCCATCAGAACAAAACATTAGGGACAACTTTTTCCATCAGAACAGCCTCATTTCGTCGGGGCACTCAACAAGATCATATCAAGTATGCGATCTCGCTAATGATTATTGGGGTAAACAGTGCAGATGAGCAACCCCATGCTTCAGCCATGTAGCCACGATGCTGCATCAGGCTACATGTGATAATGTTTATTGTTAAAATACCACACCTGCCTGCAATATGGACCATGTAAAGGCCATGAAGATATTACTTTTCTTCAATATGTTATTGGGCACATTTCTGGGAGGGGGATATTACATTTTAAAAGGTTTCATATGTTAAGGCTATACACTGAGTGTACAAAACATTAGTAACAGCTTCCTAATATTAAGTTGCACCCCCTTTTTGCCCTCAGAACAGCCTCAATTCATCGGAGCATGGACTAAAATGTTTCGAAAGCGTTCCACAGGGATGCTGGACCATGTTGACTCCAATACTTCCCACAGTTGTCAAGTTGGCCCGATGTCCTTTGGGTGATGGACCATTCTTGATACACATGGGAAACTGTTGAGCTTTAAAAACCCAGCAGCGTTGCAGTTCTTGACACAGTCAAACCGGTACGCCTGGCACTTACTACCATACCCTGTTCAAAGGCACTTAAATATTTTGTCTTGCCCGTTCACCCTCTGAATGGCACACATACAGTGGTTCGTCCTTTAAAAGTTGCAGGGTACTGCGGCGCAGCTTGCATGGTGCCGCAGAATTCTATGGCACGTTATTTAAGTGTGAACCACTGGTACCATTAATGCTAGTTAGTGCTATTTTGACCACCAGAGGGCATCTTTGAGAAGCATTTGATAGCCTTCAATAGTGGCTGTAGTAAAGATTTTATAACTTTTTTTGTAAGAACATAGTAAATGGGACTGATTTTAAGAAATGTTGCTTAATTAATTAATGCTTGATTAATATTATGGTGTTTTTATTCCAAGAAAAACAAAAATCTCTATGGGTTTCCGTTAGGATGGAATGGAAAATATGGCGCTGTACAACGTGACAGTCGGGAGTAGGCTACAGTATTGGGCTATTTAGCTAAAGAATCCCTGTGTCGTTCGCGCGCGGGGGCCAGTTGAGTATAGTCGTAACTGAAATTTTGGTGACCTTATTTGACCTTTTCTGCTGCTTTTGAGACACAGTTCTATCCCTCCTTGGGGCACTACTAGATTGAGTAAATAAAACACTCAACAATCTCATTACAGTAACTATTGGTCACTCTTTGTATTATTATTCTAATATGTATTCATTATAGAATTGTGTCAGTTATTAATGATAAATCTTAGGGATCTGTGGACAACATCCGGTGAAATTGGAGGGCACACAATTCAAATAAATAATCGTAATATTAAACATTCATGAACATACAAGTATCTTATATCATTTAAAAGCTTAGATTCTTGTTAATCTAACTGCATTGTCCGATTTACAATATGCTTACAGCGAAAGCATACCATGCGATTGTCTGAGGATGGCGCCCCACATCAACATATTTTTCAACCAGCACAGGCTTCACAAAATCACAAATAGCAATTAAATAAATCACTTATTTTTGAAAATCTTCCTCTGTTTGCAATCCCAAGGGTCCCAGCTACAACATGAATGGTCATTTTGTTAGATAAAATCCTTCTTGATATCCCAAAAAGTAAGTTTAGTGGAGCCATCGATTTCAGTAATCCACTCGTTCAACATGCAGACAAAGGAATCCAAAAAGCTACAGCTAAACTTCGTCCAAACAAGTCAAACGACGTTTCTATTTAATCCTCAGGTACCCTACAATGTAAATAAACTATAATATTTCATACTGAAAGTAGTATGTTCAATAGGAAAGTAAAATTAGTAAGCCTTCCGCGAGCGCCATCTTCCTCACGCGCCGAAAGACTGATATTGTTCAGGTGGTCTCTTCATAAAAACTCAAAATTCTTGCTCGTTTTTGAAGAAACAAGCCTTAAACCTTGGATAAAGACTGCTGACATCTAGTGGAAGCCATAGGAATTGCAATCTGGGAGCCGGAATTACATAGGAACAATAGCTTTCCATTATAAGAGCCTGGGACCTCAAAAAGAAAGGAGATTCCGGTTGGTTTTTCTTCGGATCTTTGCCATATCAATTCTGTTATAGTCTCAGACATTATTTTACCATTTTTAGAAACGTCTAAGTGTTTTCTATCCAATGCTACCAATTATATGCATATCCTGGCTTCTGGGCCTGAGTAACAGGCAGTATACTTTGGACACGTCAATCAGGCGGAAATTCAGGAAAATAGACCCTAGCTGCACTCTTCCTCCCCTCGCTTCCTATC
Source organism: Salvelinus namaycush (assembly GCF_016432855.1). Classification (NCBI taxonomy): domain Eukaryota; kingdom Metazoa; phylum Chordata; class Actinopteri; order Salmoniformes; family Salmonidae; genus Salvelinus; species Salvelinus namaycush. The sequence continues at coordinate 19,007,522 of NC_052334.1, forward strand.
TCTCCCCATTTTTCAGCTCTAGATGACAAAACCTGCACATAGTCCAATTGTTGCAGGTCTGCCGACTTCCTTCTGGTCACACATTGTATTCCGAGAAATATCCATGAAACCAAAGACATTGCTTTAACTGTGAATGTACTTTATTGCAGATATTTTCCTCAAATAACATGGAGCATACATACGTTATTAAAATGTATTTACATTGGGTCTAATGTGTGTGTGAGAGGGAGGCATGTTTTTCAACTCAGAAAAAAGCACACAGAATTTCCTAAAACTGTACACCTTAAGCAATAGTCTTTTATGATATTACCAATCACACTTCGATTTGATAGATATTTAGAGTAATTATGTAGATATTGAGAATGGATATGAAGGAGTAGATATCTCAAATCCCCCAAAAAATGGAGCAAACATTAAATAAACAAGTAATTACAACTTATTTACATTGTGGATAATGAGTGTGCGTGTTCATGTTTTATTTTTCCTTGTCAGCCACCCATCTCTGCTTTGTCAGTCTTGATAGGCCCAGTGTGTGCACTTCTGGGTGAGGCTGTCAGGCAGTGGTGGAGAGCATGGCAGAACTGAAAGAGAGATGCACAAAGTGACAGTAAGTATACAACTCAACAACATGTCTGTGTGTACATCTGTTAGTGGGAATCCTCAAAGGTTTCTCCCTCCACAGCCAGTGTAGAAGGAACTGGTGCAGCCGGTTAATTAAATACCACAGCAGAGGACAGCTGTGACTGCAGCTGAACTGCTGGGGGTGGCATTTCTAAAAGAGAGAGGGACAATTTTCTTAACTGACAATAATCATACACTCATTCAGTCTTTTTAGTTGTAAGGTGTTAACCGGCGATAGCCTACACCCGCATAGCTAATGTTTTGGCGGTGTCTGAGGTGTAACTCTGTTGGATCTGTCAAAATCGGTAAGCAGCAGCTCATGATCATTGTCACAAAACTACAGCCATCCTACTCGCGTTATAAGTTCAGAACGAGAAAGAGTAGGTTATATATAAATAATCACGCTCAAATTCAAAATCATTCAACTAAATAATGAGGATTTCTATCAGCCTATTCGAGGTGTAGATATCAAATTCCAGTGTTCTAACTTGTAAGCAGGGCTGCATGAGATTTCTGTTAATGCGACTACGTGCAGCCAATGGCAATGTCCGCTTTAGGTATAATGCCAGGAGTCACTTGTGAATTTGACAGCTCTAACACAGTTCCACCTCAGACACCGCCAAGACAACCACTATGTGGATGCCGGCTAAAGCGGACGTGATTGAATAGAGCCACAAGTGAGGGAGAGTGTGCATGTGTGTATACGTGCATGTGATAATTACCTGTATCACCTATCGTGGTTGGCGTTGCCGATGCAAACGACTGCAGCTGTGAAGACTGTGGTTGAGCTAATAAGGGTGTCAGATCTAAAAGAGAGAGGAACAATTTTCTTAAGTTAAAATAATTATACAACAAAACAGAGTGAGTGATTTAGTGAGTGTGTAAACATGTGTTTGATAATTACCTGGACCACATCACACTGCTTCAGGTCTACATGCCTCTGGAAGTTCCAGCATGCCACTCCAGGCCTGGAACAGCTTGGTGGAAAGCGAGCAGGTTAGCAGATCTGAAAAATGGGCATAATATAATTTTAATGACAAAGCCTTGATTACACACTAACCTAAACCGAACAGACTATGGGAGGTGCACAGTAGTACATAGATCCATGACTACATGGAACTCTATTCCACATCAATTAAATCACGAAAGCAGTAAAATTTGATTTAAAAACAGATAAAAATACATCTTATGGAACAGCGGGGACTTTGAAGAGACACATGCATACACACGATAACATACGCACTGTACACACACGTACACAAGGATTTTGTGTTGTAGATATGTGTAGTAGTAGTGGCCTGAGGGCACACACTTAATGTGTTGTGAATGTATTGTAATGTTTTTAAAATTGTATAACTGCCTTAATTTTGCTGGACCTGAAGAAGAGTAACTGCTGTCTTTGCAGCAGCTAATGGGGATCCATAATAAATACAATACAACAAACTAATTACGTGTGTGTGTGCGTGTGCCTGTGCGTGTGCGTGTATGTGTGCGTGTGTGTGTGTGTGTGTGTGTGTGTGTGTGTGTGTGTGTGTGTGTGTGTGTGTGTGTGTGTGTGTGTGTGTGTGTGTGTGTGTGTGTGTGTGTGTGTGTGTGTGTGTATCTGGCAACCCACGCAGCAGACTTCATTTTCCCAACTGCTCATTACACTTGCCCTTGCAATCTGATGTGTGTGTGTTCTATGTTATTATGACTTAGAAGTCTCAACCTCAACCTCAACCTGACCACATCCTTGTAGTAGGCCATTCAGTGATTAGCTTGGGAACAGTGTACAGTGTACAGTACAGTAAAAAGGATATCAAATATTCAGATCTGGATTGACAAGAAGGCTAAATCATGTAAAGTTACAAACCTCTAGGGCTTAGTCTACACTTAAGTGAAATAAAAGATGCAGGACATGAGCTCTAGGACCATACCTCAGGACTACCTGGCCTGACGACTCCTGGCTGTCCCTGTCTCCAGGCCACCTAGTCATGCTGCTGATTCCGTCTTTGCTCTTTCTGTCTGCAGCTATGGAACCCTGACCTGCTCAAGGCTCACCAGAGGTACTAACTTGTCCCAGATCCGCTGTTTGATCCTGTCTCTCTCTACCGGACCTACTGACTCAACCTCTAAATGCTCAGCTATGAAGAGCCAACTGGCATATACTCCTGAGGTGCTGAACTATTGCACCCTCTATAAACCTCTATTATTTGACACTGCTGGTCATCTATGAACAGTTAAAAGTCTTGAAGAATAATCTGGCTAAATGGCTGTACTCTTTTATAATCTCCACCAGCACAGCCAGAAGAGGACTGACCACACCTCAGAGCCTGGTTCCTTTCTAGGTTTCTTCCTAGGTTCCTGCCTTTCTGGGGAGTTTTTCCTGTGCTTCTACGTCTGCATTGCTTGCTCTTTGGGGTTTTAGGCTGGGTATCTGTATAAGCACATTGTGACAACTGCTGATGTAAAAGGAGCTTTATAAAATACATTTGATAGATGGCTTGTATATGCTTCTATTCATGTAAATAACTCTAAATCTAAATATAACATTGAGTTGTCTTACATTTCCTCAATAGGAAGTTGTACCTTAAGCCAACACTTTTTCCTGGTCTTTCCTGCTCGGGACAGGGGGCTTCGGGTTTGGGAATGGAGTGCCTAGAGAATTGGAATATTAATAATTAGTGTCCACATTTATGAATGAATGAAATTCAATATGGGTTAGCTGTGTATCTCATCTGATTGAGAATTGCTGATGATATACAGTATATGTCTATTTTCTTTTGAAAATCTGCCACCAAAGCACACAATTCCATCTAGTGAGAGTGCACATAACCATTAGCTTGTTTTACCAAGTCAAAAATAACATAATTTGGTCAAGGGACCCAACGAATAACAACGACGCTAGCCTACTGCACCCCATATCAATCAACTAGTAGTGACAAGGCTATATTTTTGTCATTCAGTAATACTGTAACGTTACTGTAGCCTACTACACATCACATTATTATCCACCTAGCTAGCTAATGATAGGTTAGCTAGCTCCAAAGAAACAACCAATGAATGACAACAGGCTCTTTACGTTTTTCTTGGAATAGAAACACCATAATATTAATCAAATTAATTAAGCAAGCACCAGTAAAAAGTTTAGACACAGCTACTCATTCCAGGGTTTTTCTTTATTTTTACCATCTCTACATTGTAGAATAATAGCGAAGACATCACAACTATGAAATAACACATATGGAATTAGTTAAGAACAAATTCTTATTTACAAGGACAGCCTTCCCCCTCAGGAATTGAACCCCGGTCTCCCGCGTGCGCGTCATTGCGCGCGACCGGCGTTCAATTCTTCGATGGAAGGAGTAGACTGTCTTGTAAATAAGAATTTGTTCTTAACTGACATGCTTGTCTCAGAGCAGTGCGAAACGGTGCTAAAATAGTTGTAGGCTATTGCTTCAAATCCTACTGCTTTTAAACTTCAATATTCTCTAAAATAAATAAGACCTACACCACTTTTAACAGCACATTACTCAACACTAGTGAGACTCATGTCGTCTACGGTAGGCCTACAGTATATCGAAAAATATGACGTGACTATCCGCAAATAATTACATACAGAGGATTGGAGGATTCTAAATTAAAACCAGAAGCCGCCTCATGGGTCTCCCGGTGGCAGCCGGCACGGGTATCGAACCTGCAACTGCGAACCTTCATCGGTTTGCACTGCGAGAGCCACCATCCACTCTGGAGCCCCCATCCACAAAGTATCAAAATACAGAGAGATGTTGGTAAAGGTATATTGTCCTGCTAATAGCCCATAATGGGCTATTATAATACTGTACGTGGTGTCCAGGTCAGGATAACCAAAACATTTCTATATTAAAGACTATCAGAAACAATGTTGGTACTTATTTTGATCCAAATCCATGAATGAGTGAGTCGCTCAGCTTTATGTACTGTAGGTGCCGTCTATTTGACTGCGCCATCAACTTGATAATATATAACGATATTTTGGAGGTTATTTGGTTTTCAAAAAAATGAAAGTGAGCGATTGTAATCTGAATAAAGGCCAAAATAATATTTGTGAAGGCCAAAACATTTATTTCTGTTTTTAGAGGCAGAGAAATTCTAGAATTCTACCCCTACCCTCCTTCTTGGCAAGTATATTGTCCAGCTACCTGCTAATAGCCATAATGGCGCTGTACAACTTGACCGTGTTGTGTTTGAAAGAGTATTTTCCAGTAAGCAACAATTTGTTTACCTTCATTAGACAACTTTGTTCCAAAATTTCTGTAATTCAGTGATATTTATTCCCATAGTAATTCGTTATGGATCCATAACTAAATAAACATCGTCATTTTGAAAGAGTATTTTCATCATTATTTTATTACCAAAAGCATAAAGATGCCATTATTAGTTACATTGTTTTAGTTGGAACGTGCAGACTGGCACTAAGAACAGCGAGAACATTTCTCTAGTCAGCGCCATTATTAGTGCAATGCCCCTTAACCTGTTTGGGGCTGCAGGGGCAGTATTGAGTAGCCGGATAAAAGGTGCCCATTTCAAACGGCCTCGTACTCAATTCTTGCTCGTACAATATGCATATTATTATTACTATTGGATAGAAAACACTCTCTAGTTTCTAAAACCGTTTGAATTATATCTGTGAGTAAAACAGAACTCATTTTGCAGCAAACTTCCTGACAGGAAGTGGAAAATCTGAAATCGATGCTCTGTTCTAGGGCCTGCCTATAAATGTCCTTGATATTTATCAGTATACATGCACTTCATACGTCTTCCACTAGATGTCGACAGGCAGTGAGAGAAGAAATGAAGTGTATAACTTGATCTGGGGTCGAATAAAAGCTCTTTGTATGACGTGTCACCAGTTTCCTGTTTTCTGAAGAGCGCGTGAAGGGACCTGGTTTTGCCTTCTGTACAGCTGTCGTTATAGACAACTAATATCTCCGGCTTTGATTTTATTTGATACATGTGACAATATCATCGTAAAGTATGTTTTTTCAATATAGTTTTATTCGATTATTGAATTTTTTTGGGGACGTTAGGCGTGGTGCTTTGTCTGCGTATGTTCAGGAAGGAGAGCTTCGCGCCACTTTGCTAGCTTTCCATGCGAATTGACTGGAGAAGAGGACATTTTAAATCCAAACAACGATTGTTCTGGACAAAGGACCCCTTGTACAACATTCTGATGGAAGATCAGCAAAAGTAGGACCCATTTTATGATGTTATTTCATATATCTGTCGTACATGTGAACTAGTAGTTTGCGGCCAGGTTTTGGGCAAAGCTCTCGCCATAACGTAAACTGCATATCGTAATGAAGTTATTTTTAGAATTCTAACACGGCGATTGCATTAAGAACTAGTGTATCTATCATTTCCTATACAACATGTATTTTTTAGTTATGTTTATGAATAGTTATTTGGTCAGAATATGTGTGTCAGAAAAAGTGTCAGAAAAATATCCGGACGTTGTGGGAAAAAGATGCTACGTTAGCACAATGTATAACCACTGATTTCAGCTCTAAATATGCACATTTTTGAACAAAACATAAGTGTATGTATAACCTGATGTTATAGGACTGTCATCTGATGAAGCTTATCAAGGTTAGTCAAAAATGATATATATTTTGCTGGTTTATTCGCTATCGCTAACGTGCCTATTGCTATCGCTAACGTGCCTTGATGAATGAATGCGGTAGTGTGGCAGGCTATTGTAGTAAGCTAATATAATGCTATATTATGTTTTTGCTGTAAAACACTTAAAAAATCGGAAATATTGGCTGGATTCACAAGATCCTTGTCTTTCATTTGCTGTACACCATGTATTTTTCAGAAATGTTTTATGATGAGTATTTAGGTATTTCACGTTGGTGTCTGTAATTACTCTGGCTGCTTCGGTGCTATTTGTGACGGTAGCTGTGATGGTAGCTGCAATGTAAAACTGATTTATAGCTCAAATATGCACATTTTTCGAACAAAACATAGATTTATTGTATAACATGTTATAAGACTGTCATCTGATGAAGTTGTTTCTTGGTTAGTTTGGTTGGTTCTTGGTTAGTTAGGTTGGTTTTGTGCATGCTACCTGTGCTGTGAAAAATGTCTGTCCTTTTTTGTATTTGGTGGTGAGCTAACATAAATATACGTGGTGTTTTCACTGTAAAACATTTTAAAAATCGGACATGTTGGCTGGATTCACAAGATGTTTATCTTTCATTTGCTGTATTGGACTTTCGCGCCCTGCACTTGAAGTGGCTGTTGTCATATTGTGCCCGGCTTCGGGCTTGCAGCCCAAAGAAGTTAAGAAACTTATGACTTAGTTTTGTTAGGATTGGATATTCTTCCAACTGGAAGACACTTGACTGATTACATGTTATTTTACAGCAGTTGCTGTAGGGACCGTAATTTGGCTATCATTATGAATATTTCTGTGGCAGGAGGCCAGGTATTTGAGACAGAATGTTTACATAGGGCTGTTATTTAAATATTAAGAATTAGTGATCTTGCTATAAGAAGAAAGTATGTTGTCAGGAAATAACCCATGTGTTAGTGTGTATGTCCTCAGGAAAAAACAGCACATAAGAAGCCAGAAATAACCAAGGGCATGGGCTGAATTCTGGAGACTGAGTGTACATCAAGATACACCAGGCTGGGGGTATACTTCTTACAGCACCTGCAGTGGTAAAGATCGTCATGTCTCTCTTCGGTGGGTGCATAATTCTCACAAGAAGTAAGGTCCAGCTGAATAATGGGTGAGCTTGAAAACACCATGACAGAGGACGTGGAACCAGAGAGAGCGAGAGAGAGAAAAAGATTAGATTCCACTGTAGACATACTGGGTTGAGTTTGGGGGCTACTTGTTTTATTTGTTAATGCATCATGTGAAAAAGGATAGATATTAGGGTAATTGTACTCTAAACAACATGTTGAAGGAATTGATGTGAAAGCATATACAGTGTTGAATTACTTCAAGAAGAGATAATGTTGATTAAGGTTATGCACATGCTTATCAGTTGAAATAGAGTAGAATTGAAACAAAGTAAAAAATGACATGATTTGGGAACACCTCTCAGAACCTGAGGCCGAAAGGGGAAGACTGGGTGGAAGCATGGGGAAGCGTTTTAGGGCTTTTATTTTTGTGGAGTCCAGCAGAAAAGTATCCTGGAGGCATAGAGTCAGGTGAAGAGAGAGTGGGAATTGTCATGATCTCAGATTTCGGTATTCATGAATATATTTATGCATAACATATCACATTGTCAATACTGTTATGTTTTGTTTTTTGCTTTCCAAGTCTTATGTTTAGAAACCAGAAGGAGAGGGGTTCGCCAGATTCAGCTGGAATGTCAGTTTGTTTTGTGTTGAGTGATGGAAGTAAGAGGGTGTATGGTGTAATCATAGAACAGAGGCCATAAGTCTCAAAGTTTGAATGCCTCACAGAAAAAAGGCAGAAACCTGAACCAGGACCAGAGGTTCCACGTCTGATGATCCAATGTGACCAGGTCCGAGTGTTCCGGAGGAATGGAATGAGCCAAGGTCCCTACAAGGTGGCTCGAACAACGTTAACTGCTGTCCAGGTGAAAGGAAGCAACACGTGGTACTATCTAAACCACTGTACCAAAATCCCGTCGGAAAGGAAGAGACAACCACTAGGTCATGAAGACGCAGAGAATGCTGATACACAAGGTGGGTGTCCAAAGGGAACGGGAACAGAGGAGATCGAGATGCCGGGGAGGAGCCAAGAAATCAGCAGACCAAGTGGAAACCTGGATACGACGAATGCACTGCTTGATGCACCCAGAAGAGAACGAAGGAGAGACCACGCTGGAGAAAAAAACCTGCAAACAACCGACATTCTCTCCTGAGGGGCCAGAGAGTCCAGGGTTGGGGGAGAGAGACATGCCTGCTACTCCTAATGACCGACCTGGTGTGGCAGACCTCCCTGACGGAAGCCCTCTGCAGTGGGACCCCGAAGTACCACCTACAGAATGGGAATGACTCTTCCCTGAAATCAATGTCTTTCCAGATGGAAGCCCAGTCCGGTCAGAGGAGGGAACAGAAGGGGAAGGAACAGAAGGGTAGACCCCACAAGGAGAAGGAAAAGTCTCACAGGCTGAAGAAGAGGGGGATTTCCCCACAATTGACTTTTCAGCTCTTGAATGGTCCCCTTAACAGACAATTGAAGTTAGAACAACAAAAGAATAATGACATTGACATGACAAGAGCAACAGTGAACACTGGTACAGAAACAACAGACTCACGCACAATCAAGAAGTATGGTGAAAGCAGGAAGAGAAGAAATTGTAAAATCACCTCCCACTAGAGACTAGTACACCAACTAAGACAATAGCAAGACCACAAGAAAGTGGGTTGATGCAGAAAATCTGGACATCTGTTAACTGCCATAGTGAAGAAACTACCCCAGAATCAAACAAAGACCAAAAATTTAGAAAAGCAGTAAAGAATGACTTGTATAAGTGGGCTAAGTACACAACAGCTAAACATAGGATGGACAATTGCATTTTGTGTAGCAAATCACCTTTGTCTGATCTTTTGATAGTACCTGAACTTGCATCATTTGAAGAATGTGTTAAATGGAAAATGTTCAATGTATTCAGAGAAAATACTACATTCCTTTGTGTAACATAGAATGCAGTCTGGCATTAGGTAACACTAAAGGCAGAAGTGAATTAAACCTAAATATGTTGGGAGAACATGAATGTGCAACATATGACACAAGAACTGAATTGAATGGTCCTCATAATGATAGGTTTACTATTGTAAAAAGTAAATATGAATGTTTCTACAGCTATGGAGATAATGGGATGGATGTGGGAAACACTATAGTTAATTGTTAAACTATTTGTGTGTTAGAAACTGCAGGAGTTAGTAAATTTGATAAAGGAATGATTGTGAATCACAAAGTTAAATGTGGTAATATAACTCAAGTAACATTATCTCTTGAAATGTTAAAGCTACTTTGTATTAAAGTGTATATTGAATTCACAAGTTCTTGTAAGAGTATTATATTTCTGAGACAATTCTCCACGACATTAGTTATTTAGAATTATTTATTTCTGTTTTTAGAGGGAGAGAAACAAAAAACCTCATGGGTCTCCCAGTCAAGGCCGGCACGTGTATTGAACCAGAATCTAGTAGCAGCACAGCTTGCAGTGTCTTAGACCATGGCGCCATGGCGCCGGTTACTGTACAATGTAACCGGTCAGGAGTGGGATACATTACTACAGTAAGAGCAAAATTATCCTAACAAAATAAAATAATAAAAACCTTAGTGTAACAACAGTTTTGGTAAGTAATAGTGAAGTCGTGAACATTTATCAGTTTCTATTTAGGTTTATGTCGCCCATTCATTGTCACTTAAAGACACTGTATGACCCAAAAGCATAATCAGTGTTCTAATTCCCCTTGCGCTGGTTTGGAGCAATGACGTGTGACGCAGGGTACCATACTAAACCACAAATTACCTCTAAATCCCGCAGCATAATAGCAAAACTTTTAGCAGAGCAAACACTGTACACAATCCATGTCAATTGTCTCAATGCTTAAAAATATATTTTTAACCTGTCTCATCCCCTTGATCCACACTGATTGAAGTGGATTTAACAATTGACGTCAATAATGGTTCTTAGCTTTCACATGGATTCATCTGGTCAGTCTATGTCATGCCACCATCATTACACGCACCTGAGCTTCATGAGACTCACCCGGACTCCATCACCTTCCTGATTATCTCCCCTATGTCTGTGACTCCCTTTGTTTTTTCCCCCAGGTGTTATTGATTCTGTTTGTTTCATGTCTGTATGCTACGCGTGGTTGTGCCATGTTTTTTTGTTGTTTTTTTTGTAACTTCTGATGGTAATGTTCTGTCTGTTGTCGATCATCCAACTACCTCATCCCCATATTTTTTTGCTCCTTTGCACCCCAAAATCTCTACTTGCACATTCATCTTCTGCACATCTATCACTCCAGTGTTTTAATTGCTAATTTGTAATTACTTCGCCCTACAGCCTATTTATTGCCTTACCTCCCTAATCTTACCTCATTTGCACACACTGTATATAGATTTTTTTTCTATTGTGTTATTGACTGTACGTTTGGTTATTCCATGTGTAACTCTGTGTTTGTCTCACTGCTTTGCTTTATCTTGGCCAGGTCGCAGTTGTAAATGAGAACATGTTCTCAACTGGCCTACCTGGTTAAATAAAGGTGAAATAAAAGGAATCATTCTCCAAAGTCGTCCTATATAGTGTGGCCACGTAGGCCTATGTTCCTAGCAGGCCCAGTTATTCAGGAAAGCTTAATTGTCGTTCTGCCTCCTTTCTGATCCATGCGGCTATTCCTCGAATATTACGCTTCAATATACCCTAAATATTTGTAATTTAACTTTTAAAATGTATGTGATTTTATGTGTAGCATAAACGCTACCAGTCACAATGTTTTAATCTGATCAGGCTACTTCAAATGTCTCCTGTAGGCTATCTGCGCACATTCATCCACTCCACGCTAATATAATTCCAGCATCCAATCAGCGCACCCGCCATTCGATGAATGGAATGAGACTGTTACAAAACACAAACGTTTACTGACATTGAGATTGTCAAACCAACCCTTCGATGCTGAATAGGGAGGTGTGTATTGTCTGTGTCGAGCTTGACATACTCTATTTGATTGTAATGTTAACTCAAACCATGATGAAGCGCTCAATGTCGGTAAAGTGTTACTTATTGGTTGTGTGTGTGTGGTGCATAGGCACAGAAAACTATAGGTGGAAAAACAGGCTGAAGTGGTCAAGTCGATATCCACATTTACACTGAGTATACAAAACATTGACGACTGACCAGGTGAATTCAGGTGAAAGATTTGATCCCTTATTGATGTCACTTGTTAAATCCACTTCAATCCGTGTAGATGAAGGGGAGGAGACAGGTTAATTGATGACTTTTAAGCCTTGCGATAATTGAGACATGGATTGTGTATGTGTGCCATTCAGAGGGTGAATTGGTCAAGACAAAATATTTAACTGCCTTTGAACGGGGTATAGGTACCAGGCACATCGGTTTGTATCAAGAACTGCAACGCTAATGGGTTTTTCACTCAACAGTTTCCCGTGTGCATCAAGAATGATCCAGCCAACATGACACAACCGTGGGAAGCATTGGAGTCAACCTGGGCCAGCATCCCTGTGGAACGCTTTCGATGCCTTGAAGAATTGAGGCTGTTCTCATGGAAAAAGCGGGCGGTGCAACTCAATATTAGGAAGGTGTTCCTAATGTTTGGTATACTCAGTGTATAAACAAGATTGCTACAGTTATTTGTGGTGTTTATCATACATTTTGTTATTTTTATGAGGGGGGAGATTTGTGATTTTATTTTTTTACAGTACAAGGGGAGGGTAATGTGAAAATATTTTTTACATTTGGGAGGGAGGTGCATTTATTTTTCAATGACACCGGGAGTTGGGCCTATTATCTGCATTGGGGACTCAAATATATACTTCTGTGTTTTCTGCATTCACCAGAGATGACTCTGCACAGTCAATACAATCCAATTTCTTTTGAGATCATCTTTATGAACCTAATTAAATGTTGATTATACATGTCTAGTAATTTACCTGTGTTATCTAACGTTCTATTATGTGCAGGCACATTGTTTTGTGGATAGGCTCCAGTAATTGTTTTAAAAAGTGTCAGTGAAAACATCTACACAAAAAAGCGAGTGCGTAAAAACATTTCCCCTAAAAAGAGGTAGGAAATCTAGAGACCCACCTACGCCTGTCTCGACGAGCGTGTTGTGTGTGTGGCGATACACAAAATGCAGCGCATCTCGGGAGGAGCGAGTCTATGCCACAGTGTGTTCTGAGCAGTTGAAGCAACATTTTACAATGAGGAGGCTGTTAAATATTTTTTTATTTTACTAGGCAAGTCAGTTAAGAACAAATTTGTATTTTAAGTGAACAGTGGGTTAACTGCCTTGTTCAGGGGCAGAACGACAGATTTTTACCTTGTCAGCTCGGGGATTCGTTCTTGCAACCTTTCGGTTACTAGTTCAACGCTCTAACCACTAGGCTGCCCTGCCGCCACACTTTTGTCCTCCTATAAGAAGCAGCAAAGATTTTCACCACTCTGACCATCACCTGACCCCAGGATGCCCGGGACAAAGAGAGGCCTTGTGGAACCACAAAATACGTTCTTGGGAAACCTTGTCCAGTGTACAAAAGGTAAGCAATGAAACCAGAAGAGAAAGCTAGTTTGGATGATTGTGTTCCTTTTTTTGGTCAAAAATAATTCGTCTTTTTTTCATTTTCTTTTACACGACTTGTCTTTAGTTTGTAAAAAATTATGTTGTTTGTTTTCAAAGTTTATTCCACAATGTATATATATTGTTTTAGTGATGATATGTAACTATTTACAGTTCATACATACAGTACTAGTCAAACGTTTGGACATCTACTCATTCCAGAGTTTTTCTTTATTTTTACTATTTTCTACATCAGCCTGTCTTAAAGTATGGATCGCGACCCAAAGTGTGTCGCTGACCTGTTAGTGGTGCGTCACGACGTGTCAGAGTAAATGTATAATTATTTAATGAATTGATTTGGCCAAGTGCAATTACGGTGTCCGTTCACTGCGCTCTCTGCTTAGCAGCGGTCTGCTGTTTGGCAGCTGCGCGAGTGGGAGAGAGAGATGCACGTGTGCTTCGCGGTTTACCAGATCTTTTTTTCTGGAGTTCTGGAAGTGCTTAGTAATGAGTCAATCAAAACGAACAAATTCATATAACGACACGTCCTAACCAAATATCCACGGTATACGCAGAGACCTAAAGATTTTGCAATTGTTTTAGACGCCATTCCATCAGGTGTTGCTCTGTTATTCAGGAACGTGTCAAGACCTGACCCTCAGAGCCTACCTTCTATTGACCCTGTTGACTCATCAGTAGGAAAGATTTGTTTCTCTTTTGGCCCATTCAACAACAGAGCGATACGAACATTGTTTCAGCAGGATGTTGTATCTATACCTTATGTCATGCCTTATTGGAATGGATTTATTGATAATATCTGTTGGAAAAAAGTTTGGATGTTGCCACACACATACCTACTGGTTAACAAAATTAAGGAGGTTTCCTTTAAAATTATTCATAAATATTACCCTGCCAACCACTATATGAAGAAGTTTAAGGAAAACATAAATTCAAATTGCTCCTTTTGTAATGACCACCCAGAAACAGTGTTGCATCTTTTTCGGCATTTTATACATGTAAGAAAACTGTGGCAAGACATCAGTAGATTTATAATTGAACACATTTATGAAGACTTTACACTATTGTGGAGAGATGTACTGCTTGGATTCTTTACATACGATAAAAATAAGCTGACACATTTTTATGTAATTAATTTCATTATTCTTTTGGCCAAATTTCATATACACAAATGTAAATTTACTAACAAAAAAACACATTTTCTTACCCTACAAAAATAAATTGAACTGTATTTTAAGACTGTTAAATACTCTACTAACAAACAAGCTGTTAGAATTGTAAGTGTATGTATGATGCAGTTGTAGGCTGTTGTAAGGATAATATTGCTTGTTATTTCTCTCTTCAAGTAGAATTAACCCCTCTACTACTTGTTTATCAGACATCAGTAAAACTGCTGCAGCTGATGCATAGAATCCCTAATGCAGAGACTGTCATGGAGTGGGCAGTAGAGTTCATGCATTATATGTGCTGTAAACTCCCTCTCTGAATGATGGCATTTGTGTGTGGTAGTTGGAGGAGTTGGTGGAAAACATTACAATAAAATAAAGTTTCCTTACTAATCGTACTGGATTCCAAGTGTATCAACCAATCACTAATCTTAATTCCAATGAAGCATGATTGTTGTTGCGGACATAGAATAAGCTACTGAATGTAGTGCCGTAATTGTGTAGAACAAAAAACAGACATTTGAGGGATACGTCATCACTGTATTGGACTACATTGTGTGGGGTCACTCACCACACATATCACCAATGGGTTGTGCCAACCCATCTGAATATTTCAGCCATTTAACACCAGAGCCCTCACCACACACCTGTTTCCCTGACCTCTCTTCCCAGAGACCAGCTTCATCCTGGGGAATGCCCGGATCGTGGAGTGGCCTGTAGTCTACAGTAATGATGGATTCTGCAAGCTCTCAGGGTTCCACAGGACGGAGGTTATGCAGAAGAGCAGCACTTGCAGGTAAGGATGGTTGTTGTATAGCAGTATAGTAATCATTTTATTTTCCCCTTTGTAGGTGTAATGTATCTGCTGTTATAGATGACCACTAAACCACTGTAGAATGCTTTCAAAAGGTCCTTCATGAAGTGAAGTAATTCTGAACATCACATTACAAGAGTCACTGAAAACCCCTTGGTATCTGGTGTTCCACTAGTACTGAATGAGGGCCTGTACTGCCTGGTGATCATAGAAATGGTTTCAAATGGAACCAATTACCAAATCCAAATCAAATTTTATTGGTCACATACACATGGTTAGCAGATGTTATTGCGAGTGTAGCGAAATGCTTGTGCTTCTAGTTCCGACAATGCAGCAATCTAACATGTAATTTAACAATTCCACTACATACACACACATCTACAGTTGAAGTCGGAAGTTTACATACACCTTAGCCAAATACATTTAAACTCATTTTTTTTCACAATTGCTGACATTTAATTCCATGTCTTAGGTCAGTTAGGATCACCACTTTATTTAAAAAATGTGAAATGTCAGAATAATAGTAGAGAATGATTTCTTTCAGCTTTATTTTTCTTTCATCACATTCCCAGTGGGTCAGAAGTTTACATACACTCAGTTAGTATTTGGTAGCATTGCCTTTAAATTGTTTAACTTGGGTCAAATGTTTCGGGTAGCCTTCCACAAGCTTCCCACAATAAGATGGGTGAATTTTGGCCCATTCCTCCTGACAGAGCTGGTGTAACTGAGTCAGGTTTATAGGCCTCCTTGCTCGCACACGCCTTTTCAGTTCTGCCCACACATTTTCTATAGGATTGAGGTCAGGGCTTTGTGATGGCCACTCCAATAATTTGACTTTGTTGTCCTTAAGCCATTTTGCCACAACTTTGGAAGTATGCTTGGGGTCATTGTACATTTGGAAGACCCATTTGCGACCAAGCTTTAACTTCCTGACTGATGACTTGAGATGTTGCTTCAATATATCCACATAATTTTCCTGCCTCATGATGCCATCTATTTTGTGAAGTGCACCAGTCCCTCCTGCAGCAAAGCACCCCCACAACATGATGCTGCCAACCCCGTGCTTCACGGTTGGGATGGTGTTCTTCAGCTTGCAAGCATCCCCCTTTTTCCTCCAAACATAACGATGGTCATTATGGCCAAACAGTTCTATTTTTGTTTCATCAGACCAGAGGACATTTCTCCAAAAAGTACGATCTTTATCCCCGTGTGCAGTTGCAAACCGTAGTCTGGATTTTTTATGGCGGTTTTGGAGCAGTGGGTTCTTCCTTGCTGAGCTGCCTATGTATGTCGATATAGGACTCGTTTTACTGTGGATGTAGATACTTTTGTACCCGTTTCCTCCAGAATCTTCACAAGGTCCTTTGCTGTTGTTCTGGGATTGACTCGCATTTTTCGCACCAAAGTACATTCATCTCTAGGAGACAGAACGCGTCTCCTTCCTGAGCGGCATGACGGCTGCGTGTTCCCATGGTGTTTATACTTGCGTACTATTGTTTGTACAGATGAACGTGGTACCTTCAGGCGTTTGGAAATTGCTCCCAAGGATGAACCAGACTTGTGGAGGTCTACAATTTTTTTTCTGTGGTCTTGGCTGATTTTCCCATGATGTCAAGCAAAGAGGCACTGAGTTTGAAGGTAGGCCTTGAAATACATCCACAGGTATACCTGCAATTTACTCAAATGATGTCAATTAGCCTATCAGAAGCTTCTAAAGCCATGACTTAATTTTCTGGAATGTTCCAAGCTGTTTAAAGGCACAGTCAACTTAGTGTATGTAAACTTCTGACCCACTGGAATTATGATAAAGTTAATTATTGTCACGCCCTGACCTTAGTTATCTTTGTTTTCTTTATTATTTTGGTTAGGTCAGGGTGTGACATGGGGGATGTATGTGTTTTTGTCTTGTCTAGGGGTTTTGTATGTTTATGGGGTGTTTACTTGTCTAGGTGTTTGTATGTCTATGGTTGCCTAGATTGGTTCTCAATTAGAGGCAGCTGTTTATCGTTGTCTCTGATTGGGAACCATATTTAGGCAGCCATATTCCGTTGGGTATTTCGTGGGTTATTGTCTATGTGTAAGTTGCCTGTGACTGCACTTATTGATTATATAGCGTTACGTTCGTTTGTTATTTTGATAGTGTGTTTAGTGTTCTTCGTTTCGTTAAATAAATAAGAAGAATGTATGTATATCACGCTGCGCCTTGGTCCTCCTCTTTTCCACATTACGACGAACGTGACAGTTATAAGTGAAATAATCTGTCTGTAAACAATTGTTGGAAAAATTACTTGTGTCATGCACAAAGTAGATGTCCTAACCGACTTGCCAAAACTATAGTTTGTTAACAAGAACTTTGTGTAGTGGTTGAAAAACAAGTTTTAATGACTTCAACATAAGTGTATGTAAACTTCCGACTTCAACTGTAATTAAAGGAATGGAATAAGAATATGTTCATATAAATACATGGATGAGCAATGACAGAGCGGCATAGGCAAGATGCAATAGATGGTATAAAATACAGTATATACATATGAGATGAGTAATGCAAGATATGTAAACATCATTAAAGTGGCATTATTAAAGTGACTAGTGATCCATATATTAAAGTGGCCAATGATTTCAAGTCTGTATGTAGGCAGCAGCCTCTCTGTGTTAGTGATGGCTGTTTAACAGTCTGATGGCCTTGAGATAGAAGCTGTTTTTCAGTCTCTCGGTCCCAGCTTTGATGCACCTGTACTGACCTCGCCTTCTGGATGGTAGTGGGGTAAACAGGCAGTGGCTCGGGTGGTTGTTGTCCTTGATTATCTTTTTGGCCTTCCTGTGACATCGGGTGCTGTAGGTGTCCTGGAGGGCAGGTAGTTTGCCCCCGGTGATGCGTTGTGCAGACCGCACCACCCTCTGGAGAGCCTTGCGGCTGTGGGCGGTGCAGTTGCTGTACCAGCCAGTGATGTAGCCCGACAGGATGCTCTCATTTGTGCCTCTGTAAAAGTTTGTGAGGGTTAACGTTGACAAGTCTGGGACCGAGTGACTGAAAAACAGCTTTTATCTCAATGCCATCAGACTGTTAAATAGCCATCACTAGGCTGTTTCCACCCGGTTATGTAACCCTGCACCTTAGACACCTTTAGTATTTCCTCACAGCTGCCCATGTCCCTTAATGTTTATGATGTGGTTGTTACTGACAAGAAGCACATGGCTGAGCTCTTTAACCTCTAACGCCTCACAAACCCGGATCCGGGATCCCCCCCATCAAAAAAGCTGACTAGCATAGCCTAGCCTAAAGCCACAGGGATATCATATAATAAAATGTTCATGAAATCACAAGTCCAAGACACCAAATGAAAGATACACATCTTGTGAATCCAGCCATCGTTTCTGATTTTTAAAATGTTTTACAGGGAAGACACAATATGTAAATCTATTAGCTAACCACGTTAGCAAAAGACACCACTTTTTTACTCCACCATTTTTTTACTCCATCAGTAGCTATCACAAATTCGACCAAATAAAGATATAAATAGCCACTAACCAAGAAACAACTTCATCAGATGACAGTCTGATAACATATTTATTGTATAGCATATGTTTTGTTAGAAAAATGTGCATATTTCAGGTATAAATCATAGTTTACCATTGCAGCCACCATCACAACTCTCACCAAAGCGACTAGAATAACTACAGAGACCATCGTGTATTACCTAATTACTCATCATAAAACATTTCTTAAAAATACACAGCGTACAGCAGATGAAAGACACAGATTTTCTAAGTGTTTTACAGCGAAAACACAATATAGCGTAATATTAGCTTACCACAATAGCAAACATCACAACAGCATTGATTCAAGGCAAAAATAGCGATAACGTATAAACCACCAAAATATATAAATTTTTTCACTAACCTTCTCAGAATTCTTCAGATGACAGTCCTATAACATCATATTACACAATGCATATAGAGTTTGTTCGAAAATGTGCATATTTAGCGGCACAAATCATGGTTATACAATGTGATTAGTGGCCAAAACTTCAAGCAATCTGTCCGGCGCCATCTTGGAGAGGCACCTATTCTAATCGAAAACTATTCATAAACTTGACTAAAAAATACAAGTTGGACAGCAAATGAAAGACAAATTAGTTCTTAATGCAATCGCTGTGTTACATTTTTAAAATTAACGTTACTTCAAGCATACAGCGTGCGCTAAAGCGAGACCGCACCGAAATTCATGGCGGAATTATTATTTGACATTTGTCAACATAAATACGAATTAACAACATAAAGATTGCTTACTATTTGCCGAGCTTCCATCAGAATCTTGGGCAAGGTGTCCTTTCTCCAGAACAATCGTCTTTTGGTTGAAAGATGTCCTCTTCTCATGTGGAAAAAGCAGCTAACGATAGCCACCCACTGGAGAGGTGCCCAACTAGTGAAAGCGCGTCACAAAGAAATTCAGGAAAATCGCAATAAACTGATATAAACTGCTATAAGTCGGTTTAAATTAACTACCTTATGATGTCTTTAACACCTATAACGAATAAAAACATGACCGGAGATATAGAACTGCTAAAACGAAAGCGTTTGCAGGACGCCATTGTGATGTCCTCTTGCGCCAGATGTCCCGTTGAAAAGAATGGTACTTCCGTTCCATGATCATTTATAGTGGCCCAGATTGCGCAATCCACTCCATTCAAATTCTCCCCGCTTACTGACATCTAGAGGAAGGCGTATGCAGTGCATGTAGCCCGATGGCTTACATGGGGACTTATAAACTGACCTCAGAACAGGGACCTCGATTTCTGAAATCTCACTCCCTGACAGGAAATGTGCTGCAGAATTCTGTTTCACTCAGAGAAATAATTCAAACGGTTTTAGAAACTAGAGAGTGTTTTCTATCCAATAGTAATAATAATATGCATATTGTACGAGCAAGAATTGAGTACGAGGCAGTTTAATTTGGGAACGAATTTTTACAAAGTCGAAATGGCGCCCCCCTAGTGTCAAGAAGTTAATCACCATTTCATTAAGTCAGGATTCCTATTTGACTCAGCCATGCCTCCTTGCCCGTCCAACATTTCTTCATCTCCCACCCCTTCTAATGCGACTATTCTCGATGCTTCTCCCTCCTTTTCCCCCTGCCCCGCTACAAAGTTTCTCCCTGCAGGCAGGCACTGAGTCCGAGGTGGTAAAGGAGCTCCTTAAACTTGACCCCAAAAAAACATCTGGGTCAGAAGGTTTAGACCCTTTCTTCTTTAAGGTTGCTGCCCCTATCATCACAAAGCCTATCTCCATCCTTTTTAACCTGTCTCTCCTTTCTGGGGAGGTTCCCATTGCTTGGAAGGCAGCCACAGTTCATCATTTATTTAAAGGGGGAGATCAAGCTGATCCTAACTGTTATAGGCCTATTTCTATTTTGCCCTGTTCATCAAAAGTGTTGGAAAAACTTGTCAATAATCAACTGACTGGCTTTCTTGATGTCTATAGTATTCTCTCGGGTATGCATTCTGGTTTTCGCTCAGGTTATGGATGTGTCACTGCAACCTTAAAGGTCCTCAATGATGTCACTATTGCCCTTGATTCTAAGCAATATTGTGCTGCTCTTTTTATTGACTTGGCCAAAGCTTTTGATACGGTAGACCATTCCATTCTTGTGCGCCGGCTAAGGAGTATTGGTGTCTCTGAGGGGTCTTTGGCCTGGTTTGCTAACTACCTCAAAGAGTGCAGTGTATAAAGTCAGAAAATCTGCTGTCTCAGCCACTGCCTGTCACCAAGGGAGTACCCCAAGGCTCAATCCTAGGCCCACGCTCTTCTCAATTTATATCAACAACATAGCTCAGGCAGTAGGAAGCTCTCTCATCCATTTATATGCAGATGACACAGTCTTATACTCAGCTGGCCCCTCCCTGGATTTTTGTGTTAAATGCTCTACAACAAAGCTTTCTTAGTGCCCAACAAGCTTTCTCTACCCTTAACCTTGTTCTGAACACCTCCCCACTATTGTGATTACTACCTCTGAGGGTTTAGAGCTTGAGGTAGTCACCTCATACAAGTACTTGGGGGTATGGCTAGACGGTACACTGTCCTTCTCTCAGCACAAATCAAAGCTGCTGGCTAAAGGTAAATCTAGACCTGGTTTCCTCTATCGTAATCGCTCTTTCACCCCAGCTGCCAAAATAACCCTGATTCAGATGACCATCCTACCCATGCTAGATTACGGAGATATCATTTATAGATCAGCAGGTAAGGGTGCTCTCGAGTGGCTAGATGTTCTTTACCATTCTGCCATCAGATTTGCCACCAATGCTCCTTATAGGACACATCACTGCACTCTATACTCCTCTGTAAACTGGTCATCTATGTATACCCGTCGCAAGACGCACTGGTTGATGATTATTTATAAAACCCTTTTAGGCCTCACTCCCCCTCTATCTGAGATATCTACTGCAGCCCTCATCCTCCACATACAACACCTGTTCTGCCAGTCACAATCTGTTAAAACCTCTACCGCTTCTCTCTCCCGGATCCGGGATCCTCCTCATCAAAAAAGCTGACAAGCATAGCCTAGCCTAACGGGACAGGGATATCATATAATATAATTTCATGAAATCACAAGTCCAATACAGCAAATGAAAGATAATCATCTTGTGAATCCAGCCAATATTTCAGATTTTCTAAGTGTTTTACAGCGAAAACACAATATGTATTTATATTAGCTCACCACAATAGCCAAACACACAAAGCCATTTATTCACCGCCAACATAGCTTTCACAAAACCCAGCAATAGAGATAAAATGAATCACTAACCTTTGGACAACTTCATCAGATGACAGTCTTATAACATCATGTTATACAATACATTTATGTTTTGTTCGAAAATGTGAATATTTAGAGCTGCAAATCGTGGTTTTACATTGTGAATACGTAGCCACAATGCACCAAAATGTCCAGAGATATTTTGGACAGTCACCTAATCTAACCAAAGAACTCATCATAAACTTTACTAAAAAATACATGTTGTACAGCAAATGAAAGATACACTGGTTCTTAATGCAACCGCTGTGTTAGATTTTTAAAAATAACTTTAGTACAACATACAGCATGCGATATTGTGAGACAGCGCTCACCTATTCTCCGCCTTGTTGGAGCCAACATATTACACAAAAATACGAAATAACATCATAAATAGTCTCTTACTTTTGATGATCTTCCATCAGAATGTTGTGCAAGGAGTCCTAGTTCCAGAATAAATCGTTGTTTGGTTTTAGAATGTCCATTTCTTCTGTCGAATTAGCAACTTTGGCTAGCCATGTGGAGCTCACGTGTCCAAGAAATCGTTGCGCCTGGAACGAAAAATTCCAAAATTCCCAATAAACGTCGAATAAACTGGTCAAACTCGGTTGAAAATCCTACTTTATGATGTTCTTCTCATATGTATCCAATAAAATCAGAGCCGGAGCAATTCGTCGTGTATACCGAACGCTTTTCAGAAGACAATGTGAGGTTCCCCGGCGCGCAGTTGAAAACTGACTAAAGAGCGGACCTGTCACTCCAAAAGCTCTCATTCGGCCTCACATCAAGCTAGACACCCCATTCAACCTTCTACTGCCTGTTGACATCTAGTGGAAGGCGTATGAAGTGCATACAGATCCATAAATATAAGCCAGTTGAATAGGCAGGCCCTGACACAGAGCCCCATTTTCAGAATTTTCACTTCCTATCTGGAAGTTTGCTGCCAAATGAGTTCTGTTTTACTCACAGATATAATTCAAACAGTTTTAGAAACTTCAGAGTGTTTTCTATCCAATACTAATAATACTATGCATATTGTATGATCTAGAACAGAGTACGAGGCCGTTTAATTTGGGCACGATTTTTTCCCAAAGTGAAAACAGCGCCCCCTATTAAGAAGAAGTTAAATAAAGGTTGAATAAAAATAAGAAAAACGTGGGTATACGACTTACAGTATACCTGCGTATACCCTCCACTGCACCACTGGCCCTTTGTGTTTTGCAAAAAGTGCATTCTCCTAAATGAGTGCACTGGTATTACGGTTGCTGTCCTTTCAGAATAACAAACCTGTCACACACTGAAAGCCTATGGGTTCGCCACTGCGCAAACATGTCTATAATAAACTCAGCAAAAAAGAAACGTCCTGTCATTGTCAACTGCATTTATTTTCAGCAAACTTAACATGTGTAAATATTTGTATGAACATAACAAGATTCAACAACTGAGACATAAACTGAACAAGTTCCACAGACATGTGACTAACATAAATGGAATAATGTGTCCCTGAACAAAGGGGGGGTCAAAATCAAAATTAACAGTCAGTATCTGGTTTGGCCACCAGCTGCATTAAGTACTGCAGTGCATCTCTTCTTCATGGACTGCACCAGATTTGCCAGTTCTTGCTGTGAGATGTTACCTCACTCTTCCACCAAGGCACCTGCAAGTTCCCAGACATTTGTGGGGGGGAATGGCCCTAGCCCTCACCCTCCGATCCAACAGGTCCCAGACGTGCTCAATGGGTTTGAGATCCGGGCTCTTCGCTGGCCCTGGCAGAACACTGACATTCCTGTCTTGCAGGAAATCACGCACAGGTGGAATTGTCATGCTGGAGTGTCATGTCAGGATGAGCCTGCAGGAAGGGTACCACATGAGGGAGGAGGATGTCTTCCCTGTAACGCACAGCGTTGAGATTGCCTGCAATGACAACAAGCTCAGTCCGATGATGCTGTGACACACCGCCACAGACCATGACGGACCCTCCACCTCCAAATTGATCCCGCTCCAGAGTACAGGCCTCGGTGTAACGCTCATTCCTTCGACGATAAACGAGAAACTGACCATCACCCCCGGTGAGACAAAACTGCGACTCGTCAGTGAAGAGCACTTTTTGCCAGTCCTTTCTGGTCCAGCGACAGTGGGTTTGTGCCCATAGGTGACGTTGTTGCCGGTGATGTCTGGTGAGGACGTGCGTTACAACAGGCAGACAAGCCCTCAGTCCAGCCTCTCAGCCTATTGCGGACAGTCTGAGCACTGATGGAGGGATTGTGCATTCCTGGTGTAACTCGGGCAGTTGTTGTTGCCATCCTGTACCTGTCCCGCATGGTGTGATGTTCGGATGTACCGATCCTGTGCAGATGTTGTTACACGTGGTCTGCCACTGCGACGGCAATCAGCTGTCCGTCCTGTCTCCCTGTAGCAATGTCTTTGGCGTCTCACAGTACGGGCATTGCAATTTATTGCCCTGGCCACATCTGCAGTCCTCATGCCTCCTTGCAGCATGTCTAATGCACGTTCACGCAGATGAGCAGGGACCCTGGGCATCTTTCTTTTGGTGTTTTTCAGAGTCAGTAGAAAGGCCTCTTTAGTGTCCTAAGTTTTCATAACTGTGACCTTAATTGCCTACCATCTGTAAGCTGTTAGTGTCTTAACAACCGTTCCACAGGTGCATTAATTGTTTATGGTTCATTGAACAAGCATGGGAAACGGTGTTTAAACCTTTTATAATGAAGATCTGGTAAGTTATTTGGTCCTGAAAAAGGGACGTTTCTTTTTTTTGCTGAGTGTAGATAAGGCAGTTAAGATATTAACGTTTCAGAAATATAATGTAGGCTATATATTTGGCCTGGCAAAACATTGTTTTATGCGTTGACTTAATGGAAGCTGATAATTATTTTTTTAATCCGCTGGTCTCGACTGGTCTCGGGAAGAAATTATAAGACCTAGTCAAGACCAAGTACAAATAAATGTATCCGACACCGAAACAAGACCAAGACACTCAAGATGTGGTCTCGAGACCGGACTTGAGACCGAGACCAGTCTTGAGTACTACAACACTGCCAATTACTGTCCAGTCAGTCCCAGCGTGAGGCCATCCGGGTCTCATTCAAATGTTTAAAAATATGACTCCTAAAGCCAAGGGCTCTTCTTCACTTGATGTTTTCCTGGCCTTCGCGCAGGTCTAAGTGTTTGCTAAGCTAGGGGCTAAAGCCGTACTTAGACAGTGTAGCACCTATTTCTCAATGTCAGAAATGCATATAATAGTAATTTAGAGAGCATCCCAAGAAAACATTCACAAGTGACAAACTCTTTAATCAGTTGCTATAGTATTGTAATGTTGTTCTAAAAGTTGGGTTTGAGGTTTTCTCCAAATTAGCTCTAACTTCAGAAACAATCCCACAATACCCTGTGGTCAGTGTCACATGGTAAATGAAATACAGTCTTCCAGTCATTGCGATAACGCTAGTTAGCATTGGATCGTGAAACTACCTCATTGCCAAAATCCTGAAGTATCCCTTTCAGGGTCATATGTCAGATGACTAATCCTTTTGATTTTATTTGTCACTTTTCTTCCAGTTTTATGTATGGAGAGCTGACGGACAAGAAGACGACAGACAAAGTCAAAGAGACCTTTGGTTCTTATGAGTCCAACTGCTTTGAGGTCCTTCTATACAGGAAGAACAGTGAGTGTTCCAATTTAATTGTTGACATTGTATATGTACTGTAGATTATTGTATAGAAAGGAAAATGTAAAGTGGACCTTATGAGAAAAGCAATTGTTAATACTACATTGTAAAGAATATTTTCTGTCTGCAGGGGTACCAGTGTGGTTCTACATGCAGGTGGCCCCCATCAGAAATGAGAAAGACAAAGTCGTTCTCTTCCTGTGCACCTTCAAAGACATCACTGTCGTCAAGCAGCCCATCGAGTACGAGTCCACTAAGGATAAGGACGAGTCCACTCTAGGTAAGTGTCTCTGTGGCTATTTGCTTGTTATGAAGAGCCAGTTTATGAATTACTGGAGATGGAATGGTCTTGTGGCTGATGTGGTCAGAAGTGGGTGTTTTTCCCCTTTCCTCCTATATGAGTGATGTACAGTGCCTTCGGAAAGAATTCAGACCCCTTGACTTTTTACACATTTTGTTACGTTACAGCCTTATTCTGAAATTGATTAAAACTATTTTTCCTCATCAATCTACAGACTATACCCCATAATGACAAAGCAAAAACTGTTTTTTAGAATGCTTTGCTAATTTATTAAAAACAGAAATATGACATTTATATAGGAACCTTTACCCAGTACATTGTTGAAGCACTTTTGGCATCGATTAAAGCATCTTGGAAGATTAAGTCTTCTTGGGTATGACACTACAAGCTTGGCACACCTGTATTTGGGGAGTGTCTCCCATTCTTCTCTACAGATCCTCTCAAGCTCTGTCTGGTTGGATGGGGAGCGTTGCTGCACAGCTATTTTCAGGTCTCTTCAGAGATGTTCAATTGGGTTCAAGTCCGGGCTCTCGCACATTCAGAGACTTGTCCTGAAGCCACTCCTGCGTTGTCTTGGCTGTGTGCTTAGGGTCATTGCCTGGTGGAAAGTGAACCTTCACCCCAGTCTGAAGTCCTGAGCGCTCTGGAGCAGGTTTTCATCTCTCTGTACTTTGCTCCGTTCATCTTTGCCTCGAACCTGATTAGTCTCACAGTTCCTGCCGCTGAAAAACTTCCCACAACATGATGCTGCCACCACCATGCTCCAATGTAGGGATGGTGCCAGGTTTCCTCCAGACGTGACGCTTGCCATTCAGGCCAAAGAGTTCAATCTTGATTTCATCAGAATAGAGAATCTTGTTTCTCATGGTCTGAGAGTCTTTAGGTGACTTTTGTCAAACTCCAAAAGGGCTGTTATGTGCCTTTTTACTGAGGAGTGGCTTCCGTCTGGCCACTCTACCATAAAGGCCTGATTGGTGGAGTGCTGCAGAGATGGTTGTCCTTCTGGAATGTTCTCCCATATCGACAGAGTAACTCTAGAGCTCTGTCAGAGTGACCATCGGGTTCTTGGTCACCACCCTGACCAAGGCCCTTCTCCCCCGATGGCTCAGTTTGGCCGGGGGGCCAGCTCTAGGAAGAGTCTTGGTAGTTCCAAACTATTTCCATTAAAGAATGATGGAGGCCACTGTGTTCTTGGGGACCTTCAATGCTGCATAAATGTTTTGGTACCCTTCCCCAGATCTGTGACTCGACACAATCTTGTCTCGGAGCTCTACGGACAATTTCTTTGACCTGATTACTTGGTCTTTGCTCTGACATGCACTGTCAACTGTGGGGCCTTATATAGACAGGTATGTGCCTTTCCATATCATGTCCAATTAATTGAATTTACCACAGGTGGACTCCAATAAAGTTTGTAGAAACATCTCAAGGATGATCAATGGAAACAGGATGCACCTGAGCTCAAGTTCGAGTCTCATAGCAAAGGGTCTGAATGCATATGTAAATATTTCTGTTTTTGCAAACATTTCTAGCAACCTGTTTTTGCTTTGTCATTATGGGGTATTGTGTGTAGATTGCTGAGGATTTTTTATTTATTTAATCAATTTTAGAACAATGCTGTAAAGTAACAAAATGTTGAAAAATTCAAGGAGTCTGAATACTTTCCGAAGGCACTGTGTGTTGTTAGGTCTTGGCCCTGGGCTCTGTTCTTGCCAGAGGGCACAGGGGCACATGCTCCCTCAGATTTGTTCTGTTTAAATTAGAGGTCGACCGATTATGATTTTTCTACACCGATACCGATACTGATTATTGCAGGACCAAAAAAGCAGATACAGATTAATCTGACAATTTTTTAAATTTATTTGTAACAATGACAATTACAACAATACTGAATGAACAGTTATTTTAACTTAATATAATACATCAATAAAATAAATTTAACCTCAAATAAATAATGAAACATGTTCAATGTGGTTTAAATAATGCAAAAACAAAGTGTTGGAGAAGAAAGTAAAAGTGCAATATGTGCCATGTAAGAAAGCTAACGTTTAAGTTCCTTGCTCAGAACATGAGAACATATGAAAGCTGGTGGTTCCTTTTAACATGAGTCTTCAATATTCCCAGGTAAGAAGTTTTAGGTTGTAGTTATTATAGGAATTATAGGACTATTTCTCTCTATACGATTTGTATTTCATATACCTTTGACTATTGGATGTTCTTATAGGCACTTTAGTATTGCCAGTCTAACAGTATAGCTTCCATCCCTCTCCTCGCCGCTACCTGGGCTCGAACCAGGACCACATCGACAACAGCCACCCTCGAAGCAGCGTTACCCATGCAGAGCAAGGGGAACAACTACGCTATTAGCGCTCACCCCACTAACTAGCTAGGCATTTCACATCGCTCAGTGCCTACCATCGCTCAGTCAGACTGCTCTATCAAATCATAGACTTAATTATAACATAATAACACACAGAAATACGAGCCTTAGGTCATTAATATGGTCGAATCCAGAAACTATCATCTCGAAAACAAAACGTTTATTCTTTCAGTGAAATACGGAACTGTTCCGTATTTTATCTAACGGCTGGCATCCATAAGTCTAAATATTCCTGTTACATTGCACAACCTTCAATGTTATGTCATAATTACGTAAAATTCTGGCAAATTAGTTCGCAATGAGTCAGGCGGCCCAAACTGTTGCATATACTCTGACTCTGCGTGCAATGAATGCAAGAGAAGTGACACAATTTCACCTGGTTAATATTGCCCGATAACCTGTATTTCTTTTAGCTAAATATGCAGATTTAAAAATATATATATACTATATTGATTTTAAGAAATGCGTTGATGTTTATGGTTAGGTACATGTTGGAGCAACGACGGTCCTTTTTCGCAAATGTGCACTGCATCGATTACATGCAACGCAGGACACGCTAGATAAACTAGTAATATCATCAACCATGTGTAGTTATAACTAGTGATTATGATTGATTGATTGTTTTTTATAAGATAAGTTTAATGCTAGCTAGCAACCTACCTTGGCTTCTTACTGCATTCGCGTAACATGCGGGCTCCTCGTGAGGCAGGTGGTTAGAGCGTTGGACTAGTTAACCGTAAGGTTGCAAGATTGAATCCTTGAGCTGACAAGGTAAAAATCTGTTGTTCTGCCCCTGAACAAGGCAGTTAACCCACCGTTCCTAGGCCGTCATTGAAAATAAGAATGTGTTCTTAACTGACTTGCCTAGTTAAATAAAGGTGTAAAAAAAATAATGTATATATATATATGCAAAATCGGCGTCCAAAATTACCGATTTCCGATTGTTATGAAAACTTGAAATCAGCCCTAATTAATCGGCCATTCCGATTAATGGATCGACCTCTAGTTTAAATTATATACCTGGCCTCCACAATTTACATTTACATTTTACATTTTAGTCATTTAGCAGACGCTCTTATCCAGAGCGACTTACAGTAGAGTGCATACATTTTATTACATTTACATACTGAGACAAGGATATCCCTACCGGCCAAACCCTCCCTAACCCGGACGACGCAATGCCAATTGTGCGTCGCCCCACGGACCTCCCGGTTGCGGCCGGCTGCGACAGAGCCTGGGCGTTAACCCAGAGACTCTGGTGGCGCAGCTAGCACTGCGATGCAGTGCCCTAGACCACTGCGCCACCCGAATCACCCGACCTCAACCCAATTGAGATGGTTTGGGATGAGTTGGACGGCAGAGTTAAGAAAAAGCCACCAACAACTGCTCTGCATATGTGGGAACTCCTTCAAGACTATTGGAAAAGCATTCCAGGTGAAGTTGGTTGAGAGAAGTCCAAGAGTGTGCAAAGCTGTCATCAAGGCAAAGGGTGGCTACTTTGAAGAATCTCAAATATAAAATGCCTTTTGATTTGTTTAACCATTTTTTTTGTTAGTACATAATTCCATATTGGTTATTTCATAGTTTTCATGTCTTCACTATAATTGTACAATGTAGAACATAGTAAAAATAAAGAAAAACCCTTGAATGAGTGTGTCCAAACTTTTGACGGGTTATGTGGATATATACATTTTTTGTAAAATTTGTTGTTGTTTCTCTGTAATACGAATTTGGCTTTTGCTAGCCCAGATAGGTTCCCAATTTCCCAACCGCATAACTAGCTACCAAGAAGCCTTTTTAGGCTATCAATCAAGGTAGAGTAGCTAGCTGGCATGCCTACTGGCAAGGTTGGTAGACTTTAGAAAAGCAAGCAAATACTACATGTACTGAATAAGGCATTCCTTTCAATCTTTTACCCAGATTTTTGCAAAGCTGCAGGGAAGCATATTAAGTTTATTTAAAAACAACCAGCAGTCAGGAGAATACAGACAGCTGATGAGGTATGCTTAGATATGCAGAAACATATTTTTTTTACATAGATTTAAGCATAAAGATGATGGCTCTGGATTGCATGAAAAGCTATTTCATGTGTTTGAAAAATTCAAAATTCTTCAACTTCCAGACGAAGGGCATAGCCCCCATACAGACCACCCCACAGCAATCCTCACATACGTTATGCTCCACAGAATTTTGGGGTGCATTGACTCCCTTGAGTGGGTGTGTTTTCCCTTTGGTCCTCCACTCTTTGAATTCCAAATTTTCCATTATTACTGTATTTGAGTAGAAAGTATTTGATTATCATATAGTTTTTTTCGGGGGTAATGCTTTGACTTGGTTCTTACTATTTGTAGAGTCGTCGCATTGTATTTGGTTGTCATGGTGTTCTTGTTCTGGTCAGGTCGTTTTCTCTTTGTGTTCTCTAAAGCTAGTAGAATGTGCATTAGCCTGTTTTACAAGGCTCTTTTGTGCTGTTAAAGTACAGATTGGGGGCTCTTTACATGGTCAGTGTGGTGTTGCTCTGCCCTGGTGACACAATGAGTTACACAACTCCTAACCGTCTTTTCATCTGGGAGAAGTCAATTGTATCTGTTGCAGTGCCATAGAGAGCAATATAAGAATATAGGCCCATAGGAATAGCCGAACGAACCAGAGGTAACTAATTTCTGTTTTTTAGGACTACAAACTGGTGAGCTTTATTGCGAGGAGGCTGCCAATGTTGCCTGTATGGGTCTCTGCCACCGGTCTCCTTTCACCTTGCTGTACTTTGGGGAAAATAGCTGAATTAATCTCCCTTAGAGACAAAGTGAAAGAGGATCTGAGGTTAGAGACCCTGGAGCTGAGGGCTATTTCAAAGCCCTATTTCTCTCTCTGGTATTTATTTCACCTTAATTTTGGGGCTCCCGAGTGGCACACCTGTCTAAGGCACTGCATCTCAGTGCTAGAGGCGTCACTACAGACCCTGGTTCGTTTCCAGGCTGTATCTTAACCGGACGTGATGGTGAGTCCCATAGGGCAGCGCACAATTGACCCAGCATCGTTCGGGTGAGGTTTTGGCCGGGGTATGCCGTCATTGTAAATAAGAATTTGTTCTTAACTGACTTGCCTAGTTAAATAAAATTTAAATAACTTGTTTTTAACCAAATAAGTCAATTGAGAACCAATTTTAATTTACAATAACAACGTAGCCAAGAGGTATAACATTGCAACAGTGAACAGGAGAACACACAATACCATTTAAAGGTACAAATTCATCAAATATACAACAATAACAAATATTCACAGTGGGTTAGAGCAGAAAAGTCCAAGTCAACACAACATACTTAATAGTCACCAGGTAAATTGATCAGATAGCAGCACAGTTTATGCTTTTTAAGGAGTGTGGTGGGATAATATTGTCAAGTTTAAGGGTCTTTTGCAACTCGTTCCCTGTGTTGGTGACGGAAAACTGGAATGAACGCGACATAGAAGGTGCAGGCTTTGGGAATGGCCAGTGTATTCAGAAAGTATTCAGACCCTT
The DNA here is from genome assembly GCF_016432855.1 of Salvelinus namaycush. Classification (NCBI taxonomy): domain Eukaryota; kingdom Metazoa; phylum Chordata; class Actinopteri; order Salmoniformes; family Salmonidae; genus Salvelinus; species Salvelinus namaycush. Next base: position 19,039,067 of record NC_052334.1, read on the forward strand.
TCCCTTTTTTTATGTTACAGCCTTATTCTAACATTTTTTTTTATCCATCAATTTACACACAATACCCAATAATGACAAAGCTGACAGGTTTTTATAAATTTTTGCAAATGTATGAAAAAATAAAAACAGATACCTTATTTACATCAATATTCAGACCCTTTGCTATGAGACTCGAAACTGAGCTCAGGTGCATCCTGTTTCCATTGATCATCCTTGAGATGTTTCTACAACTTGATTGGAGTCCACCTGTGGTAAATTCAATTGATTGGACATGATTTGGAAAGGAACACACCTGTCTATATAAGGTCCCACAGTTGACAGTGCATGTCAGAGCAAAAACCAAATAAATAAGTCGAAGGAATTGTCCGTAGAGCTCCGAGATAGGATTGTGTCGAGGCACAGACATGAGGAAGGGTACCAAAACATTTCTGCAGGATTGAAGGTCCCCAAGAACACAGTGGCCTCCATCATTCTTAAATGGAAGAAGTTTGGACCCACCAGGACTCTTCCTATAGTAATCGGGGGAGAAGGGCCTTGGTCAGGGAGGTAACCAAGAACCTGATGGTCACTCTGACAGAGCTCCAGAGCTCCTCGGTGGAAATGGGAGAACCTTCCAGAAGGACAACCATCTCTGCAGCACTCCACCAATCAGGCCTTTATGGTAGAGTGGCCAGATGGAAGCCACTCCTCAGTAAAAGGCACATGACAGCCCGCTTGGAGGTTGCCAAAAGGCACCTAAAGGACTCTGACCATGAGAAACAAAATTCTCTGGTATAATGAAACCAAGATTGAACTCTTTGGCCTGAATGCCAAGCATCACATCTGGAGGTAACCTGGCACCATCCCTACGATGAAGCATGGTGGTGGCAACATCATCCTATGGGTATGTTTTTCAGTGGCAGGGACTAGGAGGATCTAGGGAAAGATGAATGCAGCAAAGTACAGAGAGATCCTTGATGAAAACCTGCTTCCAGAATGCTCAGGACCTCCGACTGGGGCTAACATTCACCTTCCAACAGGACAACAACACTAAGCACACAGCCAAGACTGCGCAGGAGTGGCTTTGGGACAAGTCTCTGAATGTCCTTGAGTGACCCAGCCAGAGCCTCAGCTCACAGTTCAGTGCTAAACCAGGGGCTGTAGCAGTTTTTGGTTCTAACTTTCTTAAGCAGACCATGTTTATTTAAAGACTGTGAGGGAAGAGGTTTAAAATAGGACCAATGGCACCTGAAAGGGATTGACTGATCGTGACTGTGACTGTTTTGTCTTGTACTTTTACCCTCCAAGCAATTGTATTTAATCCTGGACAGTATCACACTATTATGGTTTGATCAGGCAGTGAATTAAGATGGCGCCAAAGAACATGGCTGGCGTTTTACATTCTACCTAACCAATTTAGCTATTTTGTTAGATTTTTAGGGTTTTGTGTAACTTCTTTTTTAACTTCTTTTGTACATAAAGTCTGTTCAACGCTGGTCCGACCAATCGGGTTCCACGCTTCAAGATTGCTTCGATCACGTGGACTGGGATATGTTCCGCATTGCGGCGAACAATAACATTGATGAATACGCTGATTCGGTGAGCTGGTTTATTAGCAAGTGCATCGGCGATGTCGTACCCACAGCGTCTATTAACCTCTGTTAGGATTTATGTTTAGCCTGTTAGCATATTGTTTGAAGATGAATATTGTTTTGTTACACACACACACAAACAATACAGATAGGTGTGTAAGGACTGACCAACACAGGCCATAAAAGCTGTGGTCAGTCTGGAGAGGGGAGGGGTGCATCTCTCTAGGCCAACCAGGAGGTTAGATTACTGGACAATACCATATTAGGAACTGTTTCAATGTAGAATCGACAGACACAAGACTGAGCTAATCTACCCAGCAACCAGATGTGGACAAAGAAAAGCGCCAAAGGGCTTGGACAAGTCCGAGGGCCAGCAAAGGCGGGGCAAGTCTAAACCGCTCCCAGCCTCTACTGTGATAGGCCAACAGACGCGTTGGAACTACGTCATCACGGTATAAGAACAGCTGTTTACGTACTTCCTGCCAGTTCCCTGTTTACCCTGCGCGGTGATACAGCGAACCCGTATATACGAAAATTGCATTTGCCATTCATTGTTTGCGGTAAATAAACATAATTAAAGAAAGTTAGCAGACCTTTCTTTTTATTTATCCTGACACCGGATGTGTTACACGCAGCGTTCACACCTCTTGACGCTAGTGGTCATATTTTTTTCCTTTTTTGTTAAATAACGTTCCCAAGGTAAACGGACTATTTCTCAGGTCCAGATCGTAGAATATGCATATAATTTACAGATTATGATAGAAAACACTCCAAAGTTTCCAAAACTGTCAAAATATTGTCTGTGAGTATAACAAAACTGATTCTGCAGGCGAAAACCTGAGGGAATCTAACCCGGAAGTGATTTTTTAAATTTTAAATCTGTGTTTCCTGGCCCGTCTTTCTTCCATTTAAAGGGGTATCAACCAGATTACTTTTCCAATGGCTTCCTCAGGCTGTGACCAGGCTTTAAACATAGTTTCAGGCTTTTATTTTGAAAAATGAGCGAGATTTTTCAAAACTAGTCAGGTGTCCTCTGATTAGTTCCTGCGCGCGAGAGGGGTAGCTCTCCATTTTCTTTCTCTCTTTTATTGAATAGGTTACGGTCCGGTTGAAATATTATCGATTATGTTTGTTAAAAACAACCTGAAGATTGATTATAAAAAACATTTGACATGTTTCTACGAACATTACGGATACTTTTTGGAACTTTCGTCGAACGGAACGAGCCTTTGGTTTTCTGAACATAACACGCAACCCAAATGGTGTTTTTTTGCTATAAAAGTAATATTTATCGAACAAAAAGAACATTTGTTGTGTAACTGGGAGTCTCGTGAGTGCAAACATCCAAAGATTATCAAAGGTAAGCGATTCATTTGATTGCTTTTCTGACTTTCGTGGCCATGCTAATTTGGGGCTAGCTGTTGTAGCATTGATTGATACACTCACAAAAGCTTGGATTGCTTTCGCTGCAAAGCATATTTTCAAAATCTGACACGATAGGTGGATTACTTTTTCCTTTAACGAGTCCGACAAGAAGGATATCCTGCTTTCACTTGAACAGGCCCAGATCCCTGCCTTTTGCGTGAAGAAAAGACGCAGGAGAAGGGGCCGCAGATTGGACAGCCTTCTGTGAATCCGTAGACGAGCGAGTAAACTCCCACTGCCATCCGTTCTTCTTGCTAACGCGCAATCATTGGAAAATAAAATTGATAACCTACGATTAAGATCATCCTACCAATGGAACATTAAAAACTGTAACATCTTATGTTTCACCGAGACGTGGCTGAACGACGATACGGACAATATAGAGCTAGCGGGATTTTCCATGCACCAGCCGAACAGAGACGCTACCTCTGGTAAGACGAGGGGTGGGGGTGTGTGTCTATTTGTCAATAACAGCTGGTGCGCGATGTCTAATATTAACCTGTTTGAGCTGCAGCCCGACACCGGTACACTTATGACAACATCCAGCTCAAGTGCAGGGCGCGAAATTCAAAAGATATTTTTTTTAAATATTTAACTTTCACACATTAACAAGTCCAATACAGCATATGAAAGGTACACATCTTGTGAATCAAGCCAACATGTCCGATTTTTAAAATGTTTTACAGGGAAGACACAATATGTAAATCTATTAGCTAACCACGTTAGCAAAAGACACCACTTTTCTTACTCCATCAGTTTTTTACTCCATCAGTAGCTATCACAAATTCGACCAAATAAAGATATAAATAGCCACTAACCAAGAAACAACTTCATCAGATGACAGTCTGCTAACATATTTATTGTATAGCATATGTTTTGTTAGAAAAATGTGCATATTTCAGGTATAAATCATAGTTTACATTGCAGCTACAGTCAGAAATTGCACCGAAAGCAGACAGAAAATTACAGACACCAACGCCAAATAACAAATACTCATCATAAAACATTTCTGAAAAATACATAGTGTACAGCAATTGAAAGACAGGCATCTTGTGATTCCAGACAATATTTCCGATTTATCAAGTGTTTTACAGCGAAAACACAATATAGCGTTATATTAGCGTAGCCACAATAGCCAGAAACACTTGGGCGCCGACGACCAGTTCACATGCATGACAGATATTAGAAATAGCATCATAAAATGTTTCTTACTTTTGGTGATCTTCCGTCAGAATGTTGGACAAGGTGTCCTTTGTCCAGAACAGTCGTTGTTTGGATCTGGAACGGCAAATTTCCCTCTTGATTTAGCATGGGCACTTGCCAAGTGGCACGGATCTCTCCAACGTCAACAAAGTCAGAGAACGGAACACGGCAAAACTCCCGAAAAAATTTCAATAATCTGATTAAACTATATTGAAAAAACATACTTTACGATGATATGGTCACATGTATCAAATAAAATCTAAACCGGAGATGTTAGTCGTCCATAACGACAGCTAAACAGAAGGCAAATCCATGTCCCCTTTCGCGCGCTCCAGAAACAGGAAATGGACGGTCACGTCATACAAAGAGCTTTAATTCCACCTCAGACCAAGATAAACACGAAATTTCTTCTCTCACCGCCTCTTGACAACCAGGGGAAGGTGTATGAAGTGTACGTAGACTCTTACGTATCATGCCCATGTATAGGCAGGAAGTTGAACAGAGCATCAATTTCTGACATTCCACTTCCTGGTCAGGAAATGTGCTGCAGAATGAGTTCTGTTTCACTCAGAGAAATAATTCAAACGGTTTTAGAAACTAGAAAGTGTTTTCTATCCAATAGTAATAATAATATGCATATTGTACGAGCAAGAATTGAGTACGAGGCCGTTTGAAATGGGCACGATTTAACTGGCTACTCAATACTGCCCCTTGCAGCCATAAGAAGTTAAAGAAGTCTCGAGGTATTGCTCGCTTGAGGTAGAGTACCTTATGATAAGCTGTAGACCACACTATCTACCAAGAGAGTTTATCTATATTATTCGTAGCCGTCTATTTACCACCACAGAACGAAGCTGGCACTAAGACCGCTCTCAACCAACTCTATATGGCCATAAGCAAAGAGGAAAATGCTCACCCAGAAGCGGCGCTCCTAGTGGCCGGGGACTTTAATGCAGGCAAACTTAAATCAATTGGACCAATTTTTTACCAGCATGTCACATGTGCAACCAGAGAAAAAAAAAATCCTAAACCACCTTTACTCCACACACAGAGATTCATACAAAGCTCTCCCCCGCCCTCCAATTGGCAAAAATGACCATAATTCTATCCTCCTGATTCCTGCTTACAAGCAAAAACTAAAGCAGGAAGTACCAGTGACTCGCTCAATACGGACGTGGTCAAATGACGCGGATGCTACACTACAGGACTGTTTTGCTAGCACAGACTGGAATATGTTCCGGGATTCATCCAATGGCATTAAGGAGTACACCACCTCAGTCATCGGCTTCATCAATAAGTGCATCGACGACGTCGTCCCCACAGTGACTGTACGTACCCCAACCAGAAGCCATGGATTACAGGCAACATCCGCATCGAGCTAAAGGCTAGAGCTGCCGCTTTCAAGGAGCAGGAGACTAGTCCGGACGCTTATAAGAAATCCTGCAATACCCTGTCACGTACCGGCTCAAAGCCCGTAACAAAAGGGAGACAACGTGGAGATAAGGAATAACAAAACATATTTATTAACTTCTTCTGGCTGCAAGCCCGAGGCCGGCCACAATATGACAACAGCCACTTCAAGTGCAGGGCGCGAAATTCAAAATATATTTTTTAGAAATATTTAACTTTCACACATTAACAAGTCCAATACAGCATATGAAAGATAAGAGTAATTACAGACACCAACGTCAAATACCTAAATACTCATCATAAAACATTTCTGAAAAATACATGGTGTACAGCAAATGAAAGACAGGCATCTTGTGATTCCAGCCAATATTTCCGATTTCTTAAGTGTTTTACAGCGAAAACACAATATAGCATTATATTAGCTTACCACAATAGCCAGAAACACAAGCCATTTACCAGCAGCAAAAGTTAGCGATCGTAACAAACCAGCAAAAGATATATAATTTATGACTAAACTTGATAAGCTTCATCAGATGACAGTCCTATAACATCAGGTTATACATACACTTATTTTTTGTTCGAAAATGTGCATATTTAGAGCTGAAATCAGTGGTTATACATTGTGCTAACGTAGCATATTTTTCCCACAACGTCCGGATATTTTTATGACACTCACATATTCTGACCAAATAACTATTCATAAACATTACTAAAAAATACATGTTGTATAGGAAATGATAGATACACTAGTTCTTAATGCAATCGCCGTGTTAGAATTCTAAAAATAACTTCATTACGACATGCAGTTTACGTTATGGCGAGAGCGTGCCCAAAATCTGGGCGCAAACTACTAGTTCACATGTTCGACAGATATATGAAATAGCATCATAAAATGGGTCCTACTTTTGATGATCTTCCATCAGAATGTTGTACAAGGGGTCCTTTGTCCAGAACAATCGTTGTTTGGATTTAGAATGTCCTCTTCTCCAGTCAATTAGCACGGAAAGCTAGCAAAGTGGCGCGAAGCTCTCCTTCCTGAACATACGCAGACAAAGCAACACGCCTAACGTCCCGAAAAAATTTCAATAATCTAATAAAACTATATTGAAAAAACATACTTTACGATGATATTGTCACATGTATCAAATAAAATCAAAGCCGGAGATATTAGTCGTCTATAACGACAGCTTATCAGAAGGCAATACCAGGTCACTTCTCGCGCGTTCCAGAAAACAGGAAATCACGTCATGCCAAGAGCTTTTATTCGACCTCAGATCATGTTACACACTCCATTTCTTCTCTCACTGCCTGTTGACATCTAGTGGAAGGCGTATGAAGTGCATGTATACTAATAAATATCAAGCACATTTATAGGCAGGCCCTAGAACAGAGCATCGATTTCAGATTTTCCACTTCCTGTCAGGAAGTTTGCTGCAAAATGAGTTCTGTTTTACTCACAGATATAATTCAAACAGTTTTAGAAACTAGAGAGTGTTTTCTATCCAATAGTAATAATAATATGCATATTGTACGAGCAAGAATTGAGTACGAGGCCGTTTGAAATGGGCACCTTTATCCAAGTTACTCAATACTGCCCCTGCAGCCATAAGAAGTTAATGCAACCGCTGTGTCAGATTTTAAAAAAACTTTACGGAAAAAGCACACCATGCAATAATCTGAGACGGTGCTCAGATATAACAACATTTCTCCGCCATGTTGGAGGCAACAGAAATACGAAATTACATCATAAATATTCCCTTACCTTTGATGATCTTCATCAGAATGCACTCCCAGGAATCCTAGTTCCACAATAAATTGTTGTTTTGTTCGATAATGTCCGGTATTTATGTCCAAGTAGCTACTTTTGCTAGCACGTTTAGTAAAACATATCCAAACACTCGCGCAGGTCCAGGCGAACTCGGACGAAAACTTCAAAAAGTTATTTTACAGGTCGAATACACTGGTCAAACTAAGTAGAGACTCAATCTTTAGGATGTTGTTATCATATATATCCAATAACATAATATCATACAGTGGGGCAAAAAAGTATTTAGTCAGCCACCAATTGTGCAAGTTCTACCACTTAAAAAGATGAAAGAGGCCTGTAATTTTCATCATAGGTACACTTCAACTATGACAGACAAAATTAGAAAAAAAAATCCAGAAAATCACATTGTAGGATTTTTAATGAATTTATTTCCAAATGATGGTGGAAAATAAGTATTTGGTCAATAACAAAAGTTTATCTCAATACTTTGTTATATACCCTTTGTTGGCAATGACAGAGGTCAAACGTTTTCTGTAAGTCTTCACAAGGTTTTCACACACAGTTGCTGGGATTTTGGCCCATTCCTCCATGCAGATCTCCTCTAGAGCAGTGATGTTTTGGGGCTGTTGCTGGGCAACACGGACTTTCAACTCCCTCCAAAGATTTTCTATGGGGTTGAGATCTGGAGACTGGCTAGGCCACTCCAGGACCTTGAAATGCTTCTTACGAAGCCACTCCTTCGTTGCCCGGGCGGTGTGTTTGGGATCATTGTCATGCTGAAAGACCTAGCCACGTTTCATCTTCAATGCCCTTGCAGATGGAAGGAGGTTTTCACTCAAAATCTCACGATACATGGCCCCATTCATTCTTTCCTTTACACGGATCAGTCGTCCTGGTCCCTTTGCAGAAAAACTGCCCCAAAGCATGATGTTTCCACCCCCATACTTCACAGTAGGTATGGTTTTCTTTGGATGCAACTCAGCATTCTTTGTCCTCCAAACACGACGAGTTGAGTTTTTACCAAAAAGTTATATTTTGGTTTCATCTGACATTCTCCCAATCTTCTTCTGGATCATCCAAATGCTCTCTAGCAAACTTCAGACGGGCCTGGACATGTACTGGCTTAAGCAGGGGGACACGTCTGGCACCGCAGGATTTGAGTCCCTGGCGGCGTAGTGTTGTTACTGATGGTAGGCTTTGTTACTTTGGTCCCAGCTCTCTGCAGGTCATTCACTAGGTCCCCCCGTGTGGTTCTGGGATTTTTGCTCAACGTTCTTGTGATCATTTTGACCCCACGGGGTGAGATCTTGCATGGAGCCCCAGATCGAGGGAGATTATCAGTGGTCTTGTATGTCTTCCATTTCCTAATAATTGCTACCACAGTTGATTTCTTCAAACCAAGCTGCTTACCTATTGCAGATTCAGTCTTCCCAGCCTGGTGCAGGTCTACAATTTTGTTTCTGGTGTCCTTTGACAGCTCTTTGGTCTTGGCCATAGTGGAGTTTGGAGTGTGACTGTTTGAGGTTGTGGACAGGTGTCTTTTATACTGATAACAAGTTCAAACAGGTGCCATTAATACAGGTAACGAGTGGAGGACAGAGGAGCCTCTTAAAGAAGAAGTTACAGGTCTGTGAGAGCCAGAAATCTTGCTTGTTTGTAGGTGACCAAATACTTATTTTCCACCATAATTTGCAAATAAATTCATTAAAAATCCTACAATGTGATTTTCTGGATTTTTTAAAATCATTTTGTCTGTCATAGTTGAAGTGTACCTATGATGAAAATTACAGGCCTCTCTCATCTTTTTAAGTGGGAGAACTTGCACAATTGGTGGCTGACTAAATACTTTTTTGCCCCACTGTATATATTCCAACCGGAGAATTCCTCCGTGTCTGTAGAAGTAATGGAACGCAAGGTGATATCATGTGGAATGCGCGTGACCAGGAACGGGCAATCTGCCAGACCACTGACTCATTCCCCTCTCATCCGGCCTCACATCACAGTATAAGCGTCATTCAACGTTCTACAGACTGTTGACATCTAGTGGAAGGCGTAGGAAGTGAAAACAGATCCATATCTTACTGGGATTTGAACAGGCGATGAGTTGAATATCGACCAGCCTCAGAATTTCCACTTCCTGTTTGGAAGTTTGCCTGCCATATGAGTTCTGTTATACTCACATACATAATTCAAACAGTTTTAGAAACTTCAGAGTGTTTTCTATCCAATAGTAATAATACTATTGTCACGAATCCCGCTTCCTGAGTCTGTTTTTGCCTGTGTTCTGTCCTGGAGTGTTTTTCCGGTGTCCTGGAACGCACCCTGTCTGGTTGCCGGACGACGTAGCTAGTTTGGAGATCTCTGATTACCCGCACCTGTATCCCATCAGCTATCTGCACACCTGGTCCTGATCATCATCTCTCCACTTCATAAGCTCTGACCTGACATCCAATCCCTGCCGGATCGTTAGCCATGAACAGTATGTTATGCCAGCGTATCAGCCTCCAGTTTGATAGAGTTTGTTTTGTTGTTTTGTACGTCTTGCTTGCCTTGAACTTACCTCCGTTTGTTCTGTCTACAGTCATTCACCCGGAACACTCACCCCATCCCTGCCTGGTCGTCGGTGGTTTCTGTTACTCCCTTGGATCTGCCTATTCACTCCCATCAACTCACCTCCGCTGCCCGCTCCACCACCTGGATCTTTCTACATTTACGGTTACACTTGTAAATAAATACTCACCTTCGTCCTACTCTCCTTGTCCTGGTCTGCTTCTGGGTTCTACTTTAGAAAGTCGTGACAACTATGCATATATTAGCATCTGGGACAGAGTAGGAGGCAGTTCAATTTGGGCACGCTATTCATCCAAAGTGAAAATGCTGCCCCCTATCCCTAAAAAGTTAACATCGATGGGGCTGTAGTGGAGCGGGTCGAGAGTTTCAAGTTCCTTGGTGTCCACATCACCAACAAACTATCATTGTCCAAACATACCAAGACAGTCGTGAAGAGGGCACGACAAAACCTTTTCCCCCTCAGGAGACTGAAAAGATTTGGCATGGGTCACCAGATCCTCAAAAGGTTCTACAGCTGCAACATCGAGAGTATCCTGACCGGTTGCATCACCGCCTGGTATGGCAACTGCTCGGCATCTTACCATAACGCACTACAGAGGGTAGTGCGAACGGCCCAGTACATCACTTGTGCCAAGCTTTCTGCCATCCAGGACCTATATAATAGGCAGTGTCAGAGGAAAGCCCGTAAAATGTCTCCAGTCACCCAACAGTTATAGACCGTCTTCTCTGCTACCTCACGGCAAGTGGTACCGGAGCGCCAAGTCTAGAACCAAAAGGCTACTCAACAGCTTCTACCCCCAAGCCATAAGACTGCTGAACAATTAGTAAAATCACCACTGGACAATTTACATTGATCCCCCCTTTTGTACACTGCTGCTACTCACTGTTTATTTTCTATGCATAGTCACTTTAATAACTCTACCCACATGTACAAATTACCTCAACTAACCTGTACCCCCGCACACTGACTCAGTACCGGTGCCCCCTGTATATAGTCTCGTTATTGTTATTCTTATTGTGTTACTTTTTATTTTAGTCTACTTGGTAAATATTTTCTTAACTCTTCTTGAACTGCACTTTTGGTTAAGGGCTTGTAAGTAAGTATTTCACGGTAAATTCTACACTTGTTGTATTCGGGGCATGTGGCAAATAAAGTTAGATTTGAATGAGTGTGGGACTGCAGTTCCATATGTATTTATATAATATATATGTCATTTAGCAGATGCTTTTATCCAAAGCAACTTACAATCTTTTGTGCATACATTTTACATACAGGTGGTTCTGGGAAACTACCCCACTATCCTGGCGTTGCAAGTGCCATGCTCTGCCAACTGAGCCACAGAGGACCTGGACCTGTGCTATGCATGCCTTGTCAATCAAATTTAAATTTACATCAGCAGATGTCACAAAGTGCTTATCCAGAAACCCAGCCATAAACCACAAAGACCAATGCAGATGTAGATGCAGAGTGGCTAGGAAAAACTCACTTGGAAGAAATATAGAGAGAAACCAGGCTCTGAGGGGCGTTGAGTCCTTTTCTGGCTGTGCCGGGTGGAGATTATAAAAGTACATGGCCATTAAGCCCAAATCGTTCTTCAAACGTTGATAGATGACGGGCAGGGTCAAATAATAATCACAGTGGTTGTAGAGGGTGCAACAGATCAGTACCTCAGGAATTTATTTCAGTTGGCTTTTCATAGCCGAGCATTCAGAGGTCGAGACAGCAGGTGCGGTAGAGAGAGAGTCGAAAACAGCACATCCGGTGAACAGGTCAGGGTTCCATGGCCGCAGGCAGAACAGTTGAAACTGGATTAGCAGCACGACCAGGTGGACTGGGGACGGGGACAGTCAGGAGTCGTCAGGCCAGGTAGTCCTGAGGCATGGTCTTGGGTTCAGGTTCTCGGAGGGAGGGAGAGGAATTTGAGGGAGCACACAGGACACCAGATAAGACGGGAGAATTACATTGGATAGGACAGACTGCCCCTAGCCCCCTGACACTTAGACTAATGCAGCATAGATACTGGAGACTGAGACAGGGATGGTCGCGGGACACTTTGGCCCCGTCCGACGATACCCCCGGACAGGGCCAAACACGCAGGATATAACACCACCCACTTTGCCAAAGCCCAGCCCGACACCACTAGAGGGATATCAACAGGAAGATCACATCAGTGACTCAACCAGCTCAAGTCGAGTATAGCGAAAAAAGCCTGGCACTACGTGATGCACCCTTCCTAGGGATGGCATGTGAGAGTGCTAGAGATTCCCAGTGGAGAGAGGGGAGCCAGCCAGGCAGAGACAGAAAGGGTGGTTCATCACTCCAGTCCCTTGCCATTCAGCTTCGCAACCCTGGGCCAGAATACACTCAATCATAGGACCTACTGAAGAGAGGAGTTTTCAGTAAAGACTTAAAGGTCAAAACCTAGTCTGCGTCTCTTACATGGTCAGGCAGACCATTCCATAAAAATTTTATTCTATAGGAGAAAGCCCTGCCTCCAGCGGTTTGCTTACAAATTGTAGGAACAATACGGATGCTGTATCTTTGAATCCATAGCTGCTGCTCTTACAACAGATTATTCATTAAGTCATTTATAAATGTGTGATTAACAGCGTACACTTTTAGTTTTCTCCAAGTGGTTTTGAAGCGTATATTATTTATGCACCCTTTCCATATGACCAAGCTGTGCTAAATGTGTCAATGTTTTTGATGTCTGCAGGATGTACCAAGTTTGGACGGCTGACCCGTGCGCTGACACATAATAACCGCAACACCAGTCACCACACGACACCACAGGAGCTCACTCCTATGAGCAGCCATGAGGTCAGCCAACCCAAGCAATCCCGTCTGGCAGAGGTAAATGCTGCGTCATAAATAAATCTGTACACACCAAGGTTATTATAGTAAACTAAAAAATAAACTAAAATGAAAACTAATCATATAAAAAGCAATTCAGTCAACTGAAATAAAATAATTAACAAACCTGTTTGAAAAACAAAAACTACACTAAAACTATTAAAAACCATCATGAATTATGTAAATGATTTACAAATGTTTTTATAAACTTTGGGCAAAAATTGAATGGGGCGTTCAATGGGGTTTTTAAGCTTTTTGGAGGGTATTCAAGCTACTGAGCTGGTGAATAAATGCAGCCATGAGATGGTGATGTTTCAAATAGGCCTAGCTTGTGAATCATTATAGAATAGGAAGAGGCAAAGTGAGAGGCTTGACTCCACCCCTCTGTCTGCACGAAAATACAGCGAGAAGCAGATAATTTTTTTGTGTGGAGGTAAAATTTTGTCAATTTGGTATGTGAGGCTTAATTGATCTAATAGCCATAATGTGTAGGTTGTTACAAATGTACTGATATAAGTGGACGCAATGGCATTCCTGAACTTTGAGAAAAACAATTTTATATCTGAGCTGTGTCTGTTGTTCACACCGGTATCTACTGTACCCTGGAATGCCGCCACCTGAATCCGCCTCCTCAGCCTTTGTGGAAATGTATTTCCGTTGTTAGAACGGTCAGTCCAGTATCTTGCCAGTATTTACATCATCTTTTGTCATTATAACTAGCTGTCACTAGCTAACAGGGGGGAAAATGTCTAGGTAGCTAACTTCTTCCTACATTGGATTGGTGTAAACATACGAATGAGAAAGTTTCCTCCCACCATGTATGGACCCTCATGGTCCAAACACACCAAGACAGGATCTGATGACCCATGCCAAATCTTTTCAGTCTCCTGAGGGGGAAAAGGAACGACAACACCTTTTACCCTTCACCAGTCTCAACGTCAACAGTGAAGAGGCGACTCTGGGAGGCTGGCCTTCTAGGCAGAGTTCTTCTATCCAGTGTCTGTGTTCTTTTGCCCATCTTAATCTTTTATTTCTATTGGCCAGTCTGAGATATGGCTTTTTCTTTGCAACTCTGCCTAGAAGGCCAGCCTCCCAGAGTCCCTGAGTCGGCTCTTCACTGTTGATGTTGAGACTGGTGTTTTGCGGGTACTATTTAATGAAGCTGCCAGTTGAGGACTTACGAGGCGTCTGTTTCTCAAACTAGACACTCTAATGTACTTGTCATCTTGCTCAGTTGTGCACCGGGGCCTCACACTCCTCTTTCTATTCTGGTAAGAGACAGTTTGCGCTGTTCTGTGAAGGGAGAGAACAAAATACACAGGGGATAATGGGGAAGATGGGCGACACCTGGAGAGGGGTGGAGACAATCACAAGACAGGTGAAACAGATCTGGGCGTGACAGGTATTCCATTAAAAATCAGCCGTTTCCAGCTACAATAGTCATTTACAACATTAACAATGTCTACACTGTATTTCTGATAATTTTTATGTTATTTTAATGGACGAATAATTAGCTTTTCTTTCAAAAACAAGGACATTTCTAAGTGACCACAAGCTTTTGAACGGTAGTGTATGTGTTGACTAAATATAAACAGCAAGTGATGTCTGCTAAATAATGAAGTTGATGGCGCAGTCATAAAGCCTCGGCACCTACATAAAGCTGAGTGACTCACTCATTCATGACTTTGGATCAAAATAAATAAGTACCAACATTTTTTTAGATAGTCTTTAATAAAGAAATGTTTTGACTGTCCGCCGCATGACCTCAAACAAAGTTAGAGCACTGATTATGCTTTTGGGTCCCAAGGTGCACCATTTTGTTTCTCTCTGTCGCCCACACGCACATTAAACATTTGGATAAAGCCTTTATTATTATTATTGTTAATATTATTATTAACCCAGCATTATAATTATATAAAAGCAATAATTTTACCACAGACCAGATTTTCCCTAACGAAAAATGACATGAAAAGCGCACATTTGTAAATCCCAAACTCTAAAAGTAATTGGGAAGGTAGATACAAATTATTTGTGACATTGTCGTTACAAAAAAGAATGTAAACAAGATGCTGTGTTTTTATTTACAGTAGTGATGGACAGCTGGAGGCATTTTGAAACAATGTTTTCAAACACTTTTCTTCCCACAAGTGTACTGTACTACTGTTGATAGTGTTTGCGAATAGCGCTGTCCATGACCAAAATCCCCAAGTCTACCAGTATTTTTGAAATGTCTCCAGTTGATTTTCCATTCCTCCTGAAAGCCCTAATCTGCTCACTTCAGTTAATAGAGATCCTGGACATGGTGCTACAGTATGTTGTTACAGCATAATCAAAGTGAGGACAATCACCGATCTGCTGTATACTTATGGCCTGAAATCTGTAATCTGAAAGTCCCACCTTTTCAGTACTCCTCACTCCGCCCCAAACTCCACCTGAAAAAACGCATGGTTGCCAAGAAAACGGTACATTTTGCTAGATTCTTAACATGTGTTCGCAGCATTTGTGTGTTGGAGAGACTTTTAATTCTTAATTGATCTACTGTTTCTATCATAGGCCACTGTAATGGTCAATCACTTTCTCTCTCTCTCTCCATCCCTCTGTGTGTGTTCTCAGGTTCTCCAGCTAAGCTCCGTCATCCTTCCCCAGTACAAACAGGAGGCTCCTAAGAGTCCCTCCCACATTATCCTCTACTGCACCTTCAAGACCACCTGGGACTGGGTCATCCTCGTCCTCACCTTCTACACGGCAATCATGGTGCCCTATAATGTGTCCTTCATGACCAAGCCGAACAACATTGTGTGGCTGGTGCTGGACAGTGTGGTGGATGTCATATTCCTGGTGGACATCGTGCTTGACTTCCACACCACCTTCATGGGGCCTGGTAGGGAGGTAATCTCACACCCCAAGCTGATCAGGAGGTACTACATGAAGATCTGGTTTGTCTTCGACCTGCTGTCCTACATGCCCTACGACATCATCATCACCTTTATGAATGTGGATGAGGTGCGGTAGGCTTGCTCAGGGAAAGGGTTGGGGTGGGGGGGGGATCTTTGAGATAATGTTTTTAAGGACATAATCTAAAGGTACTTCTGGCGGGATGTACAACACAGTCAGTTGTACTTCTACCAATTGGTTGTTAGTTGTGCTCTGAACTTCAAAACTGTGGGCTTCTTTTAAAACCACTTAGGCCGACGAGCTCTTGAGAATGTTTAGTTCTCCCAGAGAAGCAATGATCAATGCTCCTTCAACCCAATCATAAAGAATGTGATTTTCCATCTGATCGAGTATAATTGGATTTTAAGATGAAAAACCTATGGAAAGTGTCACTGCTTTTATAGACTCCAATGATAGGCACTCCATACCATCATTTCTTGAGCATAGGTCATATACCCCCCCATGGACTTACAAGGTGTCGAAAGCATTCCACAGGGATGCTGGCCCATGTTGACTCCAATGCTTCCCACAGTTGTGTCAAGTTGACTGGATGTCCTTTGGGTGGTGGACCATTCTTGATACACACGGGAAACTGTTGAGCATGAAAAATCCAGCAGCGCTGCAGTTCTTGACACAAACCGGTGCACCTGGCACCTACTACCATACACAGTTCAAAGGCACTAAAATATTTTTTGTCTCGTCCCTCTGAATGGCACATATACACATACACAATCCATGTCATTCCTTTTTGAGAATCTGAGGACCCATGCCAAATCTTTTCAGTCTCTTGAGGGGGAATAGGCTTTGTCATGCCCTCTTCACGACTGTCTTGGTGTGTTTGGACCATGATAGTTTGTTTGTTATGTGGACAGCAAGGAACTTGAAGCTCTCTACCTGCTCCACTACAGCCCTGTCGATGAGAATGGAGGCGTGCTCGGTCCTCCTTTTCCTGTAGTCCATAAACATCTCCTTTGTCTTGATCACGTTGAGGGAGAGGTTGTTATCCTGGCACCACACGACCAGGTTTCTGACCTCCCTATAGGCTGTCTCATCGGCAAACTTATTAATGGTGTTGGAGTCGTGCCTGGCCATGCAGTCATGAGTGAACAGGGAGTACAGGATGGGACTTAGCACGCACCCCTGAGAGGCCCCCGTGTTGAGGATCAGCGTGGCGGATGTGCTGTTACCTATCCTTAAAGGAAGTACAGGATCCAGTTGCAGATGGAGGTTAGTGATGAGCTTTGAGGGCACTATGGTGTTGAACGCTGAGCTGTAGTCAATGAACAACATTCTCACATAGGTGTTCTTTTTGTCCAGGTGGGAAAGGGCAGTGTGGAGTGCAATGGAAATTGCATCATCTGTGGATCTGTTGGGGCGGTATGCAAATTGGAGTGGGTCTAGGGTTTCTGGAATAATGGTGTTGATGTGAGCCATGACCAGCCTTTCAAAGCACTTCATGGCTACAGATGTGAGTGCTACGGGTCATTAGTCATTTAGGCAGGTTACCTTAGTGTTCTTGGGAACAGGGACTATGGTGGTCTGCTTGAAACATGTTGGTATTACAGACTCAGTCAGGGAGAGGTTGAAAATGTCAGTGAAGACACTTGTCAGTTGGTCAGAGCATGCTCGGAGTACACGTCCTGGTAATCCGTCTGGCCCTGCGGCCTTGTGAATGTTGACCTGTTTAATGGTCTTACTGACGTTGGCTACGGAGAGCGTGATCACACAGTCGTCCGGAACGGCTGATGCTCTCATACATGTTTCAGTGTTACTTGCCTCGAAGCGAGCATAGAAGTAATTTAGCTCGTCTGGTAGGCTCGTGTCACTGGGCAGCTCGCGGCTGTGCTTCCCTTTGTAGTCTGTAATAGTTTGCAAGCCCTGCCACATCCGACGAACATCGGAGCCGGTGTAGTACGATTCAATCTTAGTTCAGTATTGACACTTTGCCTGTTTGATGGTTTGTCGGAGGGCATGGCAGGATTTCTTATAAGCTTCCAGGTTAGAGTCCCGCTCCTTGAAAGCGGCAGCTCTACCCTTTAGCTCAGTGCGGATGTTGCCTGTAATCCATGGCTTCTGGTTGGGGTACGTACAGTCACTGTGGGGACGACGTCATCGATGCACTTTTTGATGAAGCCAGTGACTGATGTGGTGCACTCCTCAATGCCATCGGAAGAATCCCGGAACATATTCCAATCTGTGCTAGCGAAACAGTCCTGTAGCTTAGCATGTGCTTCATCTCACCACTTTTTTATTGACCGAGTCACTGGTGCTTCCTGCTTTAGTTTTTGCTTGTAAGCAGGAATCTGGAGGATAAATGGAGGGCGAGGGAGAGATTTGTACGCATCTCTGTGTGTGGAGTAAAGGTGGTCTAGAGTTTTTTTCCCCCCTCTCTTTGAACATTTATCATGCTGGTAGAAATTTGGTAAAACGGATTTAAGTTTCCCTGCATTAAAGTCCACTTGGTGCGCCACCTCTGGATGAGCGTTTTCCTGTTTGCTTATGGCCGTATACAGCTCATTGAGTGCAGTCTTAGTACCAGCATCGGTTTGTGGTAGTAAAGACAGCGACGAAGAATATAGATAAACTCTCTTGGTAAATGGTGTGGTCTACAGCTTATCATGAGATACTCTACCTCAGGTGAGCAAAACCTTGAGACTTCCTTAGATTTCGTGCACCAGCTGTTGTTTACAAATATACATAGACCGACACCCCTTGTCTTACCAGAGGCGGATGTTCTATTCTGCCGAAAAAGCGTAAAACCCGCCAGCTGTATATTATTCATGTCGTCGTTCAGTCACGACTCAGTGAAACATAAGATATTACAGTTTTTAATGTCCCGTTGGTAGGATGTACGTGCTCGTATTTAGTCTATTTTATTATCCAATGATTGTACGTTGGCTAATAGGAACAATGGTAAAGGTAGATTACCCACTCTCCGTCAGATCCTTACAATGCACCCAGACATACGTCCCCGATATCTCCGTCTCCATTCTTCTGTGAATGACAGGGACGAGGGCCTTGTCGGGTGTCTGGAGTAAATCCTTTGCGTCTGACTCGTTAAAGAAAAAATCTTCTTCCAGTACAGGGTGAGTAATCGCTGTCCTGATATCTAGAAGCTCTTGTTGGTCATGAGAGACGGTGGCAGAAACGGTATAAAATAAGTTACAAATAACGCAAAAAACGAACACAATAGCACAATTGTTTATGGGACCGTAAAACGGCAGCCATATCCTCCGGCGCCATTAACTACATAGTTTTACTGCTGCTCTTTAATTATTATTATTATTATTTTATTTTTTTAATCAATTTTTTACTGAACACTTATTTTTCTTAACTGCATTGTTTGTTAAGGGGTTGTAAGTAAGCATTTCACTGTAAGGTCTACACCTGTTATGTTCGGCACATGTCAAATAACATTTGATTTGATTTGATGTCTCAGTGGTCTCAAGGCTTAAAAATCCTTCTTTAACCTGTCTCCTCTCCTTCATCTTCACTGATTGATGTGGATTTAACAAGTGACATCAATAAGGGATCATAGCTTTCACATGGTCAGTCTATGTCGTGGAAAGAGCAGGTGTTCTTAATGTTTAGTACACTCAGTGTATGTTTGCTGTACTAATGGCTGAGGTGCCCAGGTGGCTAGAATGGGAGGTTCCCTGCTGTAGCTGGTGTGAAGGGGTGAATTATGTCTTGTATTGATGTCTGTTCAGGATACAATAGGTGAATAGTCTCCTGCTGTATATTCGTTTAGGTTTGTCTGCCTCTCTAGGGTTTCCCAGTATGGGCCTGATCAGTTTGGGGTTAGCATTAGCCTAGCACTAAGGCTATCTGTGAGGTTTGGGTTAGCATTAGCTTAGCGCTAAGGCTGGCTTTGGGGGTTTGGGTTAGCATTAGGCTAATTTAGCGCTCAGGTATAAGGATATAAGAAGCATGATGCCTGGTAAACAGCGTACTACATCCCGATAGCCAATGTCTCAGGAGCAATGATGTAGGCTCCAGAGTGGCGCAGCGGTCTAAGGCACTGCATCTCAGTGCTAAAGGCGTCACTACCGACCCTGGTTCGATCCCGGGCTGTATCATAGGGCGGTGCACAATTGGCCCAGCCTTTTCTGGGTTAGGGGGCGGTTTGGCCGGGGTAGGCCGTCATTGTAAAATAAGAATTTGTTGTTAACTGACTTGCCTAGTTAAATAAAGGTTAAAAAACATTGTTAAACATGTTAAAAAATGTTAAACATGTATTGTAAATGTTTATCAGCACAGCATTATGACAGCATTTTCTAAACTGCAGTGGGGGTTCTTGCTATTATTTTGTAGGTTTCCTATACCATTATCTTCTGTAGAATGCATTTATTAAACCCCTCTTGTACAGTATATTCAAATCTAGATGTGCAGTACTTGAACAAGGATGGCCTCTCTCGCATTGATAGTTAAATGAAGGGCATTGATCATGAGCTGAGCTGGGTTCTCAGGGGAGGCCTTTGATTTTGTGAGAGAAGAGGGGATGAGAGCAGAGATGAGGAGGGGAGGCGATGATGGGGATGGTGACATGTTACTTAGAGCTGTCCACAGCTACAGTACAGCTCCTCCATTGACTTCTTCTTCTTTAATGTACTTTCATGTTGCTGCAATACTTCATCTGATAAAAGCAGCGTATGGAGATGCATGTTTGTAAACATTTCACTATCTCTGGGAAAATTGTATTATTACAGAGACAGTACACAAGCACTTTGGAGAACATGTGCTCTATCAGAAGAGATAAAACTTTGAATGCAAGACGAGCTGTTTGATTCAGAGGCATCAATTTTGTGTGAAGTGAGATATGAAGGCTAAATTACATCTGTATTGAGTTTTTTTGAGGCATTATATTCTGTTTAATGAACTAGTGGGAAAGCTGCAATTATGACTACTTTTATCCTATTCAGCTCCACTCATAGGACAATGTTGTTTAGCCTTAGATTACATTTACTGAGATGGAAATGTATCCATGTTTTTGTACCCCAGGTCCAGTTGGGTTGATTACATCATGCTAATTTGAGGGCGGTTAGGGCTACATGTCAACACATATCATGTAGTTTTGCCCAATGACCCTGACCTGAACTAACCCTTCACCATGTCCCCTGTTCCCTTTCTGTGTCTCTTGCAGGGTATTAGCAGACTGTTCAGTTATTTGAAGGTGGTGCGCCTGCTGCATCTAGGCCGGGTCACCCATAAACTGGAACACTACTTGGAGTATGGAGCAGCTGTACTGGTCTTACTGATGTGTTTGTTTGGCCTGGTGGCACACTGGATGGCCTGCATCTGGTACAGCATTGGACACTATGAGGTCATCCACGAGGTCACCAACACCATCAGGACGGACAGCTGGCTCTATCACTTAGCCATCAACCTCGGCTCGCCGTACTGCTACAATACCAGTGGCTCAGGCCAATGGGAGGGCGGCCCAGGGAAAAACTCTCTGTACATCACCTCTCTGTACTTCACCATGACCAGTCTGACCACCTTCGGGTTCAGCAACATCGCCCCCACCACGGACAGAGAGAAGATCTTCTCTGTGGTCATGATGATGGTGAGATGTAAGTAAATGGGCTTTGTTGTTTTATCTTCTCCATGGTGTTGGTTGGTTGGTTGGGTCATTAGCTGTTCCAGGGACATAACTGATAGTAAAGAGTAGAGCTGGCTGGGCGATATAGAAAAAATCCATATCGCTATAAATCGCATGAATTGATGCGATAACCCTTTAAACTATTACTACTAGTTTGATTGTTGTAGCCATCAATTATCCCATTATCAATCACCCATATTAGCAAACTTATTTGATTTCAAACTTATATTTCTCTAGTATAGGCTTCTTATCGAAATGAATGATATCAGTAAAATGCCTGTGATAAGTGGTCGGTATGGTCTGTGTTGATAACTTTTGGTTTGTCGTCCCAGCTGTAATATGATGGAGAGAATAGATCTCCACGATTACGACAGTGAGCGATTGTGACATGTGTGACTAATGACACACAATACTCCCCATCGTCATTCTGAATAATCTGAATGGCAATCTGAGCAACAGAGATAGAAATAAGAATACTCCAAGTCTCAGAGCGAGTGACGTCACCGATTGAAACGCTATTAGCGCGCACCCCGCTAACTAGCTAGCATTTCACATCGGTTACACCAGCCTAATCTCGGGAGTTGATAGGCTTGAAGTCATAAACAGCTCAATGCTTGAAGCATTGTGAAGAGCTGCTGGCAAACGCACGAAAGTGCTGTTTGAATGAATGTTTACGAGCCTGCTGCTGCCTACCATCGCTCAGACTGCTATATCAAATCATAGACTTAATTATAACATAATAACACACAGAAATACGAGCCTTTGGTCATTAATATGGTCGAATCCGGAAACTATAATTTCGAAAACAAAACGTTTATTCTTTCAGTGAAATAGGGAACCGTTCCTTATTTTATCTAACGGGTGGCATCCCTAAGTCTAAATATTGCTGTTACATTGCACAACCTTCAATGATATGTCATATTTATTATGTAGAATTCTGGCAAATTAATTACGGTCTTTGCTAGGAATAAATGGACTTCACACAGTTCGCAACGAGCCAGGCGGCACAAACTGCTGCATATAACCTGACTGCTTGCACAGGAAGCGCAAGAGAAGTGACACAATTTCCCTAATTATAAGAAATTCATGTTAGCAGGCAATATTAACTAAATATGCAGGTTTAGAAATATATACTTGTGTATTGATTTTAAAGAAAAGGCATTGATGTTTATGGTTAGGTGCAAGGACAGTGCTAAATCATCACCCGTTTGGCGAAGTAGGCTGTGATTCGATGAGAAATTAACAGGCACCGCATCGATTATATGCAACGCAGGACACGCTAGATAAACTAGTAATATCATCAACCATGTGTAGTTAACTAGTCATTATGTGAAGATTGATTGTTTTTTATAAGTTTAATGCTAGCTAGCAACTTACCTTGGCTTCTTGCTGCCCTCACGTAACAGCTAGTCAGCCTGCCAAGCAGGATCCTCGTGGAGTGCAATGTAAGGCAGGTGGTTAGGGCGTTGGTCTAGTAACCGGAAAGTTGCAAAAACGAATCCCCCGAGCTGACAAGGTAAAAATCTGTCGTTCTGCCCCTGAACAAGGCAGTTAACCCACTGTTCCTAGGCCGTCATTGAAATTAAAAAACTGTTCTTAACTGACTTGCCTAGTTAAATAAAGGTTAAAAAAAGGAATACTTTGGAATTTTGACAATGAGTCCTTTTATCTACTTCTCCAGAGTCAGACGAACTTGTGGATACCATTTTTATGTCTCTGCGTGCAGTTTGAAAGAAGTTTGTAACTAGCGCTAGAGCAATTGCTAACTAGCGTTAGCGCAACAACTGGAAGTCTATCTGCTAGCATGCACACTTCCAGTCAATTTATTTTATTTTATTACACCTTTATTTAACTAGGCAAGTCAGTTAAGAACAAATTCTTATTTACAATGGCGGCCTACCCCAGCCAAACCCTAACCTGGACAACGCTGGGTCAGTTGTGCGCCGCCCTATGGGACTCCCAATCACGGCCGGTTGTGATACAGCCTGGAATCAAACCAGGGTCTGTAGTGACGCCTCTAGCACTGAGATGCAGTGCCTTAGACTGCTGTGCTTCTCGGGAGCCCAAATACGTGCGCCGCCCGGGAATCAAACCCAGGTCGCAAGAATGGGAATCTTGCATGATACCACTACGCTAGCTGCGTAAGGTGACTTAACACTTTTTTATGGAAATTAACTTCTTATGGCTGCAAGGCAAAGTGTTGAGTAGCCAGTGAAATCGTGCCCATTTCAAACGGCCTCCTACTCAAATCTTGCTCGTACAATATGAATATTATTATTCTTTTTGGATAGAAAACACTTTCTAGTTTCTAAAAGAGTTGGAATTATTTCTCTGAGTGAAACAGAAGTCCTTCTGCAGCACTTTTCCTGACCAGGAAGTGAAATGTCAGAAATCGATGCTCTTTTCAAATTGATGCCTATACATGGTCTTAACACTTAGGAGTCTGCTGACACTCTATACGCCTTCCTATTGGTGTAAAGAGGATGTCAGAGAAGACATTTTTTTGCTCCTCTTGGTCTGTGGTGGAAAAAAACCTATTTCTTTGACGTGACGGTCCACTTCCGGTACTCTGAAGGAAGTGGGATTGACATCTGTTTTGCCTTGGTAACGAACGGCTAACGTCTCCGGCTCTATTTTTTTTTGATACATGTGACCATATCATCGTAATGTATGTTTTTTCAATATAGTTTAATCAGATTATTGAAACTTTATTCGGGAGTTTTGCCGTGTTCCGTCCTCTGACTGTGTTTACGTTGGAGAAATTTATGCCACTCGGCTAGTGCCAATGCTAATTGAAGAGGGACATTTGCCATTCTGAATCGAAACAACGACTCATCTGGACAGAGGACACGTTCTTCAACATTCTGATGAAAGATTAGCAAAAGTAAGACCCATTTTATGATGTTATTTCATATATCTGTCGTGCATGTGAACTGGCCGTGGGCGCCCAATTATTTCTGTCTATTGTAGCTACGCTAATATAGCGATACATTTTGTTTGCGCTGTAAAACATTTAATAAATCGGAAATATTGTTTGGAATCACAAGATGCCTGTCTTTCAATTGCTGCAGACTATGTATTTTTCAGAAATGTTTTATGATGAGTAATTAGCTATTTTACGTTGGTGTCTGTAAATATTCTGTCTGCTTTCGGTGCAATTTCGGATTGTAGCTGAAATGTAAACTATGGTTTATACATGAAATATGCAAATTTTTCGAACAAAACATATGCTATACAATAAATATGTTATCAGACTGTCATCTGATGAATTTGTTTCTTGGTTAGTGGCTATTTATATCTTTATTTGGTCGAATTTGTGATAGCACCTGATGGAGTAAGAAACTGATGGAATTAGAAAAAGTTGTGTCTTTTGCTAACGTGGTTAGCTAATAGATTTACATATTTTGTCTTCCCTGTAAAACATTTTAAAAATCGGACATGTTGGCTTGATTCACAAGATGTGCACCTTTCATCTGGTGTCTTGGACTTGTTAATGTGTGAAAGTTAAATATTTAAAAAAAATAGATTTTGAATTTCGCGCCCTGCACTTTGAGCTGGATGTTGTCATAAGTGTACCGGTGTCGGGCTGCCCCCGTAAAAGGTTAAAAATATATATTTCTAGCTGACGTTTTGCAGCTGAGTTTAGGCTCTCCTTTCTCTAGGAGTACAGCATGTAGGCTGTGGTAACTTGCATCACAGGGCTAAGTAGGTTGAAAAGACCTGTCTCTTTTGTATACCCCATTTTTATTCATTGTATTCTCCTCCTGCTGAAATTATTTTTGTAATTGAATGCACTCCATGGAAGCATAATGGCATGGTGACATGTTGGGATGGCAACGGGTCAGGGGGACCTAGTGCAATTGTGTGTGTGTAAAAGGGATATTCTGCAGGTGTTTCATAGTAGAGTTGAACCTCTACTGTTACTAACCAAAATAACCAGTTTTTCTCCGTACAAATTACCCAGGAGTTGCTTTTGTACTGATTCTCACACAATTTCCATAATTATCACTGTTCTAATCGTCCCTGTGGGCTATCTCCCTGACTAATTTATTTGTGATTCTTATTTCCCGTCGACCCAAACTGGCAATCACTTTTTTATTATAATTGTTTTATTTCTCAGTGATTTACTCGGTGCTGAAAGCTTGCAGTCTGACTCACAGTGGGGGAAAATTGAATCATGCAGGATGGATTGGACCTCTTAAAACTTCTTCAGGATTGGTGGGTCCCCTGTGGGACGGTTGAGCTAACGTAGGCTAATACGATTAGCATGAGGTTGTAAGTAACAAGAACATTTCCCATGACATAGGCATATCTGATATTGTCAGAAAGCTTAAATTCTTGTTAATCTAACTGCACTGTCCAATTTACAGTAACTATTACGGTGAAATAATACCATGCTTTTGTTTGAGGAGAGTGTTTTGAACATGAAAAGTTATTAATAAACAAATTAGGCACATTTGGGCAGTCTTTATACATAATTTTGAACAGAAATGCAATGGTTAATTGGATCAGTCAAAAACTGTGCACATACACGGCTGCCATCTAGTGGCCAAAATCTAAATTGCACATGGGCTGGAATAATACATTATGGCCTTTCTCTTGCATTTCAAAGATGATGGTACAAAATAAATACAAAAAAACATTTGGCTTTTTCTTTGTATTATCTTTTACCAGATCTAATGTGTTAAATTCTCCTACATTTCCATAAACTTCTAAGTGTTTCCTTAGAATATGCATATCCTTGCTTCAGGGCCTGAGCTACAGTCAGTTAGATTTGGGTATGTCATTTTAGGTGAAAAAAAAAGGGGGCCGATAAGAGGTTAAGTAATACCCATCCCGGATCCGGGAGCATCCTCATCAAAAAAGCTGACTAGCATAGCCTAGCCTAACGGGACAGGGATATAATATAATAAAATTTTCATGAAATCACAAGTCCAATACAGCAAATGAAAGATAAACATCTTGTGAATCCAGCCATCATTTCCGATTTTTAAAATGTTTTACAGCGAAAACACAATATGTATTTCTATTAGCTAACCACAATAGCCAAAGACTGAGCCGCATATTTTCACCATGTTTCTACCGCATAGGTAGCTATCACAAAACCGACCAAATAGAGATATAATTAGTGACTAACCAAGAAACAACTTCATCAGATGACAGTCTTATAACATGTTATACAATAAATTTATGTTTTGTTCGAAAATGTGCATATTTGAGGTATAAATCATAGTTTTACATTGCAGCTACCATCAAAAATATCACCAAAGCAGCCAGAATAATTACAGAGAGCAACGTGAAATACCTAAATACTCATCATAAAACATTTATGAAAAATACATGGTGTACAGCAAATGAAAGATAAACATCTTGTGAATCCAGCCAATATTTCCGATTTTTTAAGTGTTTTACAGCGAAAACACAATATAGCATTATATTAGCTTACCACAATAGCCAAACACACAAACGCATTTATTCACCGCATAGATAGCATTCGCAAAAACCAGCAAAATATATAAAATGAATCACTAACCTTGACCAACTTCATCAGATGACAGTCTTATAACATCAGGTTATACAATACACTTATGTTTTGTTCGAAAATGTGCATATTTAGAGCTGCAAACCATGGTTATACATTGTGAATATGTAGCATCGATTCACCAGAATGTCCAGAGCTATTTTGGACATTCACCTAATCTGACCAAAGAACTCATCATAAACTTTACATAAAAATACTTGTTGTATGGCAAATGAAAGATACACTGGTTCTTAATGCAACCGCCGTGTTAGATTTTTAAAAATAACTTTACCATAACAAACAGCTTGCGTTATTGCGAGACAGCGCCCGCCAAAACGGCGGAGAATAGAATTTCCCACAGAAATACGAAATAACATCATAAATTGTTCTTACTTTTGCTGAGCTTCCATCAGAATCTTGTACAAGGAGTCCTTTGTCCAGAATAAATTGTTGTTTGGTTTTAGAATGTCCTTTTCTCCTGTCGAATTCGCGCCACAATGCTAGCCAATGTTGATGACGTTCCCAGTTTCTCTCGACGCAAAGAACGGAAAACTCCAAAAGTCCCAATAAACGTTGAATAATCTGATAAAACTCGGTTGAAAAAACATACTTTACGATGTTATTATCACATGTATCAAATAAAATCAGAGCCGGAGATATTAGCCGTGTATACCGAACGCTTATCAGAAGACAATATGGAGGTGCTTCGCGCGCCTAGGTAGAGAAAGGAAATTCCTGACCTGCCACTCCAAAAGCTCTTGTTCGACCTCAGATCAAGCTAGACACCCCATTCCACCTTCCACTGCCTGTTGACATCTAGTGGAAGGCGTATGAAGTGCATGCATATCGATAATTATAAGCCAGTTGAATAGGCAGGCCCTGGAACAGAGCCTCGTTTTCAGATTTTTCACTTCCTGTATGGAAGTTTGCTGCAAAATGAGTTCTGTTTTACTCACAGATATAATTCAAACAGTTTTAGAAACTTGAGAGTGTTTTCTAGCCAATAGTAATAATAATATGCATATTGTATGATCTAGAATAGAGTATGAGGCAGTTTAATTTGGGCACGATTTTTTCCAAAGTGAAAACAGCGCCCCCCTATTGACAAGAATTAAGGGATTACAAATCTGTGGCTTAAAAACTAAGGTGTCATTGTACGCTGATGATTCATGTTTTCTTTTAAAACCACAATTAGAGTCTCTCCACGGCCTCTTAGAGGATCTAGATACTTTTGCTATCCTCTCTGGATTAAAACCAAATTATGATAAATGTACCATATTACGTATTGGATCACTAAAAAATGCACATTTTACATTACCATGTAGTTTACCAATTAAATGGTCTGATGGAGATGTGGACATACTCGGTATACAAATCCCAAAAGAAAGAAATGATCTCACTCCAATAAATGTTTATAGAAAGTTAGCAAAAATAGATAAGATCTTGCTACCATGGAAAAGAAAATACCTGTCTATTTGTGGAAAAATCACCCTGATTAACTCTTTAGTCGTATCACAGTTTACCTATTTGCTTATGGTTTTGCCTACAGCTAGTGACATGCTTTTTAAATTATATGAACAAAAAATATTCAATTTTATTTGGAACGGCAAGCCAGATAAAAGTAAAAGGGCCTATTTATATAAAAAATATGAATTCGGAGGGCAGAAATGATTAAATATTAAAACATTAGACCTCTCACTAAAGGCATCAGTCATACAAAAGTTATACTTAAATCCAAACTGGTTCTCTAATAAATTGGTACGAATGTCTCATCCTATGTTCAAGAAGGGCCTTTTCCCTTTTATTCAGATTACACCTGCTCACTTTCGGTTGTTTGAAAAGGAAATAATCTCCAAAATATCTTTATTTTTAAACAATCCTTAGAAAGTTGGTTGCAATTTCAGTTTAATCTACCTGAAAAGACAGAACAAATAATACAACAAATATTGTGGTTAAATTCAAATATACTAATTGATTAAAAAAACTATTTTTCGAAGAAATTTTAAAAAAAGGTATAATTTTAGTGAATGATATCATACAAAGGACTGGTGGAGTTGTCACACATGCAGCTAACACAGACATATGGAAATGTCTGCTCTACCCAACATTACACCCAAATAATTGCAGCATTACCACAAAAATGGAAGAGGCAAGTAGAAGGGGAAAAAAGTAAGGAACTTGTATGGCGGCCCTGTATTAAAGAACATAAATGGTTAAAGAAAAGTGTGATAAATAAAAACATATACCAATTTAATTTAAGGACCAAAAAACTGAGAGCTGTGCCATATAAATTGCAAAATAGTTGGGAAGAGATTTTTGATGTACCCATTCCATGGCACATGGTTTATGAATTGATACGCAAAACAACGCCGGATTCAAAACTTCAAATTTTTCAATTTAAATTACTATACAAAATTCTTGCAACTAATAGAATGTTATATACAGTGGGGAGAACAAGTATTTGATACACTGCCGATTTTGCAGGTGTTCCTACTTACAAAGCATGTAGAGGTCTGTAATTTTTATCATAGGTACACTTCAACTGTGAGAGACGGAATCTAAAACAAAAATCCAGAAAATCACATTGTAGGATTTTTAAGTAATTAATTTGCATTGGACTTTTGTGAAATAGCACACTTACAAATAGAAATCAGACTGGATGGACATCAGAAATAGAGGAAGGACTAAGAACAAACAAGAGAGAACTATTGTAAAGTAGACTGTGTCTGTAAAATGTGTATGTATAAATTGAAGGTAAAAGCCGAAGTGTTTATTAGTTTACTCCAATTGGGGGATCGGTGGTAGGGTTTGCGGGGAATAATAATAAAGGTATATTCTTTTAAAAAGTATGTATGTCTATATAGGTATGTGTATGTATATATGTGTATATGTATGCATGCGTGTATGGATATATATATTTACCAAAAAAAGATATGGGGGATTGGAAATGATGCAGACAATTACATTGATGGAAGCAACATTCTTTCCACAATATTAAGCTGATCCAACCCTTGAAAATTTAAAAAAAATAAATAATTATACTTAATATTATTGTTTGATCTAATCTTAACAGCTAACATTTCAATGGCAATAATAAATAGATATGCCGATAGTGGACAACCTTGTTTTACTCCTCTAGATAGTTTAAAAGTTTCTGAGATGTAGCCATTATTTACTATTTTACACCTAGGGTTACTATACATAACTTTAACCCATTTTATAAGAGATTCCCCAAAATTGAAATATTCTAGGCATTTATATATAAACTCCAGTCTTACTTCATCTAAAGCCTTTTCTGCATCGCAGTGCTAGCTGTGCCACCAGACACTCTGGGTTCGCGCCCAGGCTCTGTCGCAGCCGGCCGCGACCGGGAGGTCCGTGGGGCGACGCACAATTGGCCTAGCGTCGTCCGGGTTAGGGAGGGTTTGGCCGGTAGGGATATCCTTGTCTCATCGCGCACTAGCGACTCCTGTGGCGGGCCGGGCGCAGTGCGCGCTAACCAGGTCGCCAGGTGCACGGTGTTTCCTCTGACACATTGGTGCGGCTGGCTTCCGGGTTGGATGCGCGCTGTGTTAAGAAGCAGTGCGGCTTGGTTGGGTTGTGTGTCGGAGGACGCATGGCTTTCGACCTTCGTCTCTCCCGAGCCCGTACGGGAGTAGTAGCGATGAGACAAGATAGTAACTACTAACAATTGGATACCACGAAATTGGGGAGAAAAGGGGGTAAAAAATGTAAAAAGCCTTTTCAAAATCAGCTATGAAAACCAGGCCTGGTGTCCCCGATATTTCATAGTAATCTATTGTTTCCAGTACTTGTCTTATATTATCTCCAATGTATCGTCCATGTAAAAAACCTGTCTGACTAGGATGAATAATATCTGACAATACTTTTTTAATTCTATGCGCCAAGCATTTTGCATCACAACACTGAAGTGTAAGAGGTCTCCACTTTTTTAAATGGACTGGATCTTTATATATACCACTTGGGTCCTGTTTCAGTAATAATGATATCAGACCTTCTTGTTGCGTGTCTGATAATCTACTATTTATATAGGAGTGGTTAAAACAGGTCCTTTGAGTATATCAAAAAAAGTTTTGTATACTTCCACTAGTATGCCATCCAGCCCTGGAGTTTTCCCATCCTTAAAGGCCCCAATTGCATCAAGCAGTTCCTCCTCTGTAATTTGGCCTTCACATGAGTCTTTCTGTACAGATGTTAATTTTACATTATTATTCGGGAAAAAATCCATACAATTAGTTTCAGTTAATGGAGATGGAGGAGCCTGAAACGAAAACATATTCTTAAAGTACTTTACTTCCTCTTTCAAAATATCATTTGTTGAATCATGCGTGACTCCATCATTTGTAACAAGTTTTAATTTAAAAAAATTGGTAGCATTTCTATATTGAAGATTGAAAAATAATTTGGTGCATTTTTCCCCATATTCCATCCAGTTTGCTTTATTTTTATAATATATTACACTGGATCTTTCTTGAATAAGTTCCTCCATTTCTTTTTGTTTTTCCTCTAACTTATTCTGTGCCTCTATCGTACCGTTTTTATTGCTATCTAACTGTACTGTTAGTCCTTCAATTTCCTTTGTTAATAATATGGACTCTTTTGATCTAAATTGCTTTTGTTTAATAGATGAGTACTGAATTGCATGGCCTCTAAAGACACACTTAAAAGTGTCCCATACAATACGGGGATCTGCTGTACCTATGTTATGTCTGAAAAAGTCAGTTATAAATTCTTCTGTCCTAGTTCTCAACAATTTATCATCTAGTGGGCTTTGATTAAATTTCCAATATCCTCGCCCATGTGGAAATTCTGTAAGAGTAATATATATGCCAATTATGTGATGATCCGACCGCATTCTGTCCCCTATCAACACTTTTTAAACTTTTGGTGCCAGAGAGAATGGTATAAGAAAGTAGTCAAGACGACTAGCTTGATTAAGCCTCCGCCTTGTATATCTTACTAGGTCAGGGTATTTAAGTCTCCATATATCCACTAATTCCAATATATCGATGACATTCATGATTTGCTTAAGTGCCTGAGGGTGATAGTTTGTAGTGTGATTTCCTGTCCGGTCCATAGAGGTATTTAAGACCGTGTTAAAATCTCCCACCATAATAATAGAGTCTAGTGTTGCTTGTAGAGTTGATAAATTCTTATATATATTTTCAAAGAAGCTTGGATCATCATTATTCGGACCGTATAGGTTAATAAGCCATATCTGTTTCTTGTCCAATAACATATTTAAAATAATCCATCTACCTTGAGGATCTGTTTGGACAATTTGCACATTTGGATCAAAATTATTGTTAATTAAAACCATCACCACTTTTGAATTTCTTTGCCCATGGGAGAAATATATTTCGCCCACCCAGTTCTTTTTCCACAAAACTTCATCTAAAACGGTTGAATGGGTTTCCTGTAAACAATAGATATTCTATTCCTTCTCTTTTAGCCAGGTAAATACTGATCGTCTTTTCTTATTATCTGCTAGGCCATTACAATTGTAACTGGCTATACTTATTTCAACACTTACCATAATGACACAACTTTTAATTATTTTTATCAAAATATATGTTTGTAAACGTACCATTAAAAAGTAACATGATGATTGAGTGTCTATATAGCTGTACCATGATATTTGCATTGCTACTAAGTAAACCTCCAATTGGTCCCTACTATTCCACCCGCTAAAAGCCCTCCTCATCCCGAGTTGGGTTGTCATCCCAATGCCTGGCAGAACACCCTCGACCCCCTGTTTCCCATAGCCCTGAAACGACTGGGATCCATCCTTTGAAAAGAGCACACATTGCCATTAACCGAATTGAAGTAGATTAACTGCCAAATGCATTTCCATCGCCCTCACCTCGATTTGTATTATACACTGCTCAAAAAAATAAAGGGAACACTTAAACAACACAATGTAACTCCAAGTCAATCACACTTCTGTGAAATCAAACTGTCCACTTAGGAAGCAACACTGATTGACAATAAATTTCACATGCTGTTGTGCAAATGGAATAGACAACAGGTGGAAATTATAGGCAATTAGCAAGACACCCCCAATAAAGGAGTGGTTCTGCAGGTGGTGACCACAGACCACTTCTCAGTTCCTATGCTTCCTGGCTGATGTTTTGGTCACTTTTGAATGCTGGCGGTGCTTTCACTCTAGTGGTAGCATGAGACGGAGTCTACAACCCACACAAGTGGCTCAGGTAGTGCAGCTCATCCAGGATGGCACATCAATGCGAGCTGTGGCAAGAAGGTTTGCTGTGTCTGTCAGCGTAGTGTCCAGAGCATGGAGGCGCTACCAGGAGACAGGCCAGTACATCAGGAGACGTGGATGAGGCCGTAGAAGGGCAACAACCCAGCAGCAGGACCGCTACCTCCGCCTTTGTGCAAGGAGGAGCAGGAGGAGCACTGCCAGAGCCCTGCAAAATGACCTCCAGCAGGCCACAAATGTGCATGTGTCTGCTCAAACGGTCAGAAACAGACTCCATGAGGGTGGTATGAGGGCCCGACGTCCACAGGTGGGGGTTGTGCTTACAGCCCAACACCGTGCAGGACGTTTGGCATTTGCCAGAGAACACCAAGATTGGCAAATTCGCCACTGGCGCCCTGTGCTCTTCACAGATGAAAGTAGGTTCACACTGAGCACATGTGACAGACGTGACAGAGTCTGGAGACGCCGTGGAGAACGTTCTGCTGCCTGCAACATCCTCCAGCATGACCGATTTGGCGGTGGGTCAGTCATGGTATGGGGTGGCATTACTTTGGGGGCCGCACAGCCCTCCATGTGCTCGCCAGAGGTAGCCTGACTGCCATTAGGTACCGAGATGAGATCCTCAGACCCCTTGTGAGACCATATGCTGGTGCGGTTGGCCCTGGGTTCCTCCTAATGCAAGACAATGCTAGACCTCATGTGGCTGGAGTGTGTCAGCAGTTCCTGCAAGAGGAAGGCATTGATGCTATGGACTGGCCCGCCCGTTCCCCAGACCTGAATCCAATTGAGCACATCTGGGACATCATGTCTCGCTCCATCCACCAACGCCACGTTGCACCACAGACTGTCCAGGAGTTGGCGGATGCTTTAGTCCAGGTCTGGGAGGAGATCCCTCAGGAGACCATCCGCCACCTCATCAGGAGCATGCCCAGGCGTTGTAGGGAGGTCATACAGGCACGTGGAGGCCACACACACTACTGAGCCTCATTTTGACTTGTTTTAAGGACATTACATCAAAGTTGGATCAGCCTGTAGTGTGGTTTTCCACTTTAATTTTGAGTGGGACTCCAAATCCAGACCTCCATGGGTTGATACATTTGATTTCCATTGATAATTTTTGTGTGATTTTGTTGTCAGCACATTCAACTATGTAAAGAAAAAAGTATTTAATAAGAATATTTCATTCATTCAGACCTAGGATGTGTTATTTTAGTGTTCCCTTAATTTTTTTGAGCAGTGTATATAGCTGTGGATCATCCTCTATTGTTCCTAACATATTTTACTCCTTCGCAACAGTTGTGGGATACACCCACACACACTCAACCCTTACCACCCACACAACCATAAGCTCACATTCTCAACAATTGCACCATCCCAGAGCCCAACTCAAGATAGGTCTTGATTTACAAATGCACTTACAGTTGCAGCTGCATGACAAGGCCTGCAAGACCATGCAAAAAATGAGAGATTTTATTAACCATTGTCAAATCCTAGATGATGAAGGTCAAATGTACACCTTTTCCCTTTCTTTTGCATTTCAAAGATGATGGTACAAAATAAATACAAACAAAATGTTGGCTTTTTCTTTGTGTTATATTTGACCAGATCTAATGTGTTATATTCTCCTACATTCCTTTCACATTTCCATAAACGTCTAAGTGTTCCCTTAGAATATGCATATCCTTGCTTCAGGGCCTGAGCTACAGTCAGTTAGATTTGGGTATGTCATTTTAGGTGATAAAAAAAAAAAAGGGTCCGATAAGAGGTTAAGTATAATTGCAGACAGTGTGAGTTGGGGTCTGGCACTCTGGCTGCATTTGAACCTTTATTCATAGGGCTGATACAGGATGTACCTTCTCGCCATTATTCAAGGACCGGTAAGTATTGCCTTCAGAAGTATGAACAGTGATTAATTTGTAAATTTGGAGGTGCCAGAACAAAAAGTGAGCCAGAGATGAAAGTGACCTGGTTGGGCTCTGAGGTATCAGAACGGATGAAAAAAAAAGTCACCATCATAATAAAGCATTGCATGCATTATCATCGCTTTTGCGTACTGGCACAGAGCAGAAGCGTAAAGGTGATTGCAGAAGTATACACACATGGGAAAGAAATGCATTTAATGCAATTATACATAATTTTAGATGACTGGAGACTCGAGCAGAATCTTTTTTATACCTCACAAATGATCAAAATGACTGGCTACTTTGACGCTGACAAACTGAGAATACGAGAGCAATAAAAACAAAATTTTCTTGAATCCATCAATAACCTTTCTTTCTCACTTTCGTTCATTTTATTCATTTATATTATTTATTTATTTCTGTAATTCTTCCTCCAATATGATAATGAGGGGTGTCAAGCAAACGTATGAGGGTGGTATCTAACACACCATTGGTTGATCAATGCCAAGGCGCGTTAATTGATTGCATTTGACTGGGCTGCTGTTAAGGGAATTAAATAATTCCTTTATGTACTCTTTAATTAAAATCAATCTGTCTATTTATAAGAATTTGTAAGATACTTATTAACATAAAATAGACAGGATACAGTCTTATTAAAATTAGATAATAGTATTTATTCTCGGAGCACGCTCCCATTTAACCATGAACAACAGTTTATATACAAGATATGACGTCATTGGTTACAGAATAAATCTCCTCCTCTTGACCAAGATAAA
The DNA here is from genome assembly GCF_016432855.1 of Salvelinus namaycush. Classification (NCBI taxonomy): domain Eukaryota; kingdom Metazoa; phylum Chordata; class Actinopteri; order Salmoniformes; family Salmonidae; genus Salvelinus; species Salvelinus namaycush. The sequence continues at coordinate 19,074,844 of NC_052334.1, forward strand.
ACAGGTTCAAAAGTTCATTCCAACTCCCCAGCGCACACACATGACACACAATATAATTTATTCTCCTGAAGGCTCACTGTAATTTATTACCACTTTAGCAGACAACTCAAGATAATGGAAGACCTAAAAAGTTACTCACTGCCTTATCTAATAATCTCAGGGCTAAATTGGGTCAGTTCAACCATAGTTTAACGACCCTTTTTGCTTACTTTATAACCCACAGCACAAACCTCTCTAACTAAGTTGGAATGGTGTTTTTATCCTCATTGTTCATACTACCTAATCCCTTCCTTATGAATTAACATTATTAATCAGATATAATAATAATACCGTGCAGAGTTCAATTAGTTATAGTTTTATCTAAATGTAGACAAAGTTTTAGTCATTATTCATAAAATTCCTAACAGTTGCGTTCAGTATGCCAGAAGGATGTATCACTATCCAGGTCCATGTCACAGCATGCAATGGCCTGATGACAATAAATGCATTATGTACCTTTTATCACCAAAAGCCATGTTAGCATTTACTGCACATGTTGCTGAACAATTCAACCTTTTTGTTAGTGTCATTGATATATGGAATTTCGCATACAATATTCAGCTCCCGAGGGGCGCAGCGGTCTAAGGGACTGCATCTCAGTGCAAGAGGCGTCACTACAGTCCCTGATTTGAATCTAGGCTGAATCACATCCGGCCGTGATTGGGAGTCCCATAGGGTGGCGCACAATTGGCCCAGCGTCGTCCGGGTTTGGCCGGGGAAGGCCGTCATTGTAAATAAGAATTTGTTCTTAACTGACTTGCCTAGTTAAATAAAGGTTAAATAAATAAAAAAGTAATTAAAAATAAGCATTGACTAATACCTCTAGGGTAGGGGTAGGACACCAGGTGTGTTGAATTTTGGCACTGAACTGATCAATTAGTTTAGTTGGTCAGAGCTGCGTTCAGTACATAAAAACATAATAGAACTTTTAATTGAACGGAAATGGTGCTGTACTGAACGACTAGTTGAAAAACAGGGAAGGGTTGGGTTGTGGGTTCAAAATACACTGCTGCCCTTTTAATTACATCACTTATTGCTTCAAGCCACACCCCGGCACACCCACCGAACGGATCAAACGTATCTCAAAGTTTGTTCAAGAACGTACAATAATGTTTTGGGAAAACGTGATGTTCAGTACAAACTGTTCCTCAAAGTAGCAAACATTCAAGCGAACGGAATGCACCCCTTGTGTGGTGCCTAGTTGACACAAAATCCTTCAGTACCTGCAGAACGTCTGGAACAGGGTTTCCTACCCCTGCTCTAGGGTCCTGTGGTAAAAGGACTACTGTGCAAGGTATTGGGAAACATCTTTCTTCTTGGGCCCATATTCAAATCAAATCAAACTTTATTTGTCACATGCGCCGAATACAACAAGTGTAGACTTTACCGTGAAATGCTTACTTACAAGCCCTTAACCAACAATGCAGTTCCAGAAGAGTTAAGAAAATATTTACCTAAGAATAACAATAACAAGGCTTTATACAGGGGGCACCTGTACCGAGTCAGTGTGCGAGGGTACAGGTTAGTTGAGGTAATTTGTACATGTAGGTGGGGGTGAAGTGACTATATATAGATAATAAACAGCAAGTAGCAGCAGTGTACAAGAGGGGGGGGGGATCAGTGTAAATTGTCCGGTGGCGATTTTATTAATTGTTCAGCAGTCTTATGGCTTGGGGGTAGAAGCTGTTGAGGAGCCTTTTGGTTCTCGACTTGAGAAAGCAGTCTATAACTTGGGTGACTGGAGTCTCTGACAATTTTATGGGCTTTCCTCAGACACTGCCTATTATATAGGTCCTGGATTGCAGGAAGCTTTGGCCCCAGTGATGTACTGGGCCGTTCGCACTACCCTCGGTAGCGCCTTACGGTCAGATGCCGAGCAGTTACCATACCATGATGCAACCAGTCAGGATGCTCTCGATGGTGCAGCTGTAGAACCTTTTGAGGATCTGGGGACCCATGCCAAATCTTTTCAGTCTCCTGAGGGGGAAAAGGTTTTGTCATGCCCTCTTCACGACTGTCTTGGTATGTTTGGACCATGATAGTTTGTTGGTGATGTGGACACCAAGGAACTTGAAACTCTCGACCCGCTCCATTACAGCCCCGTCGATGTTAATGGAGATCTGTTCGGACCGCATTTTCCTGTAGTCCACGATCAGCTCCTTTGTCTTGCTCACATTGAGGGAGAGGTTGTTGTCCTGGCACCACACTGCCGGTTCTCTGACCTCCCTATAGGCCGTCTCATTGTTGTCGGTGATCAGGTTTACCACTGTTGTGTCGTCAGCAAACTTAATGATGGTGTTGGAAAAATGAAGGAGAAGAAGACACTGAGACAGAGATATATATAATATCATAATATTTTGTTTCACTTTCTTAGCTAGCGAATGCAGCTAGATAGTTTATCCTACTAAAACACCTGGCTCAAACAGCGAGAGGGATGCTATATTAGTTTGCCGGCTATGGATATCCAACACTGGAATTCTTCCAAGTGTCATGACGTGGCCCTTTCTGGGTATAGAGCGTGGCATCCCCCTCTCTCTCCCTCCTACACCTAGGTTCTGTTATCTCAGGTCATAAATTCCTGGAGGAGATTGCAGTATAGAGAGAGTTTCACAGTAGAGCAAAGGAACTTCTTCTACATCACAGAACTTGAGAACTGAACAATATCCATGTTTTGGAGAATGTGTAAACGGTCAGTGGAGAAGCCAGCTACGACCCGGTCTGTTTTGTTTCATGTTTGTGACCTCATGAAAGACAATACAGCCACATTACCATAACTCTGTTTATACAGGTGCCTCCGTTATGAGGTTTGCGTCTAATTATTGTATAAAATGAATGAGTAAAGATGAAACTATTTGTGAAATGATGTAATGATGTTAACCTCTTTCAGCTAGGGGGCACTGTTTTTATGTTTAGAAAAATAACGTTCCCAATGTAAACAGACTATTTCTCAGGCCCAGATGCTAGAATATGCATATAATTGACAGATTAGGATAGAAAACACTCTAAAATTTCCAAAACTGTCAAAATATTGGCGAAAACCTGAGGAAATCCAACCCGGAAGTGCCTTTTATTTGGAAAAATCACTGTTTCATTGCCTGCCCATCCTCCATTTAAATGGGTACCACCAGATTCATTTTCCAATGGCTTCCTCAGGCTGTGACCAGGCTTTAGACATAGTTTCAAGCTTTTATTTTGAAAAATGAGCGAGATTTATCAAAATGCGTCAGGTGTCCTTTGATTAGTTCATGCGCTGGAGAGTTGTAGCTCGACATATTCTTTCTCTGTAGTATTGAATAGTTTACCGTCCGGTTGAAATATTATCGATTTTGTATGTTAAAAACAACCTGAGGATTGATTATAAAAAACGTTTGACATGTTTCTACGAACATTACGGATACTTTTTAGAATTTTCGTCTGCCCTTCAGGACCGGCACGAGCCTGTGGATTTCTGAACATAACGCGCAAACCAAATGGAGGTTTTTGGTTATAAAAATAACCTTTATCGAACAAAAATAACATTTATTGTGTAACTGGGAGTCTCGTGAGTGCAAACATCCGAAGATCATCAAAGGTAAGCGATTAATTTTATTGCTTTTCTGACTTTCATGACCAAGCTAATTTGCGGCTAGCTGTTCTTACTGTTTTGTCTAGTGATTGATAAACTCACAAACGCTTGGATTGCTTTCGCTGTAAAGCATATTTTCAAAATCTGACACGATAGGTGCATTAACAACAAGCTAAGATGTGTTTTGGTATATTTCACTTGTGATTTCATGATTATAAATATTTTTAGTATTTTTTTTTATTTGGCGCTCTGCAATTCAGCGGTTGTTTACGAAAATGATCCCGCTAAAGGGATCCGTGCGTCAAGAAGTTAATGTGAGAGAATTGTATTCCCTCTTCGGGCTTGATGTCCCGCTAGCGTGCCACTATGATAACATCCGGTGAAATTGAGTGCGAAATTCAAAATACAAAAATCATAATATTAAACATTCATGAAAATACAAGTGTCATACATCATTCTTTAGCTTAGCCTGTTTGGGGTGCAGCCCGACACCGGTACACTTATGACAACATCCAGCTCAAGTGCAGGGCGCGAAATTCAAAAGATATTTTTTTAAAATATTTAACTTTCACACATTAACAAGTCCAAGACACCAGATGAAAGGTACACATCTTGTGAATCAAGCCAACATGTCCGATTTTTAAAATGTTTTACAGGGAAGACACAATATGTAAATCTATTAGCTAACCACGTTAGCAAAAGACACCACTATTCTTACTCCATCAGTTTTTTACTCCATCAGTAGCTATCACAAATTCGACCAAATAAAGATATAAATAGCCACTAACCAAGAAACAACTTCATCAGATGACAGTCTGCTAACATATTTATTGTATAGCATATGTTTTGTTCGAAAAATTTGCATATTTCAGGTATAAATCATAGTTTACATTTCAGCTACAATCAGAAATTGCACCGAAAGCAGCCATAATATTTACAGACACGAACGTCAAATACCTAATTACTCATCATAAAACATTTCTGAAAAATACATAGTGTACAGCAATTGAAAGACAGGCATCTTGTGATTCCAGACAATATTTCCGATTTATTAAATGTTTTACAGCGAAAACAAAATGTAGCGTTATATTAGCGTAGCCACAATAGCCAGAAACACTTGGGCGCCCACGACCAGTTCACATGCACGACAGATATTAGAAATAACATCATAAAATGTTTCTTACTTTTGGTGATCTTCCGTCAGAATGTTGGACAAGGTGTCCTTTGTCCAGAACAGTCGTTGTTTTGATCTGGAACGGCAAATATCCCTCTTCATTTAGCATGGGCACTTGCCAAGTGGCACGGATCACTCCAACGTCAACAAAGTCAGAGAACGGAACACGGCAAAACTCCCGAAAACATTTCAATAATCTGATTAAACTATATTGAAAAAACATACGTTACGATGATATGGTCACATGTATCAAATAAAATCTAAGACGGAGATGTTAGTCGTCCATAACAACAGCTAAACAGAAGGCAAATTCATGTCCTCTTTCGCGCGCTCCAGAAACAGGAAATGGACGGTCACGTCAAACAAAGAGCTTTAATTCCACCTCAGACCAAGATAAACACTAAATTTTTTCTCTCACCACCTCTTGACAACCAGGGGAAGGTGTATGAAGTGTATGTAGACTCTTACGTATCACGCCCATGTATTGGCATGAAGTTGAACAGAGCATCGATTTCTGACATTCCACTTCCTGGTCAGGAAGTGTGCTGCAGAATGACTTCTGTTTCACTCAGAGAAATAATTCAAACGGTTTTAGAAACTAGAGAGTGTTTTCTATCCAATAGTAATAATAATATGCATATTGTACGAGCAAGAATTGAGTACGAGGCCGTTTGAAATGGGCATGATTTAACTGGCTACTCAATACTGCCCCTTGCAGCCATAACAGGTTAAAATCTGGGTAATCAAACCACTTTGTCCGATTTACAATAGGCCTTACGGCGACAGCATAGCATTTGATTGTCAGAGGACAGCGCCCCGCACAAACCCGCATAAAAATATTTTTCAAACCAGCAGAGGTGTCACAAAAATCAGAAATAGCGATATAATAAATCACTTATCTTTGAAGATCTTCCTCTGTTTGCAATCCCAAGGGTCCCAGCTACACAACAAATGGTAGTTTTGTTCGATAAAGTCCTTCTTTATATCCCAAAAAAGTCTGTTTAGTTGGCGCGTTTGATTCAGTAATCCACCCACTCGTTCAACGTGCAGACAAAGGAATCCCAAAAGTTACAGGTAAACTTCGTCCAAACAAGTCAAACAACGTTTCTAATCAATCCTCAGGTACCCTAATATGTAAATAAACGATAACATTTAAGACAGAATGTAGTATGTTCAATACCGGAGATAAGTGCGCGCCCTCATTCACGTGCGCCATAGAGTCCTAATGAGGGACACCTTGGAAAAACTACAACTACTTGTTCATTTTTCAAAAAACAAGCCTGAAACCTTTTATAAATACTGTTGACATCCAGTGGAAGTCATAGGTACTGCAATCTGGGTCCTTTCTGGTTGTAAATTCAATAGGCCAACATAGGAATGGCCTGGGAGCTAAGAAATGTAATAAAATTCCGGGTGGATTTTCCTCAGGTTTTCGCCTGCCATATCAGTTCTGTTATACTCACAGACATTATTTTAACAGTTTTAGAAACTTCAGAGTGTTTTCTATCCAATTATTTATGCATATCCTAGCTTCTGGGCCTTTCACCTTTATTTAACCAGGTAGGCAAGTTGAGAACAAGTTCTCATTTACAATTGCGACCTGGCCAAGATAAAGCAAAGCAGTTCGACACATACAACAACACAGAGTTACACATGGAGTAAAACAAACATACAGTAGAAAAATAAGTCTATATACAACGTGAGCAAATGAGGTGAGATAAGGGAGGTAAAGGCAAAGAAAGGCCATGGTGGCGAAGTAAATACAATATAGCAAGTAAAACACTGGAATGGTAGATTTGCAGTGAAAGAATGTGCAAAGTAGAGATAGAAATAATGGGGTGCTGCAAAGGAGCAAAATAAATAAATAAATAAATAAATACAGTATGGGGAGAGGTAGTTGTTTGTGCTAAATTATAGATGGGCTATGTACAGGTGCAGTAATCTGTGAGCTGCTCCTACAGTTGGTGCTTAGCTAGTGAGGGAGATAAGTGTTTCCAGTTTCAGAGATTTTTGTAGTTCGTTCCAGTCATTGGCAGCAGAGAACTGGAAGGAGAGGCAGCCAAAGGAAGAATTGGTTTTGGGGGTGACCAGAGAGAAAAAGCTGCTGGAGCGCGTGCTGCTATGGTGACCAGCGAGCTGAGATATGGGGGGACTTTACCTAGCTGGGTCTTGTAGATGACCTGGAGCCAGTGGGTTTGGCGACGAGTATGAAGCGAGGGCCAGCCAACGAGAGCGTACAGGTCGCAGTGGTGGGTAGTATATGGGGCTTTGGTGACAAAACGGATGGCACTGTGATAGACTGCATCCAATTTATTGAGTAGGGTATTGGAGGCTATTTTGTAAATGACATCGCCGAAGTCGAGGATCGGTAGGATGGTCAGTTTTACGAGGGTATGTTTGGCAGTATGAGTGAAGGATGCTTTGTTGCGAAAGAGGAAGCCAATTCTAGATTTAACTTTGGATTGGAGATGTTTGATGTGAGTCTGGAAGGAGAGTTTACAGTCTAACCAGACACCTAGGTATTTGTAGTTGTCCACATATTCTAAGTCAGAACCGTCCAGAGTAGTGATGTTCGACGGCGGGCAGGTGCATGCAGCGATCGGTTGAAGAGCATGCATTTAGTTTTACTTGTATTTAAGAGCAATTGGAGGCCACGAAAGGAGAGTTGAATGGCAGTGAAGCTCGCCTGGAGGGTTGTTAACACAGTGTCCAAAGAAGGGCCAGAAGTATACAGAATGGTGTCGTCTGCGTAGAGGTGGATCAGAGACTCACCAGCAGCAAAAGCGACATCATTGATGTATACAGAGAAGAGAGTCGGTCCAAGAATTGAACCCTGTGGCACCCCCATAGAGACTGCCAGAGGCCCGGACAACAGGCCCTCCGATTTGACGCAATGAACTCTATCAGAGAAGTAGTTGGTGAACCAGGCGAGGCAATCATTTGAGAAACCAAGGCTATCGAGTCTGCCTGATGAGGATGTGGTGATTGACAGAGTCGAAAGCCTTGGCCAGGTCAATGAATACGGCTGCACAGTATTGTTTCTTATCGATGGCGGTTATGATATCGTTTAGTTCCTTGAGCGTGGCTGAGGTGCACCCATGACCAGCTCTGAAACCAGATTGCATAGCGGAGAAGGTATGGTGGGATTCGAAATGGTCGGTAATCTGTTTGTTGACTTGGCTTTCAAAGACCTTAGAAAGGCAGGGTAGGATAGATATAGGTCTGTAGCAGTTTGGGTCTAGAGTGTCCCCCCCTTTGAAGAGGGGGATGACCGCAGCTGCTTTCCAATCTTTGGGAATCTCAGACGACACGAGAGGTTGAACAGGCTAGTAATAGGGGTTGCAACAATTTCGGCATATAATTTTAGAAAGAAAGGGTCCAGATTGTCTAGCCCGGCTGATTTGTAGGGGTCCAGATTTTGCATCTCTTTCAGAACATCAGCTGACTTGATTTGGGAGAAGGAGAAATGGGGAAGGCTTGGGCGAGTTGCTGTGGAGGGTGCAGTGCTGTTGACCGGGGTAGGGGTAGCCAGGTGGAAAGCATGGCCAACCGTAGAAAAATGCTTATTGAAATGTTCAATTATAGTGGATTTATCAGTGGTGACAGTGTTTTCATATCCTCAGTGTGGTGGGCAGCTGGGAGGAGGTGTTCTTATTCTCCATGGATTTTACAGTGTCCCAGAACTTTTTTGAGTTTGTGTTGCAGGAAGCAAATTTCTGCATGAAAAAGCTAGCCTTGGCTTTTCTAACTGCCTGTGTATATTGGTTTCTAGCTTCCCTGAAAAGTTGCATATCACGGGGGCTGTTCGATGCTAATGCAGAACGCCATAGGATGTTTTTGTGTTGGTTAAGGGCAGTCAGGTCTGGAGAGAACCAAGGGCTATATCTGTTCCTGGTTCTAAATTTCTTGAATGGGGCATGCTTGATGGTGAGGAAGGCATTTAAAAAAAAATAACCAGGCATCCTCTATTGACGGGATGAAATCAATATCCTTCCAGGATACCCCGGCCAGGTTGATTAGAAAGGCCTAGAAAGATACTCAACTCGTCTAAAGAAGGCCAGTTTTATTGCTTCTTTAATCAGTACAACAGTTTTCAGCTGTGCTAACATCATTGCAAAAGGGTTTTCTAATGATCAATTAGCCTTTTTAAAATGATAAACTTGGATTAGCTAACACAACGTGCCATTGGAACACAGGAGTGATGGTTGCTGATAATGGGCCTCTGTACGCCTATGTAGATATTCCATTACAAATCAGCTGTTTCCAGCTACAATAGTCATTTACAACATTAACAATGTCTACATTGTATTTCTGATCAATTTGATGTTATTTTAATGGACAAAAAAAAAGTGATTTTCTTTCAAAAACAAGGACATTTCTAAGTGGCTCTGAACTTTTGAACGGTATGTACATGACTTTATCTCATATGTCCTAATGTTAGAACATTTCCTTATGGTGCTACAAGAGGAACATTATCTACAGGGGAAGCATCCTTTTATGAATGCCTCTTTTCTCTCTCTGACCACATCTGATTTAACCAATATGTTTGATCGATTTCTTTATCGTTTATAGGTGAATAAAGGTGGATTCTGGAAAGCAGAATTTAAAGAGGAGTCTGATGATAATATGTGCCAATGTTTATTATACAATAGAGTTGATGCCATTACGGCTATCATTGAAAGTAAGTATATTGTTTACAGAAAACTGTTTCTTCTGTTTTTGTTGGGATTTATTAAATAATTGACTTCTGTTCAAGCTTTGAACTTATTTATTAGCTTTATCAAGCCAGGTATCGGGGTAACGTTATCCTCTCAAGTGAAAACGCTCAAGGAAAACATTTGATTGTCTATCATATTCTCCCTCTGTGTCGCAGATGCAACGCAGTCTATGAAGTTGGCTTACTGGTAAACCTCTTTTTAGGGGGTTGTCAATATAGTACTTTTATCTGTTGGTTTGCTGTAGACTGTAGTACTTAGAGATAGTCCCTTCTTTGTTACATCTAATAAATGTATGGAGTTAATGTTATTTTCCATAGTGAAGGAAATTGATTGTACTCTAGAATTAATGTAGTTAAGATATTAATGAAATTACATTTTGGAACCCGTCCAGATCATAAAGCAATCGTCTATATGGCGGGTCCAATATTTAACATGGTCTTTGTAAGGATTATTAATGTAAATAAAATCCAATTCGAATTTCCCCATAAATAGACTTGCATAGTTGGGAGCTAATGGAGTTCCCATTGCTGTTCCAAAAGTCTGTAGATAGTAATATGAATAAAATATATATGTTTTTTTAGTAAGCACTAATTGTGCAAGCGCAATTATATAATTTGTAGGCACATCGCTTAAGCAGTTGGAGAGGAAGAATTTGAGGGCTTCCATCATTAAGTATATTGGTATATAGCAATGAGTCATCAAGAGTGAATTACCAATCTCCTTCACTAATAGCTGGCATAGAAAATCAGAAATAAGGCCATGCTTATAAATAAAGTCTTCCTCATCATAAACGGCACTGACCGAGAATGACTAACAAAATCAATGGAGTTCCCATGGAGGTCAGGGCCCTGGGCACTTTCTCTGTGTGCTCTGTCTGTATTTGGCTAGGATTACTATTTTTTTATAACCACATTTTGATATTGCACCTGGTGTATTCTAATATTCTTACTCTCAGTAGTATGTTGAGACCCCGACTAAGTTCCGGGTGCTACCTAGCGACGGGGGCCCTAAGCGACCACTTATGTTGCTTATTCCTGGAACCGGCCCTGCCTGTCATTACCACTCACTTCAGCTCATTTCATCTTATGACAACTGTATTCCTTTCTTCTCCAGCTTTTCTGTACGCCACCATCTTTGGAAATGTGACCACCATCTTCCAGCAGATGTACACCAACACCAACCGCAAACACAAGATGCTGACCAATGTGAGGGACTTCCTCAAGCTCTACCAGGTGCCCAATGGGCCGAGTGAGAGGTTGATGGACTCCATCGTCTCCACATGGTCCATATCCAAGGGCATCGACACTGAGATGGTGAGCCATGGCCCTGAGCTTGGACCCCAGAGTGATAACATCTAACACTAGGGCTGCCTGGGGTTAGAGCACAGGAGGGCTTTGTGTGGTTAAAGCACAGGAGGGCTGCATGGGGTTAGAGCAGGGGTTGTTAAACTTTTTCAGCCTCGGACCCAAATTAGAAATTCTGTGTTTTTCCCGGACCCAAGCTTATTAAAACATGCAACTACACGTAAATATCGGTACATTTAATTATGCCCTTATGCCTAAAACAAATGCAATATAGACAAAACAAATAACAATGAAATTCTCATATAAATAACAATGATTGTTTATTTTCCCCCGTTAATGTGTGGAAGTTAAATATTTCAGAAAAATATTTTTGGAATTTCGCGCGCTGCGAAGGTTGCACGCAGCGGAATGTTGTGGGTGTTCCGCTAGCGGAACCCCGGGGCGAGAAAGGTTAAGATTGGCCCTGAATGTATACAATTTATACACTCCCTATTGTGTGTGACTGTGATTAATTTGAATACATATTTGATAACATTTCTTATATTAGGGATTGTTAATTCTATTTAGTAATAAGTACTATAGTTGAGGAGTTTTTAATTAAAGAGAGCAACAGTGTGAATGTATGTCCCTATGTAAACGCATATCCTGATTTGAACTGTACTAATCTATTTGATAAAATTACTAAACCGGTATATTCAATCTTTGACAATAATTGCCAAATCCGTATATTTAACCACAACGTTGAATTTAACATTGGGTATTGTGGGATTCAGATACGGGGAACGGGATACAATTTGTACTTTCCCCACCGGGTGTGGCCGTAATAAAAATAATAGAAAATTAGTTGGGACTAATTTTAAGTCTTAAAGATATAGTCATACTCCAGGAGATAAATAAAAACCCTACCATGGAGCATCAAGAGGTAGAAAAAGTATTGAAAACATTAAAGTCTATTCTGGAGAAAGATTGGAAGGAACGAGGGGAAAAATTATACAGAGAATGGACAGAAGAGGGCAGTATTGCCCCGCCCAACGGGCTCCCAGTCGACGGGGAGCCTGGTTGAATGCTGGTGACATAACGAAAAACATAAAACCAATTCGGATTAGAGAGAATAAGGAGAATCCTCACTGGGGGAAAGCTTGGACCTTTGAATTGTAATATTTTCTGGGAATTGTCTCAGTGCCGGAGTTTGCGAATACAAACAATTATAATAATATGCTTGTTGGCGGGGAAACTCAATCATTTCAATAGCGTTGGTGGTTCAGCGGGAAAGTTTTTGCCTTCAACGCGGGAGACTGGGGTTCGTATCTCAGCCTTGACATCGATAGACTAAAATTCATTCTGATTGTAATTCAAATATTTATAGGTTTTGCCCGGAAAGATACGGTTGTTAGTGTTTGTTCAAGATATGAACTGAACGTTTTAATAGTTTGTTTAGGTTGAATTGAGAGACTAATTAATTCAAAATAATGGCGAAGCAATTTCTATGTAATACATTGTGTTTCCCAAATGATCTGCTGGAATAACCTATTGGGAATGGAGTCGTATTTTTAAAATGCTGTATCATAGAAGAGAAAGTTACCTGAACCTGATGAATTCTAAGGAATAACGGAGAGATACGATAAAGTTTTGTGCCATCAGGATGTTATATTTTTTATGAATCGACTGACATACGATATAAATTTAGCAAAGAACATGGTACGTTTAAATTTTGGGGTATAGAAAGTTGGGAAGTTCGGTTGGTTTTACTTTTTCGATAGAATTTAAAGCAGAACTCAATCTGAATAGGGGATATATCTTTGACAAGAGGCTGGTTGACTTGCTGCGTCATTACGTTGAATACACAATAACGTTCCTCAAATTATGACAGAGAAAATTGGTTGTGTCATTTAGAGGGAGAATGCGTGCATTATAGCTTTGAGTCACTTTTCAAAAGTGGCTAAAAGTTCCAAATACATTTTTTTTAAAGTAGCTGAATATCGTCAGGATAGTCTGAAAAGATGCTGCAGCTAGCAACAGAATTGCTAGGCGTTTCATTGGGCTATATTTGGCTATAGGATAGGGAGGTAAGAATAGTTGAATCGTAAAAAGTTGTGGTTATTTCCAGGGTATTGGTTTTTGGTTAGGTAACACCAGGGAATTCGAACAAGAAGTAAACGTATTCTAAACATTATCTGTTTTCATTATGGGGAACAATGAAAGGCCCGCAAAGTGGTATGGCTGGCTGGGAGTGTTTTAAAGGGACAGTGCACGTTTATCACAGTTGTGTGAGTGTAATGGCAGGGTATAAAGTATTTTGGGGAGACAATTTGGAGAAAGACTGAATGAGTTACATGAAACATCGAGGAAATTTGATTGAGATAACTATTGATTGAGATAACCTTAATTAACCTATATAAGGACTTTAGAAATTGCCACCATAGACATGTTTTTCTAAAAATCCATGAGTTTAGATAAAGCCAAACAGTGAGACATTTAGTTAAAATTTGGAAACAACACAGTTGTTACAGACAGATAGGGGAAAAGGCAGACAGAGGAGCCCTCCCCGCACTGCTGAGACCTTGAAGGTTTGAGAGCAGAGAGGGGAGTTTTGGAAGGGGCGCCAGGACATGGATAACAGATTGGGTAGATAACAGTTACTGAATGGAGACAAAAGGGAGAATTGGACATGTGGAGAATGAAAGGGGCGCTCCTACATGATAATGTCAGAACATAAGGATATTTTACTAATCTTACCTAAGTCATTATTTAGAGTAGGTAAGGTTGTTACCTGGGCAGAGCCAGGTATCAAAAGGGGGATGGGTAAATTGTGGTCTAGGATAGGATGGGGCCTATTGGATAATAAACTAATTAAAAGAAATTCTAGCTAACAAATAGGCATAGAAGTTAAAGATATAATCAGTTAGAACAAATGAGAAACTGTTTGTTAACCAAACCTGTATGTCCAAGATTTTATGCACTACAGGTGAATTACAGGAGAAGGTGATTCACTCAATCCAGTCCCTGAAGAGAATAGGTGGAATGCAGCCCCGTTGGGAGGGGCCATACCAAGTACTCCTTGTGACTGCATTCACAGTGAGAATAGCTGAAAGAGCTACCTGGGGGCATATCACACTTGTAAGAGGGTAAGACACACTGACACTGTCGAACAATCACAGGGGTAGGAGCAGAACCAGAACCAACAGGGTACTGGGGGCCAACTCCTACTGAAGATTCCCTTATACCCGACCTTTCCCCGCTGTGAGCGTTCATAGAAGTGAAAGTGTGCCTTGGCCTCTGGCTGATGATGTGTTCTCTGGGAGAGGGTGGGGCTTTATAGGACTGCTGGTCATCCTGAGCTGTCTGATTGGGATACGATGGGGATGGTTACCATCACAGTACTGCCAAAACCACCACCAGTTCCAACAGGCCAAGGCCAGGTTCAGCCGAACTCCTCCACCACTTCAAGACCAAGTCCCACACCATCACCTAGGCTCTCCAATCCGGTACAGGTAATAAATGTATAAGACATCTCAGATAGTGACCAATTGGGGACTGAAACTGGTTATGAGGGAAGGGAGAATATGTGGTTGGCCTATATGACGTATACAGCCAAAACACTTAACAGAAAAGACTGTGTGATCTGTGGACATGCTAGACTTGTTCTGGCCACTCACCCATTTGCCCTAAGCAATGGGAAAGGTTGGATGTGCATATTGGAAAGTTTCTACCATAATAAGCCAAATTCAACCCTGTGTAAAACTCTGAGTCTTGTGTTCCCAGAAATCCCTCCCCAGAAGGCACCATGGGGGGTTAAGGCATATGGGGGAAATTACAGCTGTATTACTGGTACAGGTAGGGGTATAAATTATGGGAGGCTCCCTAATGCTGACTGCATCACTAATGTCACTATTAATGTCACCTGGCCCGTTGAAGGGCTGAACCAAACTAGAGGTGTTGCTGATGTATGGTGGATGTGTGGACCTGCCAGGCGGTTGACCCCTATTTTGAAAGGAGACTGGCAGGGCACATGTGTTTTGGCCAGTCTGATAACACCATTGACTATTATTGAGGTTACAGCTAACCAACTCCTGGGATCTGCACATGACACAGAGGCTCGGGACCAACCCAGGAGACGGCAGAAACGTGACGCTCCTTGGTCCGAGGGTACAGATAACATCCACACCAACATGTTGGGGGTCCCAATAGGGGTCCCCCACGAATTCCAGGCATTAAACAGGAATGATGGCCTGTGGAATTTGTTGCCCATTATTGGTCCAGCTATTGTGGATGCTAAGCAAACTGCCTGGATCAATTATATCTCCTATAATCAACAACGATTTGTTAACTACACCCACACCGCACTTACGGGGATGGCTGAACAATTGGATGCCACCTCTCGAACCGCTAGACAAAATAGTCTAGCACTAGACATGATTCTGGCCAACCAGGGAGGTGTTTGTACAATGTTTGGAGAACAATGTTGCACGTTTATCCCTAACAATACCAGTCCGGAAGGGAGCATTTCAAAAGCTCTGAGCGGGTTGGAAAAGTTATCTGTGGAGATGAAGGGTCTTGCCGGTCTGGAGGAGGGGGGGCTGTTCTCCTGGCTGGGTGGCTGGTTTGGTGAGTACACTGCATTGATGGTTACTGGATTTCTGACCCTAATAGTTGTATTTCTTATATTAATGTGCTGTGCTGCATGTATTATCCCCTGTTTGAGGAAAACTTTTACAGATGTTGCGCACGCTGCAGTTATGATGCCACTGCTTGCTCACGGGGGGGGATGCTGAGACTGCCTTGACAGAGGATGATCCATGGTTTGCTATAAAAGAATAAAAAATAAAATAGCTTATTTTTAGTTTAATTCATTGCTTTTTGTTTCACAATATATCCTTGTAATCTTTTACCTTGAATGTTGTCCTACCTAATGTCAAGGTTTAAATTTCCTGGGTGGGAGGTAGCCAACCTAGTACCTGTTAGGTGTAGCAGGGTGGACTAGATGTTTATTTTTATTTTTTATGCAATAAAGGTGTGTTTCTTTTAATCTTTGTATTCTGAGTGTGACACCCTTAGGGTGTCAAAAGGAGGAGTCGAAATGCAACTTAGCGTATATCATTTGTTGATTTTTTCTTTGTTGATAAAAAAAAAATATATACAATAATAATAATAATAAAATTAATTAATTAATTTATAATAAACTTTTGACTATTTTCATGAAATACTATTAACATATTACTATACTGTGACCGCTGAAGTAAAGGGTAATGAGTGACACCCTAGGGGTGTCAAAAGGGGGACTCCTAAAAATCCCTATGTTATCTAATATGTTACTAGGGTGATGAGAACGTGTTCTGAATGGTCATTAAAGGTTTAAAGTTTCTGGGTTTATCAACAACCTAGTATGTATGTATCGATCATTGAACTTGATGGTTTCTGTTTTAATTTACACCCCTTTTGGGGTGTAAAAAGGGGGATTGTTAGGATTGGTGTTTATTGCACTATAACCTAATGCTATATCACATGTGATATAATATTAGCAACTGTTAGCCTGGGCGTCTGTGTGTGTGCTGGAAGTAACAGTTAGCCCCAGATAAGTGTGCTGGGAAGTTGTGGTTAGCCTTGAGCGAGAACAGTGTGCTTTGTATGCAGGTGCAAATAGCTCAGACAATGTTGCAGAGCTGTATGACCTCAGCCTCTGGGGTGAAGGAGCGTAATCTACACAGCAACAGCGCCGGGACACCAAAGAGCGCCAAGAGGCTGGGACTAGCCTGAGCGCCGGCGATAGGCTGAGCAAAGTTTAAACCACGCTCAGCCTCTACTGTGATAGGCCAACAGACGGGTTGGAACTAGTCTGTCACAGTATAAGAACAGCTGTTTACTTACATCCTGCCAGTTCTCTGTTCTATCCTGTGAGGTGATACAGAGAACCCGTATATATGATAATTGCATTTACCATTTATCGCTTGAGTTTAATAAAAATACTTAAAGTATATTCGGTGACTCTGAATCACATTTTGTCCTGATACCAGATTGAATTGACGCAAATCCCTTATATAGGTCTGTCCCCGACTAAAAATCTTTGTCGATCGAAAGTCATCTGTTCTTTCGATTGGTCTAAAAAAAATTCTGGTTTAATTTTGCATATATAGATACACCCTATGCGTTTTAATAAAATCAACTATATGCATTAAGCTTGTCTGATGCTTAAAGCTTATGGTTTGATGAAATAAGTCAAATGCCTCAAGAAGGCGCCAGAAAAAAACTTAGCCTGAACCAACTATTCTCTCCCGTCCCTGCTGGCTTTTGCAGATTCTGCCATTACTCTCTTGAAATTGCAGATAATAGGCTACACGAGGAGTTGGCAACCTTTCTCTTGTTGAATGCCAATTTATCTTACCATTTCTACCAATCTGCGTACCAGTTATGGTTTTCATGTGCACATTTTTGTGAAACAGTCATTTAATTCATAATAACATATTCATATCTCAAAATCATTGTTGTGGTAAATCAAAAGTCTATATAATATATACTGTTTACAGGAAACTCACTCTACATCCTTAGATGAAGTTGCATGGAAAAAGGAATGGGGTGGTGAAATCATTTTCTGTCATTGTCACACCCTGGCCTCTGTTATATTGATTTTCTTTATTAGTTTAGTTAGGTCAGGGTGTGACATGGGGGATGTTTGTGTGTTTTGTCTAGTTTAGGGTGTGTGTATTGTTTAGGGGGTTTTGTAGTAGGTATGGGGTAGTGTTCAGTGTAGGTGTTTAGGAAAGTCTATGGTTGCCTGATTTGGTTCTCAATCAGAGACAGCTGTTTATTGTTGTCTCTGATTGGGAGCCATATTTAAGGCAGCCATAGGCTTTAGGTGTTTGTGGGTAATTGTCTATGTTGTACGTTTGTAGCTTGTGTTTGCACTTACGTCTATAGCTTCACGATCATTTGTTGTTTTGTTTTGTAAAAGTGTTCGTTTTCGTGTTTCGTCATCTTTAATAAAAGAAGATGTCTTCATATCCCGCTGCGCCTTGGTCCGCTTATTATGACGATCGTGACAGTCATGGACAAAGGAACTCAAAGGGTGTGATGATATTAATTAACAAAAATAATCAGGAATGATTCGCAAGGAAGGTGGATCCTTTTGAATATGAAAGTGGACGAAAAAGAGATTTGGCTCGTTAATCTAATATATGGTCCAAATCAGGATGATCCACACTTCTTCGAAAAAATGTATACCAATTTATTGAACTTACAGGCAACAAATGATCTAATCATTATGGTAGGAGACTATAACACAGTGTTAATCACTCTACAAACTATCATCACCGTGCCCTTAAGGAAATCACAAATATTATGCACACATTAGAAATAGTGGATATTTGGAGACTAAAAAACCCCGACCTAGTGAGATATACATGGAGGAGACTTAATCAAGCTAGTCGTCTTGACTACTTTCTTGTCTCTTTCTCTCTTGCATCAAAGGTTAACCTCTAACGCCTACCAAACCCGGATCCGGGATCCCCCCCATCACAAAAGCTGACTAGCATAGCCTAGCCTAAAGCCACAGGGATATCATATAATAAAATGTTCATGAAATCACAAGTCCAAGACACCAAATGAAAGAAACACATCTTGTGAATAAAGCCATCATTTCTGATTTTTTAAATGTTTTACAGGGAAGACAAAATATGTAAATCTATTAGCTAACCACGTTAGCAAAAGACACCACTTCCATACTCCACCATTTTCTTACTGCATCAGTAGCTATCACAAATTCGACCAAATAAAGATATAAATAGCCACTAACCAAGAAACAACCTCATCAGATGACAGTCTGATAACATATTTATTGTATAGCATAGGTTTTGTTAGAAAAATGTGCATATTTCAGGTATAAATCATAGTTTACCATTGCAGCCCCCATCACAACTCTCACTAAAATGACTAGAATAACTACAGAGAGCAACGTGTATTAGCTAATTACTCATCATAAAACATTTCTTAAAAATACACAGCGTACAGCAATTGAAAGACACAGATCTTGTGAATCCAGACAATATTTCAGATTTTCTAAGTGTTTTACAGCGAAAACACAATATAGCGTTATATTAGCTTAGCACAGTAGCAAACCAAACAACAGCATTGATTCCAGCCAAACATAGCGATAACGTATTCACCACCAAAATATATTAATTTTCACTAACCTTCTCAGAATTCTTCAGATGACAGTCCTGTAACATCATATTACACAATGCATATAGAGTTTGTTCGAAAATGTGCATATTTAGCGGCACAAATCGTGCTTATACAATGAGAAAAGTTGCCAAGCTGACCAGAAAATTTCGGGCGCCATCTTGGAGAGTCACCTAGTCTAATCAATAAATAATCATAAACTTGACTAAAAAATACAGGGTGGACAGCAATTGAAAGACAAATTAGTTCTTAATGCAATCGCTGAATTACATTTTTAAAATTAACCTTACTGCGCAATACAGGGTGCAATACAGGGTGCGATAGCGCAAGGCTACACGGCAAATAATGGCGTCTTATGCATTTTACTTTTTCAACAGAACAACGAATTATCAGCATAAATAGTACTTACTATTAGCTGAACTCCCATCAGAATCTTGGGAAAGGTGTCCGTTGGCCAAAAGAATCGTTGCTGGGTTGGAGAATGTTTCCTTCCACGTTGCAATTAGCAGTACACAATGGCATTCGAGAGAGAGATACCCAACTCAATACAACGTCAGAAAATGAAATGCCCGAAAATCGCAATATACTGACATAAACTGATATAAATCGGTTTAAAATAACAAGATTATGATGTCTTTAAAGCCTATATCGAATAAAAACAGAGCCGGATATATCTAGTTTCTAAAACCAGAGCTTCTAAAAAGACATGCCAAGACCCTTTCTGCGTCAGCGCGAAGATCCAAAAGGGTGGACACCTCGATTCCAATCAATTTATCAACTTTGGGACCTACGTAGAGACTCCATTTCAACTCTCCCTATTCGCTAACAACCAGGGGAAGGCGTATGCAGTGCATCTCAACCAATAGAGGACAGGCAAATTAATACACAGGTCTGGGAACAGCCAGAAAAATTCTGCACTCTGACATACACATAGGAAAATTGCTCTAAGTCGAGTTCTGTTTCACCCACAGATATAATTCAAACGATTTTAGAAACTAGAGAGTGTTTTCTATCCAATAGTAATAATAATATGCATATTGTACGAGCAAGAATTGAGTACGAGGCAGTTTAATTTGGATACGAATTTGTGCTATGTCGAAATGGCACCCCCCTAGTGGCAAGAAGTTAACCTGTCTGGCTCTGGCGTTCCGCTAGCGGAACTCCTCCCACATTCCACTGAAAAGGCAGAGTGCGAAATTCAAAATATATTTTTTTGAAATATTTAACTTTCACACATTAACAAGTCCAATACAGCAAATGAAAGATAAACATGTTGTGAATCCAGCCAACATGTCCGATTTTTAAAATGTTTTACAGCGAAAACACCACGTATATTTATGTTAGCTCACCACCAAATACAAAAAAGGACAGACATTTTTCACAGCACAGGTAGCATGCACAAAACCAACCTAACTAACCAAGAATCAACCAAACTAACCAAGAAACAACTTCATCAGATGACAGTCTTATAACATGTTATACAATAAATCTATGTTTTGTTCGAAAAATGTGCATATTTGAGGTATAAATCAGTTTTACATTGCAGCTACCATCACAGCTACCGTCACAAATAGCACCGAAGCAGCCAGAGTAATTACAGACACCAACGTGAAATACCTAAATACTCATCATAAAACATTTCTGGAAAATACATGGTGTACAGCAAATGAAAGACAAGCATCTTGTGAATCCAGCCAATATTTCCGATTTCTTAAGTGTTTTACAGCGAAAACACAATATAGCATTATATTAGCTTACCACAATAGCCAGAAACACAAGCCATTTACCAGCAGCAAAAGTTAGCGATCGTAACAAACCAGCAAAAGATAAATAATTTTTGACTAACCTTGATAAGCTTCATCCGATGACAGTCCTATAACATCAGGTTATACATACACTTATGTTTTGTTCGAAAATGTGCATATTTAGAGCTGAAATCAGTGGTTATACATTGTGCTAACGTAGCATCTTTTTCCCAGAATGTCCGGATATTTTTATGACACTCACCTATTCTGACCAAATAACTATTCATAAACGTTACTAAAAAATACATGTTGTATAGGAAATGATAGATACACTAGTTCTTAATGCAATCGCCGTGTTAGAATTCCAAAAAAAACTTCATTACGACATCCAGCTTAGTTATAGCGAGAGAGTGCCCAAAATCTGGGCGCAAACTAATAATACACATGTTCGACAGATATAAATAGCATCATAAAATGGGTCCTACTTTTGATGATCTTCCATCAGAATGTTGTACAAGGGGTCCTTTGTCGGGAACAATCGTTGTTTGGTTTTAGAATGTCCTCTTCTCCAGTCAATTAGCACGGAAAGCTAGCAAAGTGGCGCGAAGCTCTCCTTCGTGAACAAACGCAGACAAAGCAACACGCCTAACGTCCCGAAAAAATTTCAATAATCTAATAAAACTATATTGAAAAAACATACTTTACGATGATATTGTCACATTTATCAAATAAAATCAAAGCCGGAGATATTAGTCGTCTATAACGACAGCTTTTCAGAAGGCAATACCAGGTCCCTTCTCGCGCGTTCCAGAAAACAGGAAATTGGTGTCACGTCATGCCAAGAGCTTTTATTCGACCTCAGATCATGTTATACACTCCATTTCTTCTCTCACTGCCTGTTGACATCTAGTGGAAGGCGTATGAAGTGCATGTATACTAATACATATCAAGCACATTTATAGGCAGGCCCTAGAACAGAGCATCGATTTCAGATTTTCCACTTCCTGTCAGGAAGTTTGCTGCAAAATGAGTTCTGTTTTACTCACAGATATAATTCAAACGGTTTTAGAAACTAGAGAGTGTTTCCTATCCAATAGTAATAATAATATGCATATTGTACGAGCAAGAATTGAGTACGAGGCCGTTTGAAATGGGCACATTTTATCCAGGCTACTCAATACTGCCCCTGCAGCCCAAAGAGGTTAACACTTTATTGGTTACTACATGATTCCACATGTGTTATATCATAGTTTTGATGTCTTCACTATTATTCCACAATATAAAAAATAGTAAAAATAAAGAAAAACCCTTGAATGAGTAGGTATGTCCAAACTTTTGACTGGGACTGTATTTATGTATATATATTTTTCTAATTATTTATAACAAAATACACAAGGAAGGGGTAACATTAAAGTGTTAGAACATGAAGGACAAACGATACAGCACCAAGACACTATCAAACATGTATCAGTCTTTCCGCAACAGAGCCATCCTTATGTGTGAGGGTGCGTGTGCATGATAGATAAAAAATACAATTAATTCCATTCCCCACCCCCAAGAACTCCCCAATGCACCAGATTTCACAGAAGTGTGATTGACTTGGAGTTACATTGTGTTGTTTATTAAACAAATCAAAATATATTTTATGTTTTAGATTCTTCAAAGTAGCCACCCTTTGCCGTGATAACAGCATTGCACACTCTTGGCATTCCCTCAACCAGCTTCACCTGGAATGCTTTTCCAACAGTCTTGAAGGAGTTCCCACATATGCTGAGCACTTGTTGGCTGCTTTTCCTTCACTCTGTGGTCCAACTCATCCCCAACCATCTCAATTGGGTTGAGGTCAGGTGATTGTGGAGGCCAGGTCATCTGATGTAGCACTCCGTCACTCTCCCTCTTGGTCAAATAACCCTTACACAACCTGGAGGTGTGTTGGGTCAATGTTCTGTTGAAAAACAAATGATAGTCCCACTAAGCGCAAACCAGATGGGATGGCCTATCACTGCAGGATGCTGTGGTAGCCATGCAGGTTAAGTGTGCCTTGAATTCCAAATAAATCACTGACAGTGTCACCAGCAAAGCACCCCCACACCATCACACTACCTTCTCCATGCTTCACGGTGTGAACCACACATGCAGAGATCATCCGTTCACCTATTCTGCGTCTCACAAAGACACGGCGGTTAGAACAAAAATCTCAAATTTGGACTCACCAGACCAAAGGACAGATTTCCACCGGTCTAATGTCCATTGCTCATGTTTCTTGGCCCAAGCAAGTCTCTTCTTATTATTGGTGTCCTTTAGTAGTGGTTTTAGTAGTGACAGCAATTTGACCATGAAGGCCTGATTCACTCAGTCTCTTCTGAAGAGTTGATTTTGAGATGTGTCTGTTACTTGAATTCTGTGAAGCATTTATTTGGGCTGCAATCTGAGGCTGGTAACTCTAATTAACTCATCCTCTGCAGCAGAGGTAACTCTGGGTCTTCCTTTCCTGTGTCGGTCATCATGAGAGCCAGTTTCATCATTGCGCTTTATGGTTTTTGCGACTGCACTTGAAGAAATAAAGTTCTTGAAATTGTCCAGATTGATTGACCTTCATGTCTTAAAATAATGCTGCACTATCGTTTCTATTCACTTATTTGAGCTGTTCTTGCCATAATATGGACTTTGTCTTGGTCCAAATAGGGCTATCTTCTGTATACCACCCCTACCTTGTCACAACACAACTGATTGGCTCAAACGCTTGAAGAAGGAAAGAAATTCCACAAATTAACTTTTAACAAAGCACACCGGTTAATTTAAATGCATCCCAGGTGACTACATCATCAAGCTGGTTGAGAGAATGCCAAGAATGTGCAAAGCTGTCATCAAGGCAAAGGGTGGCTATTTGAAGAATCTCAAATATAAAATACATTTTGATTTATTTAACACTTTTTTGGTTATTACATGATTCCATATGTGTAATTACATAGTTTTTATGTATTTACTATTATTCTACAATGTAGAAAATAGTAAAAATGAAGAAAAACCCTTGAATAAGTAGGTGTGTCTGAACTTTTGACTGGTACTGTATATACAGTTGAAGTCAGAAGTTTACATACACTTAGTTTGGAGTCATTAACTCGTTTTTCAACCACTCCACAAATGTCTTGTTAACCTCTCGGATCCGGGATCCTCCTCATCAAAAGAGCTGACTAGCATAGCCTAGCCTAACGGGACAGGGATATCATATAATATAATTTTCATGAAATCACAAGTCCAATACAACAAATGAAAGATAAACATTTTGTGAATCCAGCCATCATTTCCGATTTTTAAAATGTTTTACAGCAAAAACACAATATGTATTTCTATTAGCTAACCACAATAGCCAAACTCACAACCGCATATTTTCACCATGTTTCCACCGCATAGGTAGCTTTCACAAAACCGACAAAATAGAGATAAAATTAGTCACTAACCAAGAAACAACTTCATCAGATGACAGTCTTATAACATGTTATACAATACATTTATGTTTTGTTCGAAAATGTGCATATTTGAGGTATAAATCATAGTTTTACATTGCAGCCACAATCACAAATATCACCAAAGCAGCCAGAATAATTACAGAGAGCAACGTGAAATACCTAAATACTCATCATAAAACATTTATGAAAAATACATGGTGTACAGCAAATGAAAGATAAACATCTTGTGAATCCAGCCAATATTTCCGTTTTTTTTTTTTTACAGCGAAAACACAATATATATTTCTATTAGCTCACTACAGTAGCCAGACACACAACGCAATTTACTCCCCGCAAAAATAGCTTGCACAAAACCGACAAAATAGAGATAAAATTAATCACTAACCTTGAACAAATTCATCAGATGACTGTCTTATAACATCATGTTATACAATACAATTATGTTTTGTTCAAAAATGTGCATATTTATAGCTACAAATCCTGGTTATACATTGTGAATACGTAGCATCGATTCACCAGAATCTCCGGAGATATTTTGGACACTCACCTAATCTGACCAAAGAACTCATCATAAACTTTACATAAAAATACTTGTTGTATGGCAAATGAAAGATACACTGGTTCTTAATTTTTTAAGTGTTTTACAGCAAAAACACAATATATATTTCTATTCGCTCACTACAGTAGTGTGGGGTTTTATAAGGTTTTTTGACATGCTTAACTAACTATAAGCTAGTAGGGCTTCTTATGCATTAAAGTTTGAATTACTGACTCATGTGAACCTGTATTTTCCATTAGTCTCTACTCTTACCAGTGCTCAGGGCCTAACCATGAATAGCAGCCTGAAATGTGTGTGTGTTAAAGAGAGCGCTGTACTGTGTGAAATATGTGTGTATGCAACAAATGTATCTGAGCTAACCATGAATAGCAGTCTGAAATGTGTGTGTGTTAAAAAGGGCGCTTTACTGTGATGTGTGACCGAGACTGTGCTAATCTTAGAGAGACACAGGAGGGGGTGAATCATGAGACTGCTGACTGTGGTGTACAATGGACAATAACAGATAAGCTATACACACGAAGAACATATGTGAGGTTCTGAGTAATACTATAACACACGTGATTGAATATTAGCAACTGTATTATATGTGATTGAATACTATAACAAACGTGATTAGCAACTGTATTAAATGTGATTGGATATTGACAAACTGTTGGTCTGGGCGCCTGGATGTCTGTGTGTGTGTGCTGGAAGTAACAGTTAGCTCAGATAAGAGTGCTGGGAAGCTGTAGTTAGCCTTGAGCGAGAACAGTGGACATTGTATACAGGTGCAGATATCTCAGACAATGTTATAAAACTGTCTGACCCCAGTCTCTGGGGTGAGGGAGCGTAATCTACACAGCAACAGCGACAGGACACCAGAGAGCGCAAAGAGGCTGGGACCAGCTTATGTGCCAACACCAACGATAGGCTGGGTGAGTCTAAACCACGCCCAGTCTCTACTCTGACAGGCCGGCTCGGAAGCGGGAACTAATCTCTGTCACGAGTATAATATACTATCTTTGTCAGAAACAAATCAGTTCTCTGTCTTATCCTGCGTGATGAAACATTGAACCCGTATATACGGAAATTGTATTTGCCATTTATTAACTTTTGAATTAAACAATTATTTTAACCAAGTTCAGGTGTGCTACTGTTCCTATCTCAGTTGAACTTTCACAACCCTAACAGTAGCCAAACACACAACGCAATTTACTCCCCGACAAAATAGAGATAAAATTAATCACTAACCTTGAACAAATTCATCAGATGACAGTCTTATAACATTAAAGGCCGAAACACCCACTGATTCGAAGGCACACTACTGAGGATGTGTCCCAACATTGACATCTTAACCCAGTCTAAGAAATAAACCTCCCATGCCACTCTGTCAACATCACGGCAAATCTCATGTGAGTGCATACCATCTATTGGCACAATGGACAGTTTTAACATCTCGTCCCGTGTTTTATGATTCTATGTTATACAATACAATTATGTTTTGTTCAAAAATGTGCATATTTAGAGTTACAAATCCTGATTATACATTGTGAATACGTAGCATCGATTCACCAGAATCTCCGGAGATATTTTGGACACTCACCTAATCTGACCAAAGAACTCATCATAAACTTTACATAAAAATATTTGTTGTATGGCAAATGAAAGATACACTGGTTCTTAATGCAACCGCTGTGTTAGATTTAAAAAAATAACTTTACCATAACATACAGCTTGCGTTATTGTGAGACAGCGCTCACCAAAACGGCGGAGAATAGGAGTCAACATTTTACACAGAAATACGAAATAACATCATAAATGTTTTCTTACTTTTGCTATCCAGTGCCGCCTGAGCAGGCGAGTGCGGGGAGGAGAAACAGGGCGTACAGGGCTCTGGAGACGCACAGGAAGCCTGGTGCGTGGTGTTGGCACTGGTGGTACTGGGCTGGGGACTCGCACCTGGGGACACGCACCTCAAGGCGAGTGCGGGGTGCTGGAACTGTAGGCCTGGTTCATGGCGCCGGCACCGGAAGACTGTTGCGAGGGGCTGCCACAGGAGAGCTAGTACGTGGGTCTGCCACAGGAGGTGCAGGACTAGGGAGGCGCACAGGAGGCCTGGTGCGTGGGACAGGCACTGTCATTACCAGACGGTTAGCACGCACCTCAGGACGAGTATGGAGAGCTGACTCAGGTAACATCAAATCCCGGACACGCTCCGTCGGGCGGATGTCGTGTCTCATGCACCAACACAGCAACTCCCTCATTTCACTTTCCTCCAATTTCCCCATTAATTCCTTCACAGTCTCTGTTTCACTCCCCTTGCTCACCTCCAATTCCACCCCGACTGGCTCTGGTTCCATCTTCGGCTCCTCACGATAAGCACGGGAAGTTGGCACAGGTCCCCTACCTGAACTCGCCACAATCCCCGTGTGCCCACCCAAGAAATGTTTGGGGCTGTCCTTGGTCCAGAATAAATCGTTGTTTGGTTTTAGAATGTCCTTTTCTTCTGTCGAATTCGCGCCACAATGCTAGCCAATGTTGATGACGTTCCCATTTTCTCTCGACGCAAAGAACGGAAAACTCCAAAAGTTCCAATAAACGTTGAATAATCTGATAAAACTCGGTTGAAAAAACCTACTTTACGATGTTATTATCACATGTATCAAATAAAATCAGAGCCGGAGATATTCGCCGTGTAAACCGAACGCTTATCAGAAGACAATATCGAGGTGCTTCGTGCGCCTTGGTAGAGAAAGGAAATTCCTGACCTGCCACTCCAAAAGCTCTTGTTCGACCTCAGATCAAGCTAGACACCCCATTCCACCTTCCACTGCCTGTTGACTTCTAGTGGAAGGCGTATGAAGTGCATGTATATCGATAAATATATATATATATATATTTCAGAATTTTCATTTCCTGTCTGGAAGTTTGCTGCCAAATGAGTTCTGTTTTACTCACAGATATAATTCAAACAGTTTTAGAAACTTGAGAGTGAAATGGATGTTGTGTGAAAAATGAAGTGAAAAATCTGAAAACGATGCTCTGTTCCAGGGCCTGCCTATTCAATTGCCTAATATTTATCGATATGCATGCACTTCATACGCCTTCCACTAGATGTCAACAGGCGGTGGAATGGGGTGTCTAGCTTGATCTGAGGCCGAACAAGAGCTTTTGGAGTGGCAGGTCTGGAAATGTCTTTGTCTTCTCTGGCGTGCGAAGTACGTCGACATTGGCTTCTGAAAAGCGTTCGGTATACACGGCGGATATCTCCGGCTCTGATTTTAACTAACTACTATTGCTTCCTGAAGTTCTCCCCAGCCAGCTGATTGGTTGACTCCATGGCTAATTGATGATTGGAGAGCTGACCCCGCCCCCTCGTCAAGAAGCAGCTGACTCTAATTACTATTGCCACCTGAAGATATAAAAGCCAGTGTTCTGTTCAGAAGAGAGATCATTAGAGAGAGAGAGAGAGGATAGGCAGGGTGAGATCATTGAAGGCTGAGGAATGCAGAGAATGAGAGATTGTGAGAGAGATATATGCTGAGAGAGGAGGCTGATGGCTTTGGGGTAATTTACTGTGTTAGTTGTTGTTGGTAGCAGCTTTGCAATGTTCTGTGTTTGTCGCTTGGGCAGAGCTTCTTTAGTGACCTGAGTTAGTTTTCTCAGTTTTGTTGTGAAGTGGATTGTTTGTTGTTCTGTTTCATTTGTTCCCAGGTGGGAAGGGGAAGGCACCTAGGGAGTGCTTAGGCAAGAGGTATATACTATACCCGTAGTATATTCACTGTCTAGGCACACTAGGTAAGACCTGGGCGGACCACCCCCTGTATTTTGGTTAGGGCACCAGGTGGTGTTAAGATAGGTAAGTAGTGGGTAGGCAGGTTAGATAGGAGAGGGGGAGCTTTGATATTTACTTTCTTTGCTTTGGTTCCGTCCAGCCCCTTTTCCCCATATTACCCCATAAGGAAATAAATCCTAATAAGCGGTCAAATCTGCCTTTTTGTCGTCCTTCCTCACACCTACAATTCATACCTATTTCACTTCACAGGGAGTTGAGTTGCAGCAGGGTGTTGCGTTCCCTCTTCACAGAGGCGTGCGTAACATTTCGTATTTCTGTGGAAAATGTTGATTCCTATTCTCTGCCGTTTTGGCGGGCGCTGTCTCGCAATAACGCAAGCTGTTTGTTATGGTAAAGTTATTTTAAAAAATCTAACACGGCGGTTGCATTAACTTCTCTGGGATATGTGGGACGATAGCGTCCCACTTGGCCAAAAGCCAGAAAAAAATGTAGCGCGCCAAATTCAAATATATTACTATAAAAATCAATCTTTCAGGAAATCACACATGAAAGACACCAAATTAGAGCTACGCATGTTGTGAATCCAGCCAACATGTCTGATTTCAAAAAGGATTTACGGCGAAAGCACACCAAACGATTATTTTAGCTCAGTACAGCCATTTTCCCAGCAAAAGATAGGAGCCACAAAAAGCAGAAAGAGATAAAATTAATCACAAACATTTTTTGATCTTCATCAGATGACACTCATAGGACATCATGTTACACAATACATGTATGTTTTGTTCAATAATGTGCATATTTATATCCACAAATCTCGGTTTACATTGGCGCCATGTTCAGAAATGCCTCCAAAATATCCGGAGAAATTGCAGAGAGCCACGTCAAATAACAGAAATACTCATCATAAACTTTGAAAGATACATGTTTTACATAGAAATAAAGATACACTTGTTCTTAATGCAACCGCTGTGTCAGATTAAAAAAAAAAAAAAAACGTAAAAAGCACACCATGCAATAATCTGAGACGGCGCTCTAAAATAACAACATTTCTCCGCCATGTGGTAGTCAACAGAAATACGAAACTACATCATAAATATTCCCTTACCTTTGATGATCTTCATCAGAATGCACTCCCAGGAATCCTAGTTCCACAATAAATTGTTGTTTTGTTCGATAATGTCCATTACTTATGTCTAAGTAGCTACTTTTGCTAGCATGTTTAGTGCACATGTCCAAACGCTCGCGCAGATGCAGGCGAACTTGGACGAAAACTTCAAAAAGTTATATAACAGGTCGAATAAACTGGTCAAACTAAGTAGAGAATCAATCTTCAAGATGTTATCATAACTATCCAATAACGTTCCAACCGGAGAATTCCTTTGTGTCTCTAGAAGTTATGGAAAGCAAGACGATATCGTTTGGAACGCGCATGACCAGGAACTGGCATTCTGCCAGACCGATGACTGAAACACCTCCCATCCGGCCCCACATCACACTAGAGGCTTCATTCCACGTTCTACAGACTGTTGACATCTAGTGGAAGGTGTAGGAAGTGCAAACAGATCCATATCTTACAGGGAATTGAATAGGCGATGAGTTGAACATTGACCAGTCTCAGAATTCTCACTTCCTGTTTGGATTTTTTTCTCAGGTTTTTGCCTGCCATATGAGTTCTGTTATACTCAGACATCATTTAAACAGTTTTAGAAACTTCAGAGTGTTTTATATCCAATAGTAATAATAATATGCATATATTAGCATCTGGGGCAGAGTAGGAGGCAGTTCACTATGGGCACGCAATTCATCCAAAAGTGAAAATGCTGCCCCCTATCACAAATAAGTTAATCTATGTTTGAACCGACCCAGCTATAACTCTGTGGAGATAAGAGAAGACAGGGAGAGCCCCTCCAGGTTTTCAATATCTGGGGGGGGCTGGAACTGTCAGCTGAGTGGTAATAAACTGTGGTGAGACTTCAGGGGATAATCCAAATATAGTATGTATGTGTGTAGTTTAAGAGAAGATATAAAAGGAATGTTTTTGTATATGCACGTGAGAGCTCTCGCCAATAAAATTGTATCTGACTAATTGTGAGATGGGAATGCTGTCTGTTTCATTTAAACCAGAACTTTACAACCTCTGGGGTTCAGACCTAAAAAGATAATTGCAATTTATGAACATTAATTACAAAATTATATAACACATTTAAAATCTGTTTTTCACAATTCCTGACATTTAATCCTAGTACAAATTCCCTGTTTTAGGTCAGTTAGGATCACCACTTTAATTTAAAGGCACAGTCAACTTAGTGTATGTAAACTTCTGACCCACTGGAATTGTGATATAGTGAATTATAAGTGAAATAATCTGTCTGTAAACAACTGTTGGAAAAATGACTTGTGTCATGCACAAAGTAGTTGTCCTAACCGACTTGCCAAAACTATAGTTTGTTAACTTCTTGTCAATACGGGGGCGCTGTTTTCACTTTGGAAAAAATCGTGCCCAAATGAAACGGCCTCGTACTCTGTTCTAGATCATACACTATGCATATTATTACTATTGGATAGAAAACACTCAAGTTTCTAAAACTGTTTGAATTATATCTGTGAGTAAAACAGAACTCATTTGGCAGCAAACTTCCATATAGGAAGTGAAAAATCTGAAAACGAGGCTCTGTTTCAGGGCCTGCCTATTCAACTGGCTTTTATTTATCGATATGCATGCACTTCATACGCCTTCCACTAGATGTCAACAAGCAGTGGAAGGTGGAATGGGGTGTCTAGCTTGATCTGAGGCCGAACAAGAGCTTTTGGAGTGACAGGTCCGGTATTTGCTTTGTCTTCGACGGCGCGCTGGGGAGCTCGACATTGTCTTCTGAAAAGCGTTCGGTATACACGGCGAATATCTCCGGCTCTGATTTTATTTGATACATGTGATAATAACATCATAAAGTAGGTTTTTTCAACCGAGTTTTATCAGTTTATTCAACGTTTATTGGGACTTTTGGAGTTTTCCGTTCTTTGCGCCAAGAGAGGATGGGAATGTTAGCAACCTTGGCTAGAATTGTGGTGCGAATTCGACAGAAGACATGGACATTCTAAAACCAAACAACGATTTATTCTGGAAATAGGACTCCTTGTACAACATTCTGAAAAAGTGCCACCTGAGACGCCCGTCTGTCTTGAGCCGTCAGAGCCGCCCGTCTGTCCTGAGCCGCTAGAGCCGCCCGCCAGTCAGGAGCCGCTAGAGCCGCCCGCCAGTCAGGAGCCCGCCAGAGCCGCCCGCCAGTCAGGAGCCCGCCAGAGCCGCCCGCCAGTCAGGAGCCCGCCAGAGCCGCCCGCCAGTCAGGAGCCGCCAGAGCCGCCCGCCAGTCAGGAGCCGCCAGAGCCGCCCGCCAGTCAGGAGCCGCCAGAGCCGCCCGCCAGTCAGGAGCCGCCAGAGCCGCCCGCCAGTCAGGAGGCGCCAGAGCCGCCCGCCAGTCAGGAGGCGCCAGAGCCGCCCGCCAGTCAGGAGCCGCCAGAGCCGCCCGCCAGTCAGGAGCTGCCCCTCAGTCCTGAGCTGCCCGCCAGTCAGGAGCTGCCCTTCAGTCCGGAGCTGCCCCTCAGTCCGGAGCTGCCCCTCAGTCCTGAGTGACCCCTCAGTCCTGAGTGACCCCTCAGTCCTGAGTGACCCCTCAGTCCTGAGTGACCCCTCAGTCCGGAGCTGCCTTTCAGTCCGGAGCTGCCTTTCAGTCCGGAGCTACCCCTCAGTCCTGAGCTACCCCTCAGTCCTGAGCTACCCCTCAGTCCGGAGCTGCCCTTCAGTCCGGAGCTGCCCCTCAGTCCAGAGCTGCCCTCCGTCCAGTGGCGCTCTCTACAATGGTCTTCAGTCCGGGACCCCCTGCGAGGGTCCCCACTCCAGAGGCGCCACCAAAGCGGGTAATGACTATGGTGGAGTGGGGTCCACATCCTGCACCCGAGCCGTCGCCGTAAGAAGGCCCACCCGGACCCTCCCCTTCTGTGTCAGGTTTTGCGGCCAGAGT
Organism: Salvelinus namaycush; assembly: GCF_016432855.1. Taxonomy (NCBI): domain Eukaryota; kingdom Metazoa; phylum Chordata; class Actinopteri; order Salmoniformes; family Salmonidae; genus Salvelinus; species Salvelinus namaycush. The sequence continues at coordinate 19,107,384 of NC_052334.1, forward strand.
CCGCACCTTTGGGGGGGGGGGGGGGGGTACTGTCACGCCCTGGCCTTAGTTATCTTTGTTTTCTTTATTATTTTGATTAGGTCAGGGTGTGACATGGGGGATTTATGGGTTTTGTCTTGTCTAGGAGTTTGTATGTTTATGGGGTGTTTTTTAGTCTAGGTGTTTGTATGTCTATGGTTGCCTAGATTGGTTCTCAATTAGAGGCAGCTGTTTATCATTGTCTCTGATTGGGAGCCATATTTAGGCAGCCATATTCTTTAGGAATTTCGTGGGTTATTGTCTATGTGTAGTGTTTTGTGTTCAGCACTATTTTCTATATAGCGTCACGTTCAATTTGTTGTTTGGTTAACTTCTTTGGGCTGCAAGCCCGAAGCCGGGCACAATATGACAACAGCCACTTCAAGTGCAGGGCGCGAAATTCAAAATATATTTTTTAGAAATATTTAACTTTCACACATTAACAAGTCCAATACAGCAAATGAAAGATAAACATCTTGTGAATCCAGCCAACATGTCCGATTTTTAAAATGTTTTACAGCGAAAACACCACGTATATTTATGTTAGCTCACCACCAAATACAAAAAAGGACAGACATTTTTCACAGCACAGGTAGCATGCACAAAACCAACCTAACTAACCAAGAACCAACCAAACTAACCAAGAAACAACTTCATCAGATGACAGTCTTATAACATGTTATACAATAAATCTATGTTTTGTTCGAAAAATGTGCATATTTGAGGTATAAATCAGTTTTACATTGCAGCTACCATCACAGCTACCGTCAGAAATAGCACCGAAGCAGCCAGAGTAATTACAGACACCAACGTGAAATACCTAAATACTCATCATAAAACATTTCTGAAAAATACATGGTGTACAGCAAATGAAAGACAGGCATCTTGTGATTCCAGCCAATATTTAATATAATATTGTGGCTACGCTAATATAACGCTATATTGTGTTTTCGCTGTAAAACACTTGATAAATCGGAAATATTGTCTGGAATCACAAGATGCCTGTCTTTCAATTGCTGTACACTATGTATTTTTCAGAAATGTTTTATGATGAGTAATTAGGTATTTGACGTTGGTGTCTGTAAATATTATGGCTGCTTTCGGTGCAATTTCTGATTGTAGCTGAAATGTAAACTATGATTTATACCTGAAATATGCAAATATTTCGAACAAAACATATGCTATACAATAAATATGTTATCAGACTGTCATCTGATGAAGTTGTTTCTTGGTTAGTGGCTATTTATATCTTTATTTGGTCGAATTTGTGATAGCTACTGATGGAGTAAGAAAAGTGGTGTCTTTTGCTAACGTGGTTAGCTAATAGATTTACATATTGTGTCTTCCCTGTAAAACATTTTAAAAATCGGACATGTTGGCTGGATTCACAAGATGTGTACCTTTCATATGCTGTATTGGACTTGTTAATGTGTGAAAGTTAAATATTTAAAAAAAAAATCTTTTGAATTTCGCGCCCTGCACTTGAAGTGGCTGTTGTCATATTGTGCCCGGCTTCGGGCTTGCAGCCCAAAGAAGTTAATTGACATCATTCGAGTCAATTGGAGGTGTACCTGTGGATGTATTTCAAGGTCTACCTTCAAACTCAGTGCCTCTTTGCTTGACATCATGGGGAAATCAGCCAAGACATCAGAAAAACAATTGTAGACCTCAGCAAGTCTGGTTCATCCTTGGGAGCAATTTCCAAACCCCTGAAGGTACCACATTCATCTGTACAAACAATAGTATGCAAATATAAACACCATGGGACCACGTAGCTGTCATACCACTCAGGAAGGAGACGCGTTCTGTCTCCTAGAGATGAACGTACTGTGGTGCGAAAAGTGCAAATCAATCCCAGAACAACAGCAAAGGACCTTGTGAAGATGCTGGAGGAAACGGGTACAAAAGTATCTATATCCACAGTAAAACAAGTCCTATATCGACATAACCTGAAAGGCCGCTCATCAAGGAGCAAAGCCAGACTACCGTTTACAACTGCACATGGGGACAAATCGTAATTTTGGGAGAAATGTCCTCTGGTCTGATGAAACACAAATGGAACTGTTTGGCCATAATGACCATCGTTATGTTTGGAGGAAAAGGGGGAGGCTTTGTCATTATGGGGCAGTGTGTGTAGATTGATGAAGATAACAATTGATTTCATACATTTTATTATAAGGCTGTAACGTAACAAAATGTGGAAAAATGGAAGGGGCCTGAATACTTTCCGAATGCACTGTACACCCCTTTGGGGGAAACCCTTTACATAAATACTGCATAGTTACTTCGCCCCCACCTAGATGTACAGATTACCTCAACTAGCCTGTACCCCTGCACACTGACTCGGTACCGGTGCCCCCTATATAGCCTCGTTATTCTTATTCTTAGTATGTTACTTTATATTTTACTTTTTATTTTAGCCCACTTGGTAAATATGTTCTTCCTGAACTGAACAAGAGCACCTCCTCCCAGCTGCCCACTGCACTGAGGCTAGGTAACACGGTCACCACCGATAAATCCATGATAATCGAAAACTTCAACAAGCATTTCTCAACGGCTGGCCATGCCTTCCACCTGGCTACTCCAACCTCGGCCAACAGCTCCGCCCCCCCCCCCCCCCCCCCCCCCCCCGCAGCTACTCGCCCAAGCGTCCCCAGCTTCTCCTTTACCCAAATCCAGATAGCAGATGTTCTGAAAGAGCTGCAAATCCTGGACCCATACAAATCAGCTGGGCTTGACAATCTAGACCCTCTATTTCTGAAACTCTCCGCCGCCATTGTCGCAACCCCTATTACCAGCCTGTTCAACCTCTCTTTCATATCGTCTGAGATCCCCAAGGATTGGAAAGCTGCCGCGGTCATCCACCTCTTCAAAGGGGGAGACACCCTGGACCCAAACTGTTACAGACCTATATCCTTCCTGCCCTGCCTGTCTAAGGTCTTCGAAAGCCAAGTTAATAAACAGATCACTGACCATCTCGAATTCCACCGTACCTTCTCCGCTGTGCAATCCGGTTTCCGAGCCGGTCACGGGTGTACCTCAGCCATGCTCAAGGTAAACGATATCATAACCGCCATCGATAAAAGACAGTAATGTGCAGCCGTCTTCATCGACCTGGCCAAGGCTTTCGACACTGTCAATTACCATATTCTTATCGGCAGACTCAGTAGCCTCGGTTTTTCTGATGACTCCCTTGCCTGGTTTACCAACTACTTTGCAGACAGAGTTCAGTGTGTCAAATCGGAGGGCATGTTGTCCGGTCCTCTGGCAGTCTTTATGGGGGTACCACAGGGTTCAATTCTCGGGCCGACTCTTTTCTCTGTATATATCAATGATGTTGCTCTTGCTGCGGGCGATTCCCTGATCCACCTCTACGCAGACGACACCATTCTGTATACTTCTGGCCCTTCCTTGGACACTGTGCTATCTAACCTCCAAACGAGCTTCAATGCCATACAACACTCCTTCCGTGTCCTCCGTCTGCTCTTAAACGCTAGTAAAACCAAATGCATGCTTTTCAACCGTTCGCTGCCTGCACCCGCCCGCCCGACTAGCATCACCACCCTGGACGGTTCCGACCTAGAATATGTGGACATCTATAAATACCTGGGGTGTCTGGCTAGACTGTAAACTCTCCTTCCAGACTCATATTAAACGTCTCCAATCCAAAATCAAATCAAGAAACAGCTTTCTATTTCGCAACAAAGCCTCCTTCACTCACGCCGCTAAACTTACCCTAGTAAAACTGACTATCCTACCGATCCTCGACTTCGGCGATGTCATCTACAAAATAGCTTCCAATACTCTACTCAGCAAACTAGATGCAGTTTATCATAGTGCCATCCGTTTTGTTACTAAAACACCTTATACCACCCACCACTGCGACCTGTATGCTCTGGTCGGCTGGCCCTCGCTACATATTCGTCGCCAGACCCACTGGCTCCAGGTCATCTATAAGTCCATGCTAGGTAAAGCTCCGCCTTATCTCAGTTCACTGGTCACGATAACAACACCCACCTGTAGCACGCGCTCCAGCAGGTATATCTCACTGATCATCCCAAAAGCCCACACCTCATTTGGCCGCCTTTCCTTCCAGTTCTCTGCTGCCTGTGACTGGAACGAATTGCAAAAATCGCTGAAGTTGGAGACTTTTATTTCCCTCACCAACTTTAAACATCTGCTATCTGAGCAGCTAACAGATCGCTGCAGCTGTACATAGTCCATCTGTAAACAGCCCACCCAATTTACCTACCTCATCCCCTTACTGTTTTTATTTATTTACTTTTCTGCTCTTTTGCACACCAGTATCTCTACTTGCACATGATCATCTGATGATTTATCACTCCAGTGTTAATCTGCTACATTGTAATTATTCGCTCCTATGGCCTATTTATTGCCTACCTCCTCATGCCTTTTGCACACAATGTATATAGACTCATTTTTTCCCCCCTACTGTGTTATTGACTTGTTTATTGTTTACTCCATGTGTAAGTCTGTGTTGTCTGTTCACACTGCTATGCTTTATCTTGGCCAGGTCGCAGTTGTAAATGAGAACTTGTTCTCAACTAGCCTACCTGGTTAAATAAAGGTGAAATTAATAAATAAATAATAAGGGCTTGTAAGTAAGCATTTCACAGTAAAGTCTACACTTGTTGTATTCGGCGCATGTGGCAAATAAAATTTGATTTGATTTGAATACTTATGTAAATGGGATATTTCATTATTTTTTACATTTCGAAAAAGATGTTTATGTTTTGTCATTATGGGGTATTGTGTGCAGATTGATGAGGGGGGAAAACGATTTAATCAATTTTAGAACAAGGCTGTAACATAACAAAATGTGGAAAAAGTCAAGGGGTCTGAACATTTTCTGAATGTATTGTAAATGCACAGTTGTTACCTATTTCCTCTGTTGTTGCAGTCGGCCACATAAAATAATGATTTAAAAATAGTCGTAATTGTTTGTAATGGAAAAAGTACACATTTGCAGACTCTAAACTTGTAGTACTTTTGTTAACAATTTGTCCACAATTCGTAGATTTCTCAATCACTCTTTGACTGACAACATAGCAGAGCTCATCTTATTCGGCTATTGCCATGCACCTGCAAAAAAGATAGCACGTACCTTTTGAATTTGACTTTACACACAACAAGAGAGCTTAATTGGAGTCTATTTCTTCGGAGCCCAGACCTATATCTGTCACGTTCTGACCATAGTTCTTGTGTGTTTTACTTGTTTTAGTGTTGGTCAGGACGTGAGCTGGGTGGGCATTCTATGTTGTGTGTCTAGTTTGTCTGTTTCTATGTTTGTCCTAATATGGTTCTCAATCAGAGGCAGGTGTTTTGTGTTGTCTCTGATTGGGAATCATATTTAGGTGGCTTTGTGTTGGGGTTTGTAGGTGGTTGTTTCCTGTCTTTGTGTTCGTTTCACCAGAGAGGACGGTTTGCCACGTTTGTTATTTTTGTATTTTGTAAGTGTTCACTTTATTCGTCTTTATTAAATCATGTTGAGCACAAACTACGCTGCGTCTTGGTCCGATCCCTGCTACACCTCCTCTTCTCGTGAAGAGGAGGAAGGCTGCCGTTACAATATCAAATAACTTAACTTCTACTTGGTCACAATCCCGGATCCGGGAGCACCCTCATCAGTAAAAAAGCTGACTAGCATAGCCTAGCATAGCGCCACAAGTAAATACACAACTTTTTTTTCCCACCATTTTTTTACTGCATAGGTAGCTATCACAAATTCGACCAAATAAAGATATAAATAGTCACTAACCAAGAAACAACTTCATCAGATGACAGTCTGATAACATATTTATTGTATAGCATATGTTTTGTTCGAAAAATGTGCATATTTCAGGTATAAATCATAGTTTTACATTGCAGCCACCATCACAACTCTCACCAAAGCAACTAGAATAACTACAGAGAGTAACGTGAATTACCTAAATACTCATCATAAAACATTTATGAAAAATACACAGTGTACAGCAAATGAAAGACAAAGATCTTGTGAATCCAGCCAATATTTCAGATTTTTTAAGTGTTTTACAGCGAAAACACAATATAGCATTATATTAGATTACTACAATAGCCAACCACACAACAGCATTGATTCAAGCCAACAGTAGCGATAACAAATAAACCAGCAAATGATATTAATTTTTTCACTAACCTTCTCAAACTTCTTCAGATGACAGTCCTATAACATCAAATTACACAATACATATATGGTTTGTTCGAAAATGTGCATATTTAGCGGCACAAATCGTGGTTATACAATATGAATAGTAGCCAAAATGCAAACAAAATGTCGGGAGAAATCTTGGGAGAGGCACCTAATCTAATCAATAACTAATCATAAACTTGACTAAAAAATACAGGTTGGACAGCAAATGAAAGATACATTAGTTCTTAATGCAACCGCTGTGTTAGATTTTTAAAATTAACGTTACTACGACATACAGCGTGCGTTAAAGCGAGACCGCACCGAAATTAATGGCGGAATAGTAGGTCAACATTTTTCAACAGAACAACGAATTAACTTCATAAATAGTTCTTACTTTTTGATGAGCTTCCATCAGAATCTTGGGCAAGTTGTCCTTTGTCCAGAATCATCGTTGCTCGGTTGTAGATTGCCGTCATCAACTTAGGAATTAGCAGCAAACATTAGCTATGTGGCCCAGACGTGCCCAACTCACTATAACGCAGCACAAAGAAATATCCGAAAATCGCAATATACTGATATAAACTGATATAACTCGGTTTAAAATAACTACATTATGATGTCTTTAACACCTATATCGAATAAAATCAGAGCCGGATATATCTAAGGCCTATAACGAGAGCTTTTCAGAATGCCATCCTGAGGTCTGTCTTGCGCCATGACGAACGTTGAAAAGAGTGCACCCCACGTTCCAAGACCATTTATATGGCCTCAGATCTGCCTAGCAACTCCATTCCAATTCTCACTGCTTGCTGACATCTAGGGGAAGGCGTATGCAGTGCATGTCGACCAATAGAATACATGCAAATTAATAAACTGACCCTGGAACAGATTGCCTGATTTCAGATTTCTCACTTCCTGACAGGAAGTTTGCTCCAACTTGAGTTCTGTTTTACTCACAGATATAATTCAAACGGTTTTAGAAACTAGAGAGTGTTTTCTATCCAATAGTAATAATAATATGCATATTGTACGAGCAAGAATTGAGTACGAGGCAGTTTAATTTGGGAACGAATTTTTACAAAGTGAAAACAGCACCCCCTATTGAGAAAAGGTTAACTGGCTGAGGTAGGCTATGAGGCTTAACAGCCTAATAGAAGTAGGATTTTTTTTTATATTAGCCTATTTACAATTGCAACTGGTCAAAAATGAAGCTCGGCCCCAGTGATATACTAGCGCCTTATGGTCAGATGCCGAGAAGTTGCCATACCAGGTGGTGATGCAACCGGTCAGGATGCTCTCGAGTGCAGCTGTAGAACTTTTTGAAGATCTGGGTACCGGAGCGCCAAGTCTAGGACCAAAAGGCTCCTTAACAGCTTCTACCCCCAAGCCATAAGACTGCTGAACAACTAATCAAATGGCCAGTAATAGTTAGTATATTAAATTTTACGCAAATCATGAATGCTTTTACAAAGATTACTTTCCAAATAAACGTTATATTTCCATGGAAATACATGGGTAGCCATGAGAAAGACACATCAATATGACAACAAAAACAAAATATTGTAGTGCTCTCTCAAAAGAACACAGACACTGGACAGAGGAACTCTGCCTAGAAGGCCAGCAGCCAGATCGGTAAAAATGTTAGGTTAAATTGTAAGCTTCCCCAAACTTGAAACTCACAAACTTAAAACTCTTGCGCCGCCTAGGAATAGACCATTGTGAACAGAGCGCACATTTCGTTGTAACCTATTGGATAATTACAACGTGTGTGTGTGAGAGAGAGAGATAACGAAAAGGGTGTTATAACTAAGATTGTGCCTATTAAAACTGAACACAAATGGACAGCTATGCAATCCATTGCGGAAAAAAGCACTCACCTCAATCCAGCACCAGCAGGTGGAAAGCACCACTCGCCGTGCTCAGCACTGTGTTGCTTGCTAGACTAATGAGTACACCTAGGCCTACGTGTTTGACACGGGCAGGAGCAGGCCTGCGAGCTGAGGGCGAGAGAATGCCATGTTCCTTATTTTATATTGTTCCCATTCCCCTTTCGCCAACTTTAAATAGAAGTGTAAAAAACTGTTAGGTTCTAAATCAACCTATTAAAACTCTCACAGACGAATAGTAAAGCTTAAACCAAGTACCCGCAAAACAACTGTCTCAACGTCAACAGTGAAGAGGCGACTCCGGGATGCTGGCCTTCTAGGTAGAGTTGCAACGATAAAGCCATAGCTCAGACTGGCCAATAAAAAGAAAAGATTAAGATGGGCAAAAGAACACAGACATTGGACAGAGGAACTATGCCTAGAAGGCCAGCATCCCGGAGTCGCCTCTTCACTGTTGACATTGAGACTGGTTTTTTGCTGGTACTATTTAATGAAGCTGCCAGTTGAGGACTTGGAAGGCGTCTGTTAATCATATTTTCAAGGTCTCCGTCTGAATTCACCCGCCGACGTTCCTCTGCACTGCCACGTGCACCTTTTTCTCCCCGCTGGCACAATTGTATTAGCTGCTGTCTGATTCAAACTATAATCCGTTAAATGAAGAGTTGATGCACTGCACACTTTTTTAATAGCATCATTTTTAATATCAAGTCAAAAGGCTCAAGTCCAAGTTAAGTCATGAGTCATTGGTGTTAAAGTTAAAGTCGAGTTGCAAGTCTTTTGATTTTGTCAAGTCGTCGTTTGTAAAATCATCATCTTTGTGACAGAGTCCACACCTCTGGTCTCCACTAACCAAATATGGTTAGATTTGGAGGGGGACTGTGTCGCACGGCCTGCTGCTGGCTTTTGTCTTAGCCCCTTCTATAGCCCCCAATATAATATGCTGTAATAGACTGTACATGGGATACATATTAGCTCTTTGAGAACTTTTCAACCTGTCTCTGCTAAAGTGTGGTGGGAAATACTCAGTAGGGTCTCTACTAACCAAATATGTGTCGTTTTGGATGGGGACCATGTCGTTACATATCCATCAGCACTTCGTTCTCCAATTTCTCCATAGTCCCCAATGTAATAGACTGTACATGGGATACATATTGGCTTGTAGAGAGAACTTTCCTACCTGTCTCAGCTGAAGTGGGATGGAAAATATTCAGTAGGCTCTATAACCAAATATGGTTCAATACATTTTTGAATATTGTTGAATTTCGTTTTAATGTCTGGATTCCCTGGTTCCGTCCGCGTTCTCCGCAATGGAGATTTTATAGGGCCCTATGGATGGATGGATAGATCGACAGATAGGCAGGAAGAAAGGTGCTTTTTTAAATGTTTGCATATTTCTCTCTCAGGTTCCTTTCTTGTTTGCAGAGTCAGAGTTTTGTATGTAATTATAAATGTTGTACCATTGTGTGTCCCTGCAGGTGATTTTCTGTAAGATCAGTGACATGAAGGAGGAGGAGTGCCAGCGGCAGAAGAATGAGGTGCAGCTGACCATCCCCCAGAACCACCAGGTCAGGAAGCTCTTCTAGAAGCAGAAAGAAGTGGACCTGGAGAAGAACCAGCTCCTAATGGAGCACCACCCGCATCCTATCCCTCGCAGTCTAATGCTCTCCCACTCCAGCCTGCAGCACTCCCTGCCCCTCAACATCCAATGGCCCGGGCCCCACTCCTTCCTGCTGGGGCTCCAGAACGGGTCTCCCTCTTCAGGTTGCAGCAGCAGTGTGGTCACTGTGTCCCAGGTCATGCCCAGGCACAGCTTCCTAGTCTATGCTGGCGCGGGGGCAGGCCCTAAACAGAACAACAGAAAGGTCCTGGAGCAGCTTAACCCTGCTGTGGGGGAGCCACCTCTGGTCCACCACAAGGGGTGCAGCAGCCCTGATATGGTGAAGCCTCCTGCTGCCAGGGGCTGGGGGAGCCTCAAAAACATGACTGCCCCACCTCCAGAGATCAGAAAGGAGAGACTGAACAATGTAGCTAAAGCCATCTCCGTGGAGAGGCTCTCTCAGGAAGTCAGGGGTCAGAAGATGGGGCTTAGAGGAGGAGAACAACCCCCTCCATAAGACAGACTCCTGCGACAGCGGCATCACCAAGAGTAAGCTAAAGCCGGCCCTGCAGGCTGCACTGTCGGAGACCCGGTTAGAGCCCCCGGGGTGACCTCCAGACTCTGGAGGGCCGGCTAAGGGCCCTGGAGACACAGGTGGCTCAGATCCTCAAGCCACTGACCTCTACAGAGAAGAGGCCGTCTCTACCTCTGGCCGCCACCTCCAAAATGAAACATCAGGATATCTTCACTGTCTCCAGACCCGTTTCTCCTGACTCAGTGGATGACGATGGACACATCTGAAGAGGATATAACACCACTGTTCCACGTACCTTAACTTTTGCAAACAAACTTTTAACTACATTTTTAAATACTGGGCATGTTCTGGCACATTGATACCATGTTCAGTAAACAGTAGCTATCGATGTGTAGGTTAGGCTACACACCATTAGCTAGCTAAGACTCACCAGCCAACTTGGCTTGCAAAAACAAGTCAAATGGCCAAACCAAGCTCACTGTTAAATTTTTTCAAGAGACCACGTATAGAAGAGGAATGTAGGACCATTTGCCAAGTTATTTGACATCAGTGATTTCACCACAGACCCCCTCTATATCAATCACTGATTGCATTAATCTAATGCCTTAACATTTAAGTCATTTAGCAGACACTCTTATCCAGAGCGATTTACACTAGTGAGTGTACAGTATATATTTTCAGAATTTGAGAATCGAACCCACAACCCTGGCATTTGCAGGTGCCATGCTCTACCAACTGAGCCACATAGGAGAGAGTTTCAATACATTCAGATACATTTCTTAAAGGTGATTTCGATTAAATCATTAACCTTAAAGACAGGGCTGTAAATTAAACATTTTCATTGGTAGTACCGATGCTGGTGCTCCGAAGTAAAAAAAATAAAAATAAAGTTAGGATCACCACAAAATTTAGGAGCACCAGAAAAATAGATGTATTTATTGATTGGGCCTATATCGATTCTAGCTCCTTTTGAAGCACATATTGTGCTTTAGAAACTAATACTTAACCTTTCATTGCTACCCATCCCGGATTCCTGAGCATCCTCATCAAAATAGCTGACTAGCCTAACACGACAGGGATATCATATAATATAATTTTCATGAAATCACAAGTCCAATACAGCAAATGAAAGATAAACATCTTGTGAATCCAGCCATCATTTCCGATTTTTAAAATGATTTACAGCGAAAACACTATGTATTTCTATTAGCTAACCACAATAGCAAAAGACTCAACCGCATATTTTCACAATTTTTTTACCGCATAGGTAGCTATCACAAAACCGACCAAATAGAGATATAATTAGTCACTAACCAAGAAACAACTTCATCAGATGACAGTCTTATAACATGTTATACAATAAATTTATGTTTTGTTCGAAAATGTGCATATTTGAGGTATAAATCATAGTTTTACATTGCAGCTACCATCAAAAATATCACCAAAGCAGCCAGAATAATTACAGAGAGTAACGTGAAATAACTAAATACTCATCATAAAACATTTATGAAAAATACATGGTGTACAGCAAATGAAAGATAAACATCTTGTGAATCCAGCCAATATTTCCGATTTTAAGTGTTTTACAGCGAAAACACAATATAGCATTATATTAGCTTACCACAATAGCCAAGCACACAAATGCATTTATTAGCAGCAAAAGGTAGCGATCGCAAAAACCAGCAAAAGATATAAAATGAATCACTAACCTTGACCAACTTCATCAGATGACAGTCTTATAACATCAGGTTATACAATACATCTATGTTTTGTTCGAAAATTTGCATATTTAGAGCTGCAAACCGTGGTTATACATTGTGAATATGTAGCATCGATTCACCAAATTGTCCGGAGCTATTTTGGACACTCACCTAATCTGACCAAAGAACTCATCATAAACTTTACTAAAAAATACATGTTGGACAGCAAATGAAAGATACACTAGTTCTTAATGCAACCGCCGTGTTAGATTTTTAAAAATAACTTTACCATAACAAACAGCTTACGTTATAGCGAGACAGCGCCCGCCAAAACGCGGATAATAGGACTCAACATTTTCCACAGAAATATGAAATAACATTATAAATTGTTCTTACTTTTGCTGAGCTTCCATCAGAATCTTGTACAAGGAGTCCTTTGTCCAGAATAAATCGTTGTTTGGTTTTAGAATATCCTTCTCTCCTGTCGAATTCGCTCCACAAGGCTAGCCAATGTTGATGACGTTCCCAATTTCTCTCAACGCAGAGAACGGAAAACTCCAAAAGTCCCATTAAACGTTGAATAAACTGATGAAACTCGGTTGAAAAAACCTACTTTATGATGTTTTTCTAATATGTATCAAATAAAAACAAAGCCGGAGATATTAGCCGTGTATACCGAACGCTTATCATAAGACAATATGGAGGTGCTTCCCGCGTCTAGGTAGAGAAAGGAAATTCTGGACACGTCATTCCAAGAGCTCTTGTTCGACCTCAGATCAAGCTAGACACCCCATTCCACCTTCCACTGCCTGTTGACATCTAGTGGAAGGCGTATGCAGTGCATGCATATCCATAAATATAAGGCAATTCAATAGGCAGGCCCTGGAACAGAGCATCGTTTTCAGATTTTTCACTTCCTATCTGGAAGTTTGCTGCAAAATGAGTTCTGTTTTACTCACAGATATAATTCAAACAGTTTTAGAAACTTGAGAGTGTTTTCTATCCAATAGTAATATGCATATTGTACGATCTAGAATAGAGTACGAGGCAGTTTAATTTTGGCACGATTTTTTCCAAAGTGGAAACAGCGCCCCCATATTGACAAGAAGTTAACCCTGAAAAGATTTGTTTATTATAAAAAGCTACAATGTTGATACCAAAACCTGACAATAAAATGTGTCATTCCTCGAATATTAGGTTTCTACATTGTGTAAAACCGCTACCTATTGAGATGCATTACAGTGAAAATTCAGTGTCAAGTTTGTGAGTGATGACATGCAAAAGATCAGTGATTCATTCATTAAGGCCTAATATAATAAAATCTGATTGTCCTCCATATTGCTGGGTGTGTTATTCTGTTAATTTGAAGAAAAAAAAATCCCAAAGCATGTGTGTTAAGACCTAAACTAAATTATGAATTGTTTTTGTGAAAGTGGATGTATTAGGGATGTATTACTCATTGAGGCATTTAGGCTATATCACTGTGCTTATATAGAAATATGCAGTGGCGGATTTAGGAATAGGTGACATGGGCATCTTGCCGGGGGCGGCACGGGGCAGCCGCACAAAAAAAATCGGAATGGTGACATTTGCGCGATCGGTTTTATATCGTTCATTTGCACGTCACGTCAATAATATAATGTCACCGTGTGGGACTGTGGGTCAATTAACCTTGTTGGCGTGGGCGCCCTGATTCTAGTTTGTGAGCTAGGCAGGCTACTGCCTGGGAAGGTCTCCCACTCAAAAGTACGAGGTGGGCGGGGGTAGGTTGACCTCAGATCTCCCCACTGGAAGCCCGAGGTAGGGGGAGCGGGGGAATCTATCAAATAGCACACCTCTAACTGAAGGGGGGTTCGCCCAAGGAGCCATACAAGCTAGAACCGCCACTGGCTATATGAACCATGACACTGCCTATTTCGATTGCTCGTTTGGCAAACAAGACATAATACAGATTCTTATTCACAGTCAACACACACATATATTTTAGAATGTATAGTATGATGGAATTTAACATCATTAAATAGAGAGAGAAAATTACAAAATAAAAAAACACCTGTGTGTGATTGTACTTTTTTTTTTTTACAATGCCCTTGTGCTCATTTTTGATAATTGTATCATATACGTACTTAAAATGCAGCCGTAGGATGGATCAAGAGATATATATCAAGAGGATGGAGAGAGAGACAGAGAGAGACCGTAGGTCTGAGTTGTCTGAATAGAAGGGTGGTAGGTGTGAAGGGTCTTTATTTGGAGCTGCAAAGTAAACAGAACAAGTTTAGAATTGTATTTCACTGCTGTATGTAGGATACTTATTTTATTTATTTATTTAAACTTTTTTAACTGAGCATTAATTAAACCTGTTGAGGACAGAGGGCGCTGTTTTCACTTTGGGGGAAAATCGTTCCCAATTTAAACGGCCTCGTACTCAATTCTTGCTCGTACAATATGCATATTATTATTACTATTGGATAGAAAACACTCTCTAGTTTCTAAAACCGTTTGAATTATATCTGTGAGTAAAACAGAACTCATTTTGCAGCAAACTTCCTGACAGGAAGTGGAAAATCTGAAATCGATGCTCTGTTCTAGGGCCTGCCTATAAATGTCCTCTATATTTATTAGTATACATGCACTTCATACGTCTTCCACTAGATGTCGACAGGCAGTGAGAGAAGAAATGGAGTGTATAACTTGATCTGGGGTCGAATAAAAGCTCTTGGCATGACGTGTCACCAGTTTCCTGTTTTCTGGAGCGCGCGAGAAGGGACCTGGTATTGCCTTCTGAAAAGCTGTCGTTATAGACGACTAATATCTCCGGCTTTGATTTTATTTGATAAATGTGACAATATCATCGTAAAGTATGTTTTTTCAATATAGTTTTATTAGATTATTGAAATTTATTCGGGACGTTAGGCGTGCTGCGTTGTGTGCCTTTGTTCAGGAAGGAGAGCTTCGCGCTACTTTGCTAGCTTTCCGTGCTAATTGACTGGAGAAGAGGACATTCTAAAACCAAACAACGATTGTTCTGGACAAAGGACCCCTTGTACAACATTCTGATGGAAGATCATCAAAAGTAGGACCCATTTTATGATGCTATTTCATATATCTGTCGAACATGTGAAATAGTAGTTTGCGCCCAGATTTTGGGCACTCTCTCCCTATAACTAAGCTGGATGTCGTAATGAAGTTATTTTTAGAATTCTAACACGGCGATTGCATTAAGAACTAGTGTATCTATCATTTCCTATACAACATGTATTTTCTAGTAACGTTTATGAATAGTTATTTGGTCAGAATAGGTGAGTGTCATAAAAATATCCGCACATTCTGGGAAAAAGATGCTACGTTAGCACAATGTATAACCACTGATTTCAGCTCTAAATATGCACATTTTCGAACAAAACATAAGTGTATGTATAACCTGATGTTATAGGACTGTCATCTGATGAAGGTTAGTGAAAATTAATATATTTTGCTGGTTTATTCGCTATCGCTAACGTGCCTATTGCTATCGCTAACATGCCTTGATGAATGAATGCGGTAGTGTGGTAGGCTATTGTAGTAAGCTAATATAATGCTATATTGTGTTTTCGCTGTAAAACACTTAAGAAATCGGAAATATTGGCTGGATTCACAAGATGTTTGTCTTTCATTTGCTGTACACCATCGATTTTTCAGAAATGTTTTATGATGAGTATTTAGGTATTTGACGTTGGTGTCTGTAATTACTCTGGCTGCTTCGGTGCTATTTCTGACGGTAGCTGTGATGGTAGCTGCAATGTAAAACTGATTTATATATAGTATGACGTAAAGGTAACGTAAGGGTAATGGCGGACTGAAGGGATTTATGTAGAGCACCTCAAGATAAAACATAATATTCGAAATATCTGCTAAATTAGACTAAAATATTAGCACTACTTAATCTGGTGAGTGATAACCTTCAATCTGGACAATAACACAAAACAAATCCTAAAACTAGAGACATTTATCGACAAATATTACGAAAACAGGCAACAACCAAACATGACGGAGAGTAAGACAGGGGAACCGATTACAAAACGAAAACGTGACTCTTCTACAGACACTGATGATTTAATATTCTCACCACCGGGAATGGTAAAGGTCAAAACCGATCTGTTAAAATCAATAAATGACAAACTGGGTATACTTGAATTAGTTAGTAAGGATATAAAAGAGTTGAAGGCAAGCCTAGAGATGAGTGATGAAAAAGCTGCGACATTGGAGAAGCAAACACACGCGCTAAAAGGGACAGTCAATAAGATTGAAACCGAAATGAATGGAATTAAAAAGGAGAACACCGTTCTGAAGGAAACCTTACTAGACATACAAACTAGATCCATGAGAGAGAATTTGGTACTTACAGGTATCCAAGAAAAAGAAGGAGAAGTTCCTGAATCTATAGTTAGAGAGTTCCTCCTTACAGCGCTTCAGATTCCACGCGAAGTTATCGACAAAATCCAACTTGAACGCGTTCACCGCTTCGGACAGAGAGGGCAGAGGTACGAACGCCCAATCGTTGCCAAATTTGCTTCATTTAAAGATAAAATAATGGTTAAAAGCCTGGGTAAAAGACTTGCTGGGACCAAAATTGGCATGAATGATCAGTTTCCGAAGGAAATTGCAGAACGGCGCAAAGTTCTGTATCCAATTTTCAAAGAAAATAGATTAAAAGCGAAACGAGTAGCTCTCGTCGTTGATAAACTATATATTGATAACCAGTTGTTCAGAGACACAAAGACTACTCCATGGTTATTTTAAAAATTACAAAGTTCTCATAGACGAGGGAAATAAACACAATTCAAGCCCGGTTACTGATTGTAACAATACAATAAAAAATATAGCTTTTCTATAAATCTTCACATATAACTAATTGAACACACAAGCACTAATTCAACATAGTGAAGATAAAAACTAAGTAAACAGAAGGCACAGTATGTGTGGATGGTATGGTTTGTGTTTATTTTTTATTTTATTTGTTATGTTTGGAAAGTTGAGTGAGTGAGTAATGAAATGGTTGCATATCCCAGAGCCAATGTATTGCTGTGAGCCGGGTATGAGAGGGCTTTCAATGTTGTTCAGATGATGGATATACTGTTATAATGAATTATACGTCTTATTTATTTATTGTCCTATCATGGAGAACTACATTTTTTTTATTTATTTTTTTATAAATTATATCTAATTATTTATTATCCTATTTTAATGGTACGGTCCATGGCACTATACCCTAGACACCCACCTGAATGACCCAGATACTAAGGAGAAGTCCCTAACTGTTTTATGTGCCCGCTGTAAGCGGTCTGTATGCAGCTAAAATGAGGTCAGAGACCAAGAGCAGCACTGCCCCCTCAAGATTCTGAGCCTGCTTGGCAGGGTTGGTCCTGCAAAGCCAAGCCCCATAAAGGGAGAGCATAATATACAAGGAAATTCTCAAAGCTGCTAATGAGAACCTTGACGACCTTGTACCTAGCCGGTGGGGATTCCGGTGGGGTGCCCCCACCCAGGCAGTGGCAGTGCTGGCAACACTAGCTGCAGTAACCCATGGGGAGGGGGTCACACTCGGACATTCAGAGAGGGGGTATATTATTGTGGCCCTGGCGGCACAAAATCAAAGTCGGACTGCATGGAGATGCGTGGGGACATGGTCATGACGGGTGGCCGTATTGTGGGTGTTTCAGGAATAAGGTGTACATTTGACCTCCATTATCTAGGATATGACAATGGTAAATAAATCTCTCAATTTTTGCTAATTTTTTGTGCGGTCTTGCAGGCCTTCTCATGCAGCTGCAACTGCAAGTGCATTTGTAAATCATGACCCATCTTGAGTTGGGCTCTGGGATGGTGCAATTGTTGAGAAAGTGAGCTTATGGTTGTGTGGGGGTAAGGGCTGAGTGTGTGTGGGTGTATGTGTGTATCCCACAACTGTTGCGAAGGAAGAAGTAAAAGATGTTAGGGACAATAGAGGATGATCCACAGATATATATAATACAAATCGAGGTGAGGGCAATGGAAATGCATATGGCAATTGATCTTCTTCAATTCGGTAAATGGCACTGTATGCTCTTTTCAAAGAATGGATCCCAGTCGGTTCAGGGCTATGGGATACAGGGGGTCGAGGGTGGTCTGCCGGGCATTGGGATGACAAGCCATCTCGAGATGAGGCCTTTTAGCGGGTGGAATAGTAGGGACCAATTGGAGGTTTACTTAGTAGAAATGCAAATATCATGGTACAACTATATAGACACTCAATCATTATGTTACTTTTTAATAGTACGTTTACAAAAATATATTCTGATTAAAAGAATGAAAGGTGTGTCTCATTATGGTAAGTGGTGAAATAAGTATAGCCAGTTACAATTGTAATGGCTTAGCAGATAATAAGAAAAGACGATCAGTATTTACCTGGCTAAAAGAGAAGGATTATAATATCTATTGTTTACAGGAAACCCATTCAACAGTTTTAGATGAAGTTTTGTGGAAAAAGAACTGGGGGGGCAAAATATATTTCTCCCATGGGCAAAGAAATTCAAAAGGGGTGATGGTTTTAATTAACAATAATTTTGATCCAAATGTGCAAATTGTCCAAACAGATCCTCAAGGTAGATGGATTATTTTAAATATGTTATTGGACAATAAACAAATATGGCTTGTTAACCTATACGGTCCGAATAATGATGATCCAAGCTTCTTTGAAAATATATATAAGAATTTATCAACTCTACAAGCAACACTAGACTCTATTATTATAGTGGGAGATTTTAATACGGTCTTAAATACCTCTATAGACCGGAAAGGAAATCACACTACAAACTATCACCCTCAGGCACTTAAGGAAATCATGAATGTCATGGATATATTGGAATTAGTGGATATATGGAGACTTAAATACCCTGATTTAGTGAGATATACATGGCGGAGGCTGAATCAAGCTAGTCGTCTTGACTACTTTCTTATACCATTCTCTCTGGCACCAAAAGTTAAAAAAGTGTTGATAGGGGACAGAATGCGGTCGGATCATCACATAATTGGCATATATATTTCTCTTACAGAATTTCCACGTGGGCGAGGATATTGGAAATTTAATCAAAGTCTACTAGATGATAAATTGTTTAGAACTAGGACAGAAGATTTTATAACTGACTTTTTCAGACATAACATAGGTACAGCAGATCCCCTTATTGTATGGGACACTTTTAAGTGTGCCTTTAGAGGCCATGCAATTCAGTACTCATCTATAAAACAAAGGGAATTTAGATCAAAAGAGTCCATATTAACAAAGGAAATTGAAGGACTAACAGTACAGTTAGATAGCAATAAAAACGGTACCATAGAGGCACAGAATAAGTTAGAGGAAAAACAAAAAGAAATGGAGGAACTTATTCAAGAAAGATCCAGTGTAATATATTATAAAAATAAAGCGAACTGGATGGAATATGGGGAAAAATGCACCAAATTCTTTTTCAATCTTCAATATAGAAATGCTACCAAAAAAAATGTATTAAAACTTGTTACAAATGATGGAGTCACGCATGATTCACCAAATGATATTTTGAAAGAGGAAGTAAAGTACTTTAAGAATATGTTTTCGTTTCAGGCTCCTCCATCTCCACTAACTGAAACTAATTGTATGGATTTTTTTCCTATTAATAATGTAAAATTAACATCTGTACAGAAAGACTCATGTGAAGGCCAAATTACAGAGGAGGAACTGCTTGATGCAATTGGGGCCTTTAAGGATGGGAAAACTCCAGGGCTGGATGGCATACCAGTGGAAGTATACAAAACTTTTTTTGATATACTCAAAGGACCATTATTAGCTTGTTTTAACCACTCCTATATAAATGGTAGATTATCAGACACGCAACAAGAAGGTCTGATATCGTTATTACTGAAACAGGACCCAAGTGGTATATATAAAGATCCAGTCCAATTAAAAAATTGGAGACCTCTTACACTTCAGTGTTGTGATGCAAAAATGCTTGGCGCATAGAATAAAAAAAGTTTTGTCAGATATTATTCATCCTAATCAGACAGGTTTTTTACATGGACGATACATTGGAGATAATATAAGGCAAGTACTGGAAACAATAGAACACTATGAAATATCGGGGACACCAGGTCTGGTTTTCATAGCTGATTTTGAAAAGGCTTTTGATAAAGTACGACTGGAGTTTATATATAAATGCCTAGAATATTTCAATTTTGGGGAATCTCTTATAAAATGGGTTAAAATTATGTATAGTAACCCTAGGTGTAAAATAGTAAATAATGGCTACATCTCAGAAAGTTTTAAACTATCTAGAGGAGTAAAACAAGGTTGTCCACTATCGGCATATCTATTTATTATTGCCATCGAAATGTTAGCTGTTAAAATTAGATCAAACATTAATATTAATGGATTAGAAATCCGTGGCTTAAAAACTAAGGTGTCATTGTACGCTGATGATTCATGTTTTCTTTTAAAACCACAACTAGAGTCTCTCCACGGCCTCATAGAGGATCTAGATACCTTTGCTATCCTCTCTGGATTAAAACCAAATTATGATAAATGTACCATATTACGTATTGGATCACTAAAAAATACACATTTTATATTGCCATGTAGTTTACCAATTAAATGGTCTGACGGAGATGTGGACATACTCGGTATAAAAATCCCAAAAGAAAGAAATGATCTCACTCCAATAAATTTTTATAGAAAGTTAGCAAAAATAGATAAGATCTTGCTACCATGGAAAGGAAAATACTTGTCTATTTGTGGAAAAATCACCCTGATTAACTCTTTAGTCATATCACAGTTTACCTATTTGCTTATGGTTTTGCCTACACCTAGTGACCTGCTTTTTAAATTATATGAACAAAAAATATTCCATTTTATTTGGAACGGCAAGCCAGATAAAATTAAAAGGGCCTATTTATATAACGAATATGAATTCGGAGGGCAGAAATTATTAAATATTAAAGCATTAGACCTCTCACTAAAGGCATCAGTCATACAAAAGTTATACTTAAATCCAAACTGGTTCTCTAGTAAATTGGTACGAATGTCTCATCCTATGTTCAAGAAGGGCCTTTTTCCCTTTATTCAGATTACACCTGCTCACTTTCGGTTGTTTGAAAAGGAAATAATCTCCAAAATATCCTTATTTTTTAAACAAGCCTTAGAAAGTTGGTTGCAATTTCAGTTTAATCCACCTGAAAGGACGGAACAAATAGTACAACAAATATTGTGGTTAAATTCAAATATAGTAATTGATAAAAAAACTGTATTTATCGAAGAAATGTTTAAAAAAGGTATAATTTTTGTGAATGATATCATAAATAGGACTGGTGGAGTTATGTCACACATGCAGCTAACACAGACATATGGAAATGTCTGCTCTACCCAAAATTACAACCAATTAATTGCAGCATTACCACAAAAATGGAAGAGGCAAGTAGAAGGGGAAAAAAGTAAGGAACTTGTATGTCGGCCCTGTATTAAAGAACATAAATGGTTAAAGAAAAGTGTGATAAATAAAAACATATACCAATTTCATTTAAGGACCAAAAAACTGACAGCTGTGCCATATAAATTGCAAAATAGTTGGGAAGAGATTTTCGATGTACCCATTCCATGGCACATGGTTTATGAATTGATACGCAAAACAACGCCGGATTCAAAACTTCGAATTTTTCAATTTAAATTACTGTACAAAATTCTTGCAACTAATAGAATGTTATATATATGGGGTATACAATCTTCCCAGCTCTGCAGATTCTGTTGTGAGGAGGCAGAGTCATTAGATCATTTATTTTGGTATTGTCCATATGTAGCTCGTTTTTGGTCACAGGTCCAGGAATGGCTGAAGAATTGCAACATTTGCCTAGAACTAACGCTACAGATAGCAATACTGGGGGATTTGAAAAGCCATAGTCAATCAATCAATAATATAATAATTATTTTAGCAAAAATGTTTATTTTTAATTTACAATCTGTAGAAGCTATGAGAATAGGAAGGTTCAAATCTTTTGTGAAACATCACAGCACAGTTGAAAAATATATGGCAAATAAAAATCCGAAATGGATGATGTTGGAAGATAGATGGGAAGGGTTGAGTGGAACTGAAGGGTGGGACTAATAACAAGATAAACAATGTAGGGCATACGGGATCTGTGAAATGTGTATAGGTGCGGAGCTTTTGTGAAATAGCACAGTTACAAGTGGAAATAAAATTGGATGGACAACAGAAATAGAGGAAGGACTAAGAACAAACAAGAGAGAACTATTATAAAGTAGTCTGTGTCTGTAAAATAGGTATAAGATGTATAAATTGAAGGTAAAAGCAGAAGTGTTTATTAGTTTACTCCAATTGGGGGAGCGGTGGTAGGGTTGCGGGGAATAATAATAAAGGTATATTCTTTAAAAAAGTATGTATGTCTATATAGGTATGTGTATGTATATATGTATATATGTATGCATGCGTGTATGGATATATATATTTACCCCAAAAAAATATGGGGGATT
This sequence comes from Salvelinus namaycush, assembly GCF_016432855.1. NCBI lineage: Eukaryota > Metazoa > Chordata > Actinopteri > Salmoniformes > Salmonidae > Salvelinus > Salvelinus namaycush. The sequence continues at coordinate 19,129,820 of NC_052334.1, forward strand.
GGAAATGATGCAGACAATTACATTGGAAGCAACATTCTTTCCGCAATATTAAGCTGATCCACCCCTAAAAAACAAAACAAAAAAAAAACTGATTTATACCTCAAATATGCACATTTTTCGAACAAAACATAGATTTATTGTATAACATGTTATAAGACTGTCATCTGATGAAGTTGTTTCTTGGTTAGTTTGGTTGGTTCTTGGTTAGTTAGGTTGGCTTTGTGCATGCTACCTGTGCTGTGAAAAATGTCTGTCCTTTTTTGTATTTGGTGGTGAGCTAACAAATATATGTGGTGTTTTCGCTGTAAAACATTTTAAAAATCGGACATGTTGACTGGATTCACAAGATGTGTATCTTTCATTTGCTGTATTGGACTTGTTAATGTGTGAAAGTTAAATATTTCTCAAAAATATTTTTTGAATTTCGCGCTCTGCCTTTTCAGTGGAATGTGGGAGGAGTTCCGCTAGTGGAACCCCGGTGCCAGACAGGTTAAGATGTAAGATGTACTACAGGTGGTGTACAAAGATGTAAAGAATGTGAATGTGATAATAAGATGACCATTGGATAGATACACATTCACTGTGGATGGGAGCATTGCTGTCTTGTTGTCCACATTCATCCATTGTTTGCTCCACAATATATAAAAGTGTCTTTAGACAGGCTTTGAAAAGACAAGTTGAACTAGCTCTGTTAGGCAGGGGTGTCAAACTCATTCCACAGAGGGCCGAGTGTCTGCGGTTTGTTTTTTAATTTCAATTAACACCTAGACAATCTAACCAGGTGAGGGGAGTTCCTTAGTAATTCGTGACCTTCATTTATCAATCAAGGGTGGAGCAAAAACCTGCAGACACTTGGACCTCCCATGGTAGGAGTTTGGCACATGTGGATTAAAGTAATTAACCACTCAAACTAGTTTAATCAGGTGTGTAGATGTTGCCCAGAACAAAACCCTGCGCCCACCATGAAGTTCCATAGACTATAGCCTAGCTCGCTAGCTAGCTAAACTCAGCAAAAAAAGAAACGTCCCTTTTTCAGGACCCTGTCTTTCAAAGATAATTCGTAAAAATCCAAATAACTTCACAGGTCTTCATTTTAAAGGGTTAAAACACTGTTTGTTTTCCAAGATGGCGTAGCAGTCAGACGTCTTTTGTCCTCGTTTTGTCCTCGTCTTGTCATGTCTCGTGTATATAGCACTTTTGAATGCTGGCGGTGCTTTCACTCTAGTGGTAGCATGAGACAGAGTCTACAACCCACACAAGTGGCTCAGGTAGTGCAGCTCATCCAGGATGGCACATCAATGCGAGCTGTGGCAAGAAGGTTTGCTGTGTTTGTCAGCGTAGTGTCCAGAGCATGGAGGCGCTACCAGGAGACAGGCCAGTACATCAGGAGACGTGGAGGAGGCCGTAGGAGGGCAACAACCCAGCAGCAGGACCGCTACCTCCGCCTTTGTGCAAGGAGGAGCACTGCCAGAGATAGTGCTCATGCTACCACTAGAGTGAAAGCACCGCCAGCATTCAAAAGTGACCAAAACATCAGCCAGGAAGCATAGGAACTGAGAAGTGGTCTGTGGTCACCACCTGCAGAACCACTCCTTTATTAGGGGTGTCTTGCTAATTGCCTATAATTTCCACCTTTTGTCTATTCCATTTGCACAGCAGCATGTGAAATTTATTGTCAATCAGTGTTGCTTCCTAAGTGGACAGTTTGATTTCACAGAAGTGTGATTGACTTGGAGTTACATTGTGTTGTTTAAGTGTTCCCTTTATTTTTTTGAGCAGTGTACCTTTTTTCTTCGCATATATTTTTTTTATATTTTTCTTAACCTCAACTTCAACATACTCTCCTGCAATCCACCTCACCCAATGTGGTATGGATCTCTTATTTACTTTTGAACCGGAACCCCAACAGAAGCTAGCCAGCTAAATAGCTACTAGCTAGTAGTCAGCTAGCCACTGCTAGCGGTCATCAGCTACCTTTAGCCCGGACAACTCTCGCCAGACTCAAACCAGAGCAAATCAGAATTATTTTTCTCCATATCTCCGGATTCCTACCGCAAGCTCTGAATCTTTTCACCTGGATCATCGCAGCTAGCTAGCTAATGTCTCTGTCCCGAAACAAGAACCAATTAGCCTGGAGCTAGACTTTGCTAAGTCCATCTCCCGGCTAGCCGAAGAGGTCCACCAGCCACTCCTTGGGCTACAATACCTATTTTGCCAATTGGCCTGGACCCCCGCAGACCCATCACGACTGGACTACCGACGTAATTCGCCCAAGGTTTTTTTTCAATCTGGCTCCTCCGTCGCGACGTCCCCTGAATGCCCAACTGCTAGCCTGCTAGCCGTCTAGATAATATCGGACTGTTAGCTTAAGAGGCCCATCGGACAAATTCTTTGGCCACTATACCTATTTTGCCAATTGGCCTGGACCCTTTTCCGCACGGAGCCCTGCTGATCCACGACGACTGGTCTGCCGACGTAACAGCACGAGGGGGCTACAACAACAGACTTCTTCCATCGCGACGTCCCTCTAAGGCCCTTCTGCTAGCTTGCTAGCCCCGGCCCGCTAGCTGCCTGAATCGCCGTGTCTCCGGCCCGCCAAGCCACTCACTGGACCCCTATGATCACTCAGCTACGCATGCCTCTCCCTAATGTCAATCTACCTTTCTGTTTTGGTTAGTAATTATTGCCTTATTTCACTGTAGAGCCTCTAGCCCTGATCAATACGCCTTAGTTAACCCTTTACTTCCACCTCCCACACATGCAGTGACCTCACCTGGTTTAAATTATGTTTCTAGAGAAAATATCTCTCTCATCGTCACTCAATGCATAGGCTTACCTTCACTGTATTCACATCCTACCCTACCTCTGTCTGTACATTATGCCTTGAATCTATTCTACCGTGCCCAGAAACCTGCTCCTTTTACTCTCTGTTCCGAACGTACTAGACGACCAGTTCTTATAGCCTTTAGCCGTACCCTTATCCTACTCCTCCTCTGTTCCTCTGGTGATGTAGAGGTTAATCCAGGCCCTGCAGTGCCTAGCTCCACTCCCATTCCCCAGGCGCTCTCATTTGTTGACTTTTGTAACCGTAAAAGCCTTGGTTTCATGCATGTTAACATTAGAAGCCTCCTCCCTAAGTTTGTTTTATTCACTGCCCTAGCACACTCTGCCAACCCGGATGTCCTAGCCATGTCTGAATCCTGGCTTAGGAAGACTACCAAAACCCCTGAAATTTCCATCCCTAACTATAACATTTTCCGACAAGATAGAGTTGCAATCTACTGCAGAGATAGCCTGCAGAGTTCTGTCTTACTATCCAGGTCTGTGCCCAAACAATTTCAGCTTCTACTTTTAAAAATTCACCTTTTCAGAAACAAGTCTCTCACCTTTGCCACTTTCTATAGACCACCTTCTGCCCCCAGCTGTGCCCTGGACACCATATGTGAATTGATTGCCCCCCATCTATCTTCAGAGCTCGTGCTGCTAGGTGACCTAAACTGGGACATTCTTAACTTCTAGTTCCTCCCAAACCCGGATCCGGGAGCACCCCCACCAGTAAAAAAGCTGACTAGCATAGCGTCACAAGTAAATACTAGCATCTAAATATCATTAAATCACAAGTCCAAGACACCAGATGAAAGATACACTTCTTGTGAATCCAGCCACCATTTCTGATTTTTAAAATGTTTTACAGGGAAGACACAATATGTAAATCTATTAGCTAACCACGTTAGCAAAAGACACAATTTTTCTTACTCCACCATTTTTTCACTCCATCAGTAGCTATCACCAATTCGACCAAATAAAGATATAAATAGCCACTAACCAAGAAAAAACTTCATCAGATGACAGTCTGATAACATATTTATTGTATAGCATATGTTTTGTTAGAAAAATGTGCATATTTCAGGTATAAATCATAGTTTACCATTGCAGCCACCATCACAAATCTCCCCAAAGCGACTAGAATAACTACAGAGAGCAACGTGTATTACCTAATTACTCATCATAAAACATTTCTTAAAAATACACAGCGTACAGCAATTGAAAGACACAGATCTTGTGAATCCAGACAATATTTCAGATTTTCTAAGTGTTTTACAGCGAAAACACAATATATCGTTATATTAGCTTACCACAATAGCAAACCAGACAACAGCATTGATTCCAGCCAAACATAGTGATAACGTATTCACCACCAAAATAAATTAATTTTTCACTAACCTTCTCAGAATTCTTCAGATGACAGTCCTGTAACATCATATTACACAACGCATATAGGTTTAGTTCGAAAATGTGCATATTTAGCAGCACAAATCGTGGTTATACAATGTGATCAGTGGCAACAGGTCATGCATTCTGGCCGGTGCCATCTTGGAAAGGCACCTAATCTAATCAATAAATAATCGTAAACTTGACTAAAAAATACAGGTTGGACATCAAATGAAAGATGCATTAGTTATTAATGCAACCGCTGAGTTAGATTTTTAAAATTAACGTTACTAGACATACAGTGTGCGTTACAGCCAGACTAGTGCCGCAATAATGGCGGACAAATCCGTTTACATTTTTCCACATAAATACGGAATAACATCATAAATAGCTCTTACTTTTGGACGAGCTTCCATCAGAATCTTGTGCAAGTGGTCCTTTGTCCAAAATAATCGTTGCTTGGTTGTAAAACGTCGTCTTCAACTTCGGAATTAGCAGCTAAGAATAGCTATGTGGCCACAACATGCCCAAATCCTCAAAACGCAATACTAAGGAAATTCAGAAAATAGCAATATACTCGCATAAACTGATATAACTCTGTTTAAAATAACTTCGTTATGATGTTTCTAACACCTATATCGAATTAAATTACAGACGGATATATCTAAGGTCGATAACTGAGCGTTTCAAAATGCCATCCTGAGGTCCTGCTTTGCGCAATGACGAACGTCGAAAAGAGAGCTCCCCTCGTTCCTTGGCCTTTTATAAACTCTGAGAACTACGTAGAAACTCCATTCCACTTCTCATTGGTTACTGACATCCAGGGGAAGGCGGGTGCAGTTCATGTCGACCCATAGGATACATACAGAGCTTTAAACTGATCTGAGAACAGAGCCTCGTTTTCAGACCTTCGCAGTTCCTGTCATGGATTTCGCTGCAGAAAGAGTTCTGGTTCACCCACAGACATAATTCAAACGGTTTTAGAAACTAGAGATTGTTTTCTATCCAATAGTAATAATAATATGCATATTGTACGAGCAAGAATTGAGTACGAGGCAGTTTAATTTGGAGACCAATTTTTCCAAGATCGAAATAGCACCCCCCATAGGCTCAAGAGGTTAACACCCCGGCCATCCTACAATCTAAGCTTGATGCCCTCAATCTCACACAAATGATCAATGAACCTACCAGGTACAACCCCAAATCCATAAACACGGGCACCCTCATAGATATCATCCTAACCAACTTGCCCTCCAAATACACCTCTGCTGTCTTCAACCAGGAGCTCAGTGATCACTGCCTCATTGCCTGCATCCGTAATGGGTCTGCGGTCAAACGACCATCCCTCATCACTGTCAAAAGCACATAAACATCCTGTGGCGTACTGCATTAGCATCGAATAGCAACATTTCAGGGAAATTAGGAACCAATATACACAGGCAGTTAGGAAAGCAAAGGTTAGCTTTTTCAAACAGAAATTTGCATCCTGTAGCACAAACTCCAAAAAGTTCTGGGACACTGTACATTTTATGGAGAATAAGAGCACCTCCTCCCAGCTGCCCACTGCACTGAGGCTAGGAAACACTGTCACCACCGATAAATCCGCGATAATTTTGAATAACAATTAGCGTGCTTTCCACCTGGCTACCCCTACCCCGGTCAACAGCCCTGTACCCCCCACAGCAACTTGCCCAAGCCTACCCCATTTCTCCTGCATCCAAATCAAGATAGCTGATGTTCTGAAAGAGATGCAAAATCTGGACCCCTACAAATCAGCTGGGCTAGACAATCTGGACCCTCTCTTTCTAAAATTATCCGCCGGAATTGTTGCAACCCCTAATACTATCCTGTTCAACCTCTCTTTTGTATTGTCTGAGATCCCCAAAGATTGGAAAGCAGCTGCGGTCATCCCCCTCTTCAAAGGGGGAGACGCTCTAGACCCAAACTGATACAGACCTATATCTATCCTACGCTATTCAATCGATCACTGCCCGCACCTGCCCGCCCGTCCAGCATCACTACTCTGGACGGCTCTGACTTAGAATACGTGGACAACTACAAATACCTAGGTGTCTGGTTAGACTGTAAACTCTCCTTTCAGACTCACATTAAGCATCTCCAATCCAAAATGAAATATAGAATTGGCTTCCTATATCGCAACGAAGCATCCTTCACTCATGCTGCCAAACATACGCTCGTAAAACTAACCATCCTACCGATCCTCGACTTCGGCGATGTCATCTATAAAATTGCCTCCAACACTCTACTCAACAAATTGGATGCAGTCTATCACAGTGCCATCCGTTTTGTCACCAAAGCCCCATACACTACCCACCACTGCGACCTGTACGCTCTCGTTGGTTGGCCCTCGCTTCATACTCGTCGCCAAACCCACTGGCTACAGGTTATCTACAAGTCTCTGCTAGGTAAAGTCCCGCCTTATCTCAGCTCACTGGTCACCATAGCAGCACCCACTCGTAGCACGCGCTCCAGCAGGTATATCTCACTGGTCACCACCAAAGCCAATTCCTCCTTTGGTCGCCTTTCCTTCCAGTTATCTGCTGCCAATGACTGGAACGAACTGCAAAAATCACTGAAGCTGGAGACTCATATCTCCCTCACTAGCTTTAAGCTCCAGCTGTCAGAGCAGCTTACAGATCACTGCACCTGTACATAGCCCATCTGTAAACAGCCCATCTATCTACCTCATCCCCATGCTGTATTTATTTATTTATCTTGCTCCTTTGCACCCCAGTATCTCTACTTGCACATTCATCTTCTGCACATCTACCGTTCCAGTGTTTAATTGCTATATTGTAATTACTTCGCCACCATGGCCTATTTACTGCCTTACCTCCCTTATCTTACCTCATTTGCACTCACTGTATATAGAATTTTTTGTTTTCTTTTTTTTCTACTGTATTATTGACTGTTTGTTTTGTTTATTCCATGTGTAACTCTGTGTTGTTGTATGTGTCGAATTGCTATGCTTTATCTTGGCCAGGTCGCAGTTGCAAGTGAGAACTTGTTCTCAACTAGCCTACCTGGTTAAATAAAGGTGAAATAAAATAAAATAAAAATGACTGTAATAATCATCATGGAAAGGCCTTGGAAGTGCCATAAGTGTAAGCCAACATAATCCATTATTTTACATTAACCTGTTTAACCTAGTAATAAATGCATTATGAAGAAAATTGTGTAATTTAGGCTCCACGAAATATGAAATGCGTTATGAAGAAAATCGTGTACTATTGCCTACACCGAAAAACTACCTTTCTAATTACAAGTGCGCCAGTTTCCCAAAGTATTAAGCAAAATCAAGCACAGAAAACAGCATTGGCATTAATAAAACAATTTTTCCCACGAATTAAGTCGCATGTAAATGTGTCTTTTCTCACCAATTCTGTCCAGCAAGTCTAAAACAGTGCATATAGGCATACAACAGCCTTGAACATATAGGCATACAACAGCCATAAAACAGGGTTAAATAAAGACAACATTTCTGTATATTCATAACGTTGAATTAGCCATAAAGAAGAACAAAAATGAAATATAGGCTATAGCATCTATGGTTATTGCAAAGGCTTGTGTTAGCCTACTGGTTAAATTTGTGTCTTTTTGCACAAATTAAGTAGCACATAAATTTGTGTCTTTTCTCGCGAATTAAGCCACACAAAAATGCACGAAATTTGCTGAAATGCATTATGTACAGATATGCACGAATTGAATGTGAGATTATGACACTGCCTATTTCAATTGCTCATTTAGCAAACAAGACATAATACAGTGCCTTATTCACAGTCAACACACATATATTTTATAGTAGTAATATATTGGAACAGAATTAAATATACATTTTTCCCCCCCAAATTGATTACACCCGTGGGTTATTGTAAAACATATATTTTTTAAACAATGCCCTTGTGCTCATTTTTGATAATTGTATGTGCATTATAAACCCGAGACTGTCTTATATTAGATGGTCTATATCATTCAAAAGGTCTGGACTGCATGGAACTTTATATTGAGATTTGGAAAAAATCCTAGCTCCATTCCCTTCCTCAAATACACATGCTGTTAATTAGTCTCTTCATTGATAATTTGACAATTAATATAGGCTATTAATAATATTGTCACACATAAGACTATTCTCAATGTAATATTGTCTCAATTTAGTTTACATCAGAGAGAATACAGTATTCGGCATGTGTCAAAAAGTGATTGATGAGATATTTTATGTCTCACGTGGTTATGCCCATATATGTACATCCTGTCCGGAAGTTCTCACGCTATTGAGTGACTGTTTATGTAACCTGATAGTGCAGCTGTTCCTTTGAAGTAAAGCCTGTGTTTGCACTGAAGCTGTCATGGTGATTGATGTGTAGTGACCTTGTTGAACTGTGGAATGTGTTTGAACATTTGAAAGAGTAGGGCAATGTTGTAGTGAACTTATGGCTCTGCTGTTTAGGGATCTTTATATTGAGAGAGTGAAACTCTATACCATAGAGTAGGAGAAGAATAGGAGAAAAGGAGAAGAATATACAGACCAGACCTTGGGAGTGGACTACAGGCTTGAAGACTGGCATGTGTTTCGCAAGGTGGTGTGTCCCGAACTGAGAGTTTTCGCAAAGGGGTATAGCTGCGAGGCCCATTGGGAAGGTGCCCCTGACTCCTCAGGAAGAATATTTCATAGGGTGAAAATACTGTACAAAGAAAGAATGGACTTCCATGTGGGTGCGTGGAATTCTATATCAGCAACGAGAAAGTCCGCAACGGTAACATCCGTGATGGTGGACTGACCGGGGATTTTAGGTTGCGTATGCTTATTCCTTTTAAAAGTTGGGATATAATGGAATTGAAAATGTTAGTTAGTGGATGCTCTTTTTGTACAGAGCCAATGCAGGCAGAGTATTGTTAAACTAAGGAAGTGCATTATACATATGAATCCTAAGGATCATGATTCAAAGGAACCCCCAGAAGGGTCATCCCCTGAAAAAACGAAGTATGTGTCTGTTACGTTAACCACGCCCCGATACCAGAGGAATGGTTCAACAATAAAAGGGGGTGACCATAACGCCTATGGTTCTTCATTTCAGCATATAGCATGGATATTCATATACCATATAAGGACTCCGATATGACATAGTTACGAGGCCCTAAGGACTCTATGCCTCACAGCCCTTCTTTCTACTCCCCCCAGGCATGCCCCCCGACACCCCCTACATGTACACAGCATGAGGATGTGTTTGATGGGGTGGTCAGTCCTAATTTTGTGTACACCATCAAGGCCTCTGTAGCCGCACTTTTAGATGTGGTGATTGGAGAGTATATAAGAGAAAAATGCCACGGTTGTGAGATCAATCACCCCAGCCAACGACGACATCCTTGTTTATATGACCCACCCAAGTACTTCTTCTTCAACCACTTTGAGGAACTGGTGAAAAGACTGTGGTTCAGACCTTTTATACCATTGATGGTCAGAGCCCTGGTGTCTATGGGTCTTGTGCCATCTATTCCTAGGCTTTATGGTGTAACAGAGGCTTTCCTACATGAACTGAAGGAGGCGATCTTCATTCATGAGAAACTCAAAGAAATCAGGCAAGCGCTGGTGGACGACAACAAATATTAGGAAACTTTGGTGGCTGATGTGGTAACTTTCTGGCTCAATAAACCCCAAGCGAACGTGTAACAATATATATTTTTTATTTAGATAAAGCAATGGGTAACTATTTGCATACGATGTTAGAGAGAATAAATAAAACATTTATTTTGAGAGAATGTACAAATGTTATGCACCAAATTATTGAAAGTAGAGTTAACAATGTATCACTCTACACATCCAACAATACCGGGGTTAATGCAGAGCGTGTGTTAAAAATGGATCAAATCATGAAGACATACGGGGGAGACTCTACAATGGTCACAAATGGTCTCACGTCTTGTGGATGATTCTGAAGAACTATAAACATCCTTGTCTAAGATTTTAGTTTATTTGTTTGAACCATCATTTAATTGTAACATGTATCATATTTTTTGTTTATATACTTATATAACGGATGTATGTGTTTTAAAAATTCAGCGATGTAATGCTGTAAATGTAAACCAAGTATATACCATGTGTTGCATGCATGGGTCATTGAGAAAACAGGTACTAATATCTTGCTACGTATCCTAAATTGTCTGGATACGTAATACTTAAAAAGTGTATGCAAAAATTAAATGCAAAAATTTAAATTAAATCTTCTCGTTATTTGAAAGGTGCTCATTCATTTTAATGTACATCAGAGAGGCAAGAAGGATGGCAGAGCAGATGATGAACAACATTTATTATACCCCCTCTAGCCCAGGCTCTTTTGGGGGGAAGGAGAGGCTCCAGAGAGCTATAACTGAAGAAACAGGTAGCAGGTTAGGCGATGCTCAAGTGAATGATTGTCTAGCAGAGCAGGATGCTTACACTCTGCATAAACCTGTGCGAAAACAATTTCAACTAAATATAGTTTTTTTTTACTCATCCCATGTCCTAGTTTCAGTCGGATCTATGTTAGATGCAGGCACTTGCTGATAAAAATGATGGAAATCGATACATGTTAACGGTTATAGATATTTTTTCTAAAAGAGCATTTGTAAGGGTCTTAAAAAATACCAGTGGGGCAGAGGTGACCAGGGCCTTTGACTCTATCTTGGAGGAAGGAGGAGCACCCAAGAAAGTGCAGACTGACGGCGGTAAAGAATTTTTAAATAATACTTTTCAGATAAGTGTTTAAGTATGTGTCCTTTAAGACTCTATAATAAAGGTGTATGCTCACGTCAAATGTTTAAAGAATGTCACAAATATTAAATTGTATCATTTTTTAAATAAAATGTATTGAATTTAATCAAAAGTAATTCTAAAGTCTAACCACCCTGAGAGATCAGGATTAGGAAAAGGTCCGGAGGCGTTCAGGGGTGAGGACTCATCCATAAATTAGTCATTATTAGCCCTTTCAAAAGGCGGAGGGGTTCCAATAACATCTTTAGGAGTGCTGTAGCTCTTTGAAGGGTTTTGTTTTAAAGTTTGAATCTGTTGGCAAAGCTTCTGGTATGGTACACCTGAGAGTGGAATGTTGAGGACTGCCCAGGGCTTTAAGAAACTGACGCCCCCCAGGAGGTCTTCTGTCATCAGCAATGGGATGCTGAACACTTTTAAGCAAGTCCATCATATGAGAACCCCTGACAACATCCCCCTGAAAGATAAACTCTTCTTTGTCATTCCAAGTAGTGGCCCCCTTTGAGTCTTTTATTTTGTTCATAATGTAGCTAACATTTTTCCTGTTACGTGCTGGAACATGTGTCAACATGTCATGCATAACATCATCTTCAACATGCATTTGATCTTCAACCGGTAAGATCTCTGGCCCAGGCATTACAGGGACATGGCTCTCTCTATGCTCTTCATCCTTTAAGGGTTCCAGTAGGGAACGCGATAAATGGTTGGTCTCTCTCTCACCTTGTTTTACCAAGGCCAAATATCTTTGCAAGAGGTTTGTGTATTTTTGGACCGTATCATAGAGATTCAATCATTTTCTGTTCAAAATATCCTTCATGGCCATATCCAAATCATTTTCCTCTGTTTTTCTGATATTTTCAGGACCCTGTAATTGTTGTTTAAGTCTATCCAACTCTTGTTGAGGCACTAAGTACATTTTATTGGCCATCACACTCGGTGTTCAACCCCCACGTCGGGCCGCAATAAGGCTGGTGATGAAGGGCACGGCTATACTTAGTAAAGGTAGAAGAAAACCCCCAGACTGTTGTATGCTATGTCTTTTCTTTTGAAGACTGGCCCTTTTATTGGCAAAGAGTTTGATCGGAGTCTTTTCTATTTAATTTTTTTAATTGGGTCGGGGTGAGGGGAATGCGGCCCTTGAGAAGATTCAAAGCAATCTCACATAGTGATAATATGAGATCTGAAGAGCAATGACCCAAGATGACCTTACGTTCTTTAGTGGTAGCCCCTCACTTGGGATTTCAAGAGCGGTAGGTTTCTTTTTAACCTGTCTAGCCCCGGGGTTCCGCTAGCGGATCGTTTCACAAAAGAAAATGAAGCGAAATGACATTTATAAATATTTAGCTTCAATTAAATCAGAAGTGTTATACACCAAATCAAAGCTATACCTCTTGTTAATCTAGCCAATATGTCCGATTTCGAAAAGCTTCACTGCAAAAGCGATTATCGATCAGTAAACAACACATTAGGTGCAGTTACAGCAAAGTACATTAGTCACAAAAGTCAGAAATAGCAATAAAATTCATCAATTACCTGAGGTCATTTTCTTCTTTTGGCAATCCTAAAGGTCACGACGAAACAATGAAGTGGCGTTTTGTTCGATATAATCCATTTTTATAGCCTAACACAAAACATTTTGTAAACGGCTTGCGTGGAAAATTCAGCGTCCTTCAACTTTGGACGTAACATTCATTGTAATTACTCACTCTAAACGGACGTTTATCCAGTCATGTTCGGTTTCATTACAATCCTCTGTTTGTTAGTAAAACAACCAAACGTCATGGTTCTTTTCCCGGGACATATTGACCGACAGGAACTGATTTGAACACACCAAACAACGACCTCATTACGCGCCAATCGAATGACCTGTTCTTCGTTGATTGACTGTATTTCAGACCAATGACCACTGATCTTCTTGAAATCTAGCTGGATAGATAGCCAATGAACTGAGGTACATGGGAACATGCAATGGTTCGACCCGGGAAGAATAGGCTTTGTTGTAAACCCATGCGTACACACAGCCATTCGCCATTGGAAATTCTACAAGAAATAGCCTCGCCGTTTTACGCGCCGCAAAAGTGTTTTTTTTAGCATTTTCAAGGCATAATAATGGCAAATAAATCAGCCAAATCTAAGACAAAGACCAAGTACACAGACTTGCACGATATAATTGAAGAAATAGACAGATCTAGTGATAGTGAACATCTAGATGAATCCAGTGAGATTGAATCCGTTGATTCAGAATTTGAGGAGATGTTCCTATACGGTGAAGACTCAGTTTTGGATCGGTGAGTAACATTGTTTGAAATTAGTAATATCAAATATTATTCATTTGAGTTGTTTGAGATATTTGTATTTTATTTGCCTTATATAAAAATATGACTAGGGCATGAAATATAAAGTACACAAGTATATTGAAATGTAGAAAGTACATATTGCTCTACATTGTGGGTGTATGTCTGTGTCTGGACAAAACCTCACCATGGTCACAGATTGTGTATATATAATATGTGTCTGTATAATTATTACCTAATTGTTTACATGTATTTTATATCTAAAATGGAATGGACAAAACCTCACCATGGTCACAAATTGTGTATATATAATATGTGTCTGTATAATTATTACCTAATTGTTTACATGTATTTTATATCTAAAATGGAATGGACAAAACCTCACCATGGTCACAAATTGTGTATATATAATGTGTCTGTATAATTATTACCTAATTGTTTACATGTATTTTATATCTAAAATGGAATGGACAAAACCTCACCATGGTCACAAATTGTGTATATATAATGTGTCTGTATAATTATTACCTAATTGTTTACATGTATTTTATATCTAAAATGGAATGGACAAAACCTCACCATGGTCACAAATTGTGTATATATAATATGTGTCTGTATAATTATTACCTAATTGTTTACATGTATTTTATATCTAAAATGTAATGGACAACACCTCACCATGGTCACAAATTGTGTATATAATATGTGTCTTTGTGTCTGTGTCTTTATTTCACAGTCCCAGCGATTCTGATTGGGAGCCTAGGTGCAAATCCCCCACTGAAGCTGGTCCATCCAGCTGGACCCCTGCTGTTTCCGGCACCACACCTACCCCCGCCCGGCCATCAAGGGGTGGTAAGACGGCGGCAAAGAAGCGGAGGAAGGGTTCGTCCAGAGCGTCCAGCGTGGAACCTGCCAGAGCGGAGGAGGACCGTTGGCACTCTGTTCTTGAGGAGGATGTGGCCCCACCGTCTCCAGTTTTCCGACCAAAACGCCCAGTCGGCCCTCAATTGGACCTAACTTCAAAATACAGCCCCATGCAACTTTTCCAGTTGTTCTTCACCTCGGCAGTTGTTGATGCCCTGGTGATGAACACAAATAAGTATGGCGCTAAGAAGCAGGAAGGCAAGACAGAGGCATGGAAGGACATTTCCATTTCAGATCTGTTTTGCTACCTGTCTATGGTCATCTACATGGGGGTGGTGAAGTTGAAAACCCTGAAAGACTACTGGAAAACTTCACCCCTCTATCAACTGCCTTTCCCCTCAACGGTCATGTCTTGCAAGAGGTTTCTGACAATTTCATGGGCGCTTCACATTAGTGACCCAGAAGTTGGACAACGAGACGAAACGAGGCAGGGTTTGATAAGCTCTGCAAGATTAAACCTCTCTACCACGATATCATTGAGGCATGCAAGACATATTTTCAGCCCGCCCAGAACCTTTCCATAGATGAGAGAATGGTAGCCTCAAAGGCCAGAATTGGCCTAAAACAGTACATGCGCAACAAACCGACAAAATGGGGTTACAAGCTGTTTGTTTTGGCCGATTCTGCGTGTGCATACACGTGCAATTTTTTTTGTCTATGAGGGGAAGAACACTTGTGCGAGCGGTAAGGGACTCAGTTATGACTCTGTGATGCAGTTATTAGATTTCCAGCTGCTGGGGAAGGGCTACAAACTATTTGTAGACAACTTCTACACAAGCCCCACCCTGTTCACAGACCTAAGGAAGCTGGAGATGTGGGCCTGTGGCACCATTCGGACCAACAGAGTGGGCTTTCCAAAAACCAGGGTGAACGACATGCCTAAGCGGGCTGAGCGGGGTACCATGAGATGGATCCGTGAAGATGGTTTGCTCTTTGTGAAGTGGATGGACACGAGAGAAGTAGTCATGTGCTCCACTATTCATAAGTCCTTCGGTGGGGATCACGTTGTTCGACGTTTGAAAGGTCCTACAGGCACTTGGACCGCCAGAAATGTCCCCATTCCAGCTGCTGTGAAGGATTACAATAAGAGCATGGGAGGTGTAGACCTATCGGATGCGCTGATAGGCTACTATAATGTTCTTCATAAAACCATGAAATGGTACAAAACTTTGTTTTATCATTTTATTGACATTGCTGTGGTGAATTCCTTCATCCTCCAGAAGGAAATGGCCAAGAACTGTGGACAGCCCCCCATCTCACAGCTAGCCTTTAGGGAGCAGCTCATCCAGGAGCTTGCTAACTACAGCAAGAACACTGTAGCACCTTCTGTCCCCTCTACCTCTGTCCCTTCTGCTCCAACCAGCGGTACGCACATGCTGAAGTTCATCATTGCAGGCAGGGATGTGCCTCAGGGAAAAAGGGGCTCAGTAGGGCGGCTTCGTTGTGCCCTGTGCCATAAGAAGTCCCCTGTCACCTGCACCACCTGTGCTGTGACCCTCTGTTTCACACCAGAGAGAGACTGCTATGGGATATGGCATCAGGAGCGCAACATTGTGTAGAGGACTGAGAGTCTTCACATGATTGAACATTGAAGTGTAAATAGTTACCCTTGTTATTTTTTTTATTTTTTTTAAATATTCATTTTTTTTTCTTGAATTTTTCAAATATATATTTTTGGGGGTATGTTAGAATAATTGTTTTGTATTTTGTATATAGTTATTTGTATCATTGTATCATTGTACCAATTCGGCCACTTGGGTACATTTGGGAAACTTGTGAGGGACACCTGGTTGACTTCATGCTCAATGGCATGTACCTCACTCATTCCTGAAGGTATCCATCTGAAACTTTGGTCAAATACTGTTGCCTACTTATGTTCTGATTTGAAATGATCCCCAGTATCATAACTGAATGTTTGGCCTTTCTTGTTGATTTTTAAAGATGCAACAACAGTAAAAGAACAAAAAAACGTCTGTTGATTTCCTTGTATTTTCTTCTACCAGATCTATTGTGTTATATTCTCCTACATTCAATTCACATTTCCACAAACTTCAGAATGTTTCCTTTCAAATGATACCAAGAATATGCATATCCTTCCTTCTAGGCCTGAGCTACAAGCAGTTAGATTAGGGTATGTTTTCAGGCGGAAATTGAGAAAAGGGGGGGGCTATCACAAACAGGTTTTAAGTGAGGTGACATATTTTTACTTTTTCGGAATGTTAACTGTTGGCCACTCCCACGGAAACAATCCTATTCGGATCCTCAGGTGTTCTGGAGTATTTGATTTTAAATCCACGTTTAAATAAGAAAATGGTGCTTTGGTAGTGTCCTCATAGCTTTCCATGAAGTAGGATTTCCTTCCAGGGTACATCTGCTGAGCTAGAATGTTTATTTGTAGTTTGTCTCTAGGGTTTTTGAACAAAACCAAGTTATTGGCATTCAAACTAATGGTACGGCTATTTTTACGTTGGTGAAAGACATTTTGTACCAAGTACAGCACGGACAGGTTTCGGTGATGGGTATATTGAGTAAAAGCTTGTGCTATTTCAGGATGTTCACTACCAGCAAAAAGCATATCATCCAAAACCAGCAGATTGTTTTTTTCAGGAGGTAGTTCATCATCAGAGTTCATCATCAGATAGGGATGCGGGTATTCCTTCAACAAACTTGATTTTTATTTTCTTCAACAACTCATCATACAAAGGTTGATAACATGAATAACACCAGACAATATTGTCAGGTTTCTGAGATAATACATGTTCAGAATTCTCTAAAATACTTTTTACAAAACAAGTTTTACCACTATTGGATGGGCCTGTGATTAAGGCCGAAAATGGTAGTTGCAACCTGGAATCAAAACCTTCTACGGCAGCCATTATATCTTAAGGTTTAAGACACACAGGGCTTGTAACATAAGTCAGTAACCAAAGGGCAAGGTGGTCCCGTCAGGTAAAAGTAATCTCTTGTCATAGTCTAACCGGAATCTTTTAGTAAGTGGGGCATTACGTAGATGAAACCCCTTTTTATCCCTAACAATCTTTTTGTAGGAGCTCAAAATTTCTAATTCACTATTCCAGTCGTTTATGAACCCCTCAACCAAGCGTGTGATTGATTCCAAGTTTACACGGGGGGCATTTTCATAGTTTTGAGTCACGCCTTTGGCTTTCAACAACACGCGACGGTCTTTAGTCCTAAAAGCATAGCATTTGGGGCCACAGGATGACCACTCTATGATATGGTCACCATCTTCGAGTTTACTCGTTAACTTCTTTGGGCTGCAAGCCCGATGTCGGTACACTTATGACAACAGCCAGCTCAAGTGCAGGGCGCGAAATTCAAAATATATTTTTTAGAAATATTTAACTTTCACACATAACAAGTCCAATACAACAAATGAAAGATAAACATCTTGTGAATCCAGCCAACATGTCTGATTTTTAAAATGTTTTACAGCGAAAACACCACGTATATTTATGTTAGCTCACCACCAAATACAAAAAAGGACAGACATTTTTCACAGCACAGGTAGCATGCACAAAACCAACCTAACTAACCAAGAACCAACCAAACTAACCAAGAAACAACTTCATCAGATGACAGTCTTATAACATGTTATTCAATAAATCTATGTTTTGTTCGAAAAATGTGCATATACATTGCAGCTACCATCACAGCTACCGTCAGAAATAGCACCGAAGCAGCCAGAGTAATTACAGACACCAACGTGAAATACCTAAATACTCATCATAAAACATTTCTGAAAAATACATGGTGTACAGCAAATGAAAGACAGGCATCTTGTGATTCCAGCCAATATTTACGATTTCTTAAGTGTTTTACAGCGAAAACACAATATAGCATTATATTAGCTTACAGCAATAGCCAGAAACACAAGCCATTTACCAGCAGCAAAAGTTAGCGATCGTAACAAACCAGCAAAAGATATATAATTTTTGACTAACCTTGATAAGCTTCATCAGATGACAGTCCTATAACATCAGGTTATACATACACTTATGTTTTGTTCGAAAATGTGCATATTTAGAGCTGAAATCAGTGGTTATACATTGTGCTAACGTAGCATCTTTTTCCCAGAATGTGCGGATATTTTTATGACACTCAACTATTCTGACCAAATAACTATTCATAAACGTTACTAAAAAATACATGTTGTATAGGAAATGATAGATACACTAGTTCTTAACCCTTTCATGCGTGAGTTCCAAATATCTCTAACGGTCGCCCCAGCGTGAGTTGTTTTATGCACGTGATGTTAGAACGTTCTCTCCAATTCCAGAATGTGATTGTTATGTAACAGTACATTTAATCTGCGCTGCCCTCAAACCAAAGCACGCCGCCTGTTTTATTTGTCAATTTTAAATTATTTTCTAAACAGTTTTTTATTTTATAATAACAGTTTGAAATGAGGTGTGTTCCGCCTCATTCATTCACATAAAAGTAGTCATTTTTACTTTTGCGGACCAATTAATTTTTTTGACATTTCTGACCCGGACAAAATTCCCCAAACACTTCTCAATTGTTTGTGCAGTTCAAGTCTGCAGACATTTACTCATCTGCCGTCCTGCATACACGTGTTCATATTTTCCACCTGTCGCCTGCATCGCAATCAAAGTTGTTTTCGTTACCAATAATAACTTTGGAAATGAGTGCGTTTCTATCAAAGTGCCTTATTACGTTATAATAGTTTCTGCATGTCGTTTCTACTGTAGCATCATATTTTTGTGTATATTCCTTATAACCGCGGAAACGCAATGTAACGTTACTCATTTCATAACATGTATGGTGTTATACTCAATGCTTAGGTATCTAGTTACAGTCTTATTAGCTCTGGAAAACAATGCTAATTGCGTCAGGGAAGTATTAGCATGTGTTGTATGTTGAAACTACCCTGGCCTTATGACTCCCAAGTGGCACAGCGTCTCAGTGCTAGAGGCGTCACTACAGACACCCATCTTCAAATCCAGACTGCGTTTCTATCAAAGTAAGTGCCTAATTACGTTATAATAGTTAATGTGTCGTGTTATACCGTTTCTACTGTAGCTCACTGTGTGCATGGAGCATAATATATTTGTGTATATTCCTTATAACCGCGGACACGCTAGGTAACGTTACTCATGTTACTCACCTTTTATGGTGTTATATTCAATCGTGCTTATGTAGCTAGTTACATTCTTCTATTAGCTCTGTAAAACAATGCTAAATGCGTCAGAAGTATTGGCATGTTGTATTTTGACACTACCCTGGAAAAATTGAAAAATATCTTTTACCACTTGGTCGTTTTCTGAGTGCATTCCACAAAGCTGTTTATCATGCCCTCCTTATCCACTGCCCCAATTTTGAGGTTATAGTCAAGCACGCAGTCTGGTTTGATGTTTCTCTGTCTGGTTTGTTTCTCTCTCCCGTCAGGTGGTTCACCTTCCCTGTGGCCGACATGGTTGCTGTATGGACAGTGGAGAGGACATGGACGTCTCGTTTGTCATGCCACTTTACTGCCAGCTGTTAACATTTCTTATTTTGTATAACGGGTCATTTAGGAAGGCAGTAGCGTTGTTGATGAAATGCAGTCATAGCAGCAGAACTAGAAAGCAGTCTTGGGAAAAGAGGGTGGCAAAGAAGGGAGTTGCAAACACAGGATCTCTGCTCCAGTATTCTCTTAGGGAGTTCTTCTTTACTGTCACCAGGAATGTATACATTTCACTAATTGTGGTTGTCCCCCCACTCCTGGTGTAACAGTATAACTTTACGTCCGTCCCCTCGCGAACCAGGGACCCTCTGCACACAACAACAGTCACCCACGAAGCATCGTTACCCATCGCTCCACAAAAGCCGCGGCCCTTGCAGAGCAAGGGGAACCACTACTTCAAGGTTTCAGAGCAAGTGACGTAACTGATTGAAACGCTATTAGCGCGCACCCGCTAACTAGCTAGCCATTTCACATCCGTTACACTGGCTCTCTCTTATCCTGTAGCTCCAAGGCATAGCGATTGGTCTCTACTATGTCTCCCACAAGCTCCTCTGTCAGAAACAACTTGAAGCACTCTGCCTCAGATGGAAATGGCAAGGGGCGTTGCACTCCAGACTGGGACTCATCAACACAATCAGCAGGGCCAGGAGGGGTGAAATGGCTGGCAGCCTTTCCAGCTACCACAGAACTCCTGCACTTCATCCACTGTCAGTCTGCCACCATCACCACCAGCATCTTCTAATGGAACTGGGACTTTGTCAGTGGACAAGGGGTCCTCAGATTCAGGGTTCTCAATGGCTACAAGGTTGGGGGGCAGCTCCTCACTGTCAGAATCTGATTCCTGACTTTCATACTCAGACTCAAAATCTCCAGAATTTCCACATTTGTGAGTTGTCTCCTTTTGAAAGTCATTGCTAATGCTACAGCTTAGCTCACTATCTACATACATAAACAACAACACTGAATGGCTCAGAGTGAGAGGGTACGTGGTTGACTTCCGGCATGCGCCACTTGTCTCAATAAATCACTATCAGAAAATGTTTTGTGGCAATTATTTGTGTATTTACTGTTTTATTCACATGTTTTCAATTCTAGGTGACAAATCGTGCATTCCGATTCTTGCACAGATTGTAATGGGCACATATGTGTGTAAAATACTTTTTTGAAGGTTGTACTGATTATGATGAGCTAAGCTAATTCCAGCTGTGTACCCATGTTTGTTGACATACAATGCATTCTGGGTTTCACGTAATCGTCTGTTTGACCAAAGATGTTATAACAAAATGAGGTGAGTAAGAGTTCACTCATTTTGAGGACTTCCGGAAATGAAGGGTGGGATGTGAACGACAGTGATTGACACACCCCTTCAACATGCATACTATAAACAGACCAAACTCATCTTGTCTTCTCTTATTATCTTCGGTTTCTGTGAGCAACAAATGCATGGCTGCGCGCTGAAACTAATCGTCGGATTACTTTCGATTTCAAAAGTGTTTTACCTAATTATTTCGATCAATGGTGAGCTCACCCGTGATGTGATTAATTATACATAGTAATTGCTATTAGCTAATTCATATTGTAGTTTATGTCAGCCGAGAGTTAGAAAATATGACTGCTTGTGTTGGGTCAATCTTTCCTCAGTTAGCGCTAGGACAAATGTAGCCTACATTTTTCCGGTTAGGATGATTGTGTTATGCTATATATACTTCTGTGAATATCTGAACATTGCATCCCAAAATAAACTGCTCACATTCTGGATATAACTTTGTAAGGACTGTGTTTGTGTAAATAGTTTCTGAAAAAAGTGTGGCCAGCTCAAATGCTGATTGTTGCGTCATTCGAAACTGGCCGTTCTAAACGAGCGTTCTAAATGAGTGTTCTAATCACACGGGTGTGATCGTACGCTTCAGGGACCACTGTAGAACAATCACACCCGTGTGATGGTACGTGTGAAAGGGTTAATGCAATCGCCGTGTTAGAATTCTAAAAATAACTTCATTACGACATCCAGCTTAGTTATAGCGAGAGAGTGCCCAAAATCTGGGCGCAAACTACTAGTTCACATGTTCGACAGATATATGAAATAGCATCATAAAATGGGTCCTACTTTTGATGATCTTCCATCAGAATGTTGTACAAGGGGTCCTTTGTCGGGAACAATCGTTGTTTGGTTTTAGAATGTCCTCTTCTCCAGTCAATTAGCACGGAAAGCTAGCAAAGTGGCGCGAAGCTCTCCTTCGTGAACAAACGCAGACAAAGCAACACGCCTAACGTCCCGAAAAAATTTCAATAATCGAATAAAACTATATTGAAAAAACATACTTTACGATGATATTGTCACATTTATCAAATAAAATCAAAGCCGGAGATATTAGTCGTCTATAACGACAGCTTTACAGAAGGCAATACCAGGTCCCTTCTCGCGCGTTCCAGAAAACAGGAAATTGGGGTCACGTCATGCCAAGAGCTTTTATTCGACCTCAGATCATGTTATACACTCCATTTCTTCTCTCACTGCCTGTTGACATCTAGTGGAAGGCGTATGAAGTGCATGTATACTAATAAATATCAAGCACATTTATAGGCAGGCCCTAGAACAGAGCATCGATTTCAGATTTTCCACTTCCTGTCAGGAAGTTTGCTGCAAAATGAGTTCTGTTTTACTCATAGATATAATTCAAACGGTTTTAGAAACTAGAGAGTGTTTTCTATCCGATAGTAATGATAATATGCATATTGTACGAGCAAGAATTGAGTACGAGGCCGTTTGAAATGGGCACCATTTATCCAGGCTACTCAATACTGCCCCTGCAGCCCAAACAGGTTCAACCACCCAGATAGTTGCTAAGCGGGGGGTTCCAATCACCAGGTTTGCTTACATAGACCACAGAGTCTGTGTCATGATAAAGAACCCTCCTCTGCAGCTGCTCCATGAGGGTGTATAGTTCAAGTCGACCATAGGCTTGTTTACATTACCCGGGGGTAGAACCCATTTCTTGTTACGTGTCACGCCCTGGCCTTAGTTATCTTTGTTTTCTTTATTATTTTAGTTAGGTCAGGGTGTGACATGGGGGATGTATGTGTTTTGTATTGTCTAGGGGTTTTGTATGTTTATGGGGCAGTGTCTAGTCTTGGTGTATGTATGTCTATGGTTGCCTAGATTGGTTCTCAATTAGAGACAGCTGTCTATCGTTGTCTCTGATTGGGAACCATTTTTAGGCAGCCTTATTCATTGGGTATTTCATGGGTTATTGTCTATGTTAGTTGGCTGTGTCTGCACTATTTGTTTATAGCGTCACGTTCGTTCGTTTGTTGTTTTTGTAGTTTGTAAAGTGTTCTTAGTTTCGTGTCATTAAACGAGGAAAATGTATTCACTTCACGCTGCGCCTTGGTCCTCCTCTCTTCCACCATATAACGAACGTGACATTACGTCTCCATTGCACCAGGGCAATGTCTTGACACAAGAATGAAAAATGTGAAATTTCATATTGGTCTGAAAAAACAAATTCCATAAATTCTTTGGGATCTTTAATGATCAACGTTGTTAGCATATTACTTCTCTGGGATAATTTCCCCCAAAGCGAATTTAAATACAATTTCGACAGATTTCTTTTGGTTTTGTTGACCTCTATTCTGTCAGGGTCAAGACATATGCATTATTTTTCATGATAGTCCTGAATGTATCTGTCTTTGCTCTCTTGATCTGTGACTGATGCAGGATACCCTGAAGCCATTTGCTTGCATCTCAACAAGGTATTGATGTACTCTTTAAAAAGAGTGTCTGATTTCCTGGAAAAGTTCCACACTTCAAAGATTTTGGCCACACGATACCCCTTCTCTATAGCCTTAGAGAATTCAACGGTGACCCATACCCCCGTCAAGGCTCTTTGTTGATCTGAATGATCACAAGGCTTTTCCTGGTTGTTGTTTTCACTGCAGGTGCAACAAAGGGGGAGAAAAAGTTTTCCTTGAGGTCCCTTGTAAGGCAACACTGGCAGAAACAAAGGGTAAACGGTTGCTTTTATCAGACCAAAATAGTTTTGTGGTAAGTCAAAGTCACGGTGAATAATTTCAGGATGACCCATAGGATAACTAGAGGAACTCATTACATGAGGATAAAGGGATGTAAAATCTACATATCCAATTTTCTCATCAGGTTGCGCTATATACCGGAATGTCAAAGCGGCAGGTAGCCTAGTGGTTAGAGCGTTGGACTAGTAACCGAAAGGTTGCTAGATCGAATGTCCGCGCTGACAAGGTAAAAATCTGTCATTCGGCCCCTGAACAAGGCAGTTAACATACTGTTCTTAGGCTGTCATTGAAAATAAGAATTTGTTCTTAACTGACTTGCCTAGTTAAATAAAGGTCAAATAAAAATGTTAAAAGCATTGGTACGACCTCCATACAAGGCCTGGCGGAGTTCCAGGGGTTCGGGTATGTCAAAGGTGGAAAGGAAAGCTTGAACATAAGGATCAGACTTTTTGAATTCTGTCCACTCATGCTCCCACATCACCATCACTTTCACCCCATAAGCAGCCTGTAAAGATTCCAATTTGTCTTGGAACTCCTGGTACATATCCCCAAAAGTATTTTGGGTTAAGACACACATGGCCTGGGGCACAAAGTAAGATTTACAACCGTGGAAGAAACAACCGTTGTACTCATACACTGTCTCAACACCGTCAAGATGTGTGTAACCATCTACATGGTAGGTATAATCTTTTTTCCCCCTTTATTCAAAAATGTTTTTAGCCTGGGAAAAGTACTCCAACCATTGAATGGAACCACTAGAGTATGACTTGAATTGTCGGCGGTAGTTGTCAGGCGATGAAATAGCTATAGATGCTGGAGGTAAAAAGTGTGTACGATAGGTTTTCATGCATGCAGATGAAATAGTTGTACAACTCCAGGGGTCAATGCCGGCATCTTTGATTACCTCTTGTCTGAATCTGAGGCATCCTTTACGCAGGATAACCACATCATTGTCACAGTATAATTCCATCTCTTTATGGAACTCAAAGGTATTATGACGTACTGTCTCATACCATGTCATGAATCTCTCTCGCTATTTGGGAGACATAAGATCACACCCGTACATTTCGGGACTGGGATAAGCTCCAATATAATGTAGATTCTCCTCAGATGTGAAGAAATGAGGAAACCAACCTTTCACAGAGTTTTCAAAACCCAAGGCCTCTGGCATTTGAGCCAATCTCATGGGTAAGAAACTTAAATTGTCAATGTATCTCTAGTTGAAGGCGGGGTCTACAAAAGACAAGATTTTACCTACCTTGGGCTATGACCCTGGGTGCAACGCCTTGTTGTATCAAGGGGTTCAAAAGAAGATAGAAATCATAGGCTCTAGAATTGTGAGCTGCAAACGTGAAGTTTTTGTACTGGGGTTTTCTGAAATGTTTTAGAAAGAGTAGTGCACAATTGGGGCCCTCTGCAGACCACTTTTCACCCTTGAAAGTCATGGTAGATCCAAAAATTGGCAAATGAATCCCTGATTCCTAATTACTCTCAAAGTCATAAAACACATTTCTCTGAATGTTCATCTTCAGCCAAGGGCTGAATATAGATGGCACTCATGTTCCACTTCTTGAACCACTTCATTGTCTCTGCTTTTCAAAGCCCCTTTACAGATTGGGCAGCGTATGATACCACGTACATGAGGTTGGGGGTGGTCTATATTAAGGTTGTAATTGCAATGGCATTTGACATTTCTTGTTAATGTCACAACTGCTTACAGATTTACATGCCTTGGGGTGCCATGTTTCAATTTTGTGTTTTCGTAGCAGTAGGCGGAACAACATGTACGATGACAATCCTCACAGGGTGTTAGGTGTAAGGGCTGCATCGGACATTTTTCATCCTGACACACTGAACAGTTATAACGACAAGAGTGCCCCCCCCTGTCGGCCGTAGCCTGAATAACATGATGGACACACATATTGTGCTCCTAAGAAAGCTCTGATGTTTGAAATACCATAAAAATGGTTGTTTTGCACATACAAGTACAGAATATGAGGATGAGGTTGTGGGTTGTTCTGGAATTTCAAGAGAGCTGAATTAGCTCTACTATGGTACAAAACCACAATCTTGATGTTCAGCAAATTTTCAAATTTGACTATGTCAGAGAAAGTCACAGCCTCCTGTATACCTAGACCTACAGCCTTTTGGAGATCACTCGCCTTTTGTAAATCTTCTAGATCTGTACATCCAGGGTTGAGTAACTGTGAAAAGCTCTCCCTCGCCCTCCATTTGTAAAATCTGACAATAATTCTATCCTCCTGATTCCTGTTTACCAGCAAAAATGAAAGCAGGACGCACCAGTGACTCGGTCAATAAAAAATAAGTTTCATATGAAGCAGATGCTAAGCTACAGGACTGTTTTGCTAGCACAGACTGGAATATGTTCCGGGATTCTTCCGATGGCATTGAGGAGTACACCACATCAGTCACTGGCTTCATCAATAAGCACATCGAAGACGTCGTCCCCATAGTGACGAGCTTCAACTCATCCCTGGCATGTCCAACATCATCTGAAAGCAACGTATGTTTGTTGTTGAACGCCTAATGAGAGAACTCGGTTTATTGTTTTTGTAAAATTGACAGTGCTTTTATATACTTTAATTTTATTTTGGATCCTGCGACTGTTGGGCTTAGTTGCTGTGAGCGCTGCTGTCTGTCCCGGAATCCCTCCAGATTCTGCAGAGGGGGAGAGACACGGAAGCCCAGCTAGCCTAGCTGGCTCGGCGGTCTCTAATGGAGGTCACTCTCAAATGGAGGTCTATTGAACGTTTCCAGCGCTGCAGGAGCTGTGTTTACTTTGCTTTGTTCCAAGACAACGTGGACCACGCTGACTTTCAATATAGCAACTACTAGTGGGCGAAGGACTAGTGGGCAAAGTGGCTACTCTTAGCAAGCAAGTAGCTAACCTACACTAGCTACTGAGGATTCCACAACCGCCTACTATATATTTTTCTTCCACCCCAGTAGCCGGATGCCGCCGTGTCGGCTCTCCACAGTTCTCAGCAGGTTTCCAACCCCGAAGGGGTCTCCTCCTTCCCTGGGGAACGGAGCTGTTCTCGACCCAAAAGGGTCTGATCCTTAATTAATAACTCTACCTACATATTACCTAAACTAACCAATTCCCTTGCACATTGACTCTGTACCGGTACCCCCTGTATATAGCCTCGCTATTGTTATTTTACTGCTGCTCTGTAATTATTTGTCAATTTCACCACCTCAAGGTGAGCAGCAGCCCTGCTCTGGTGAAGCCTCCTGCTGCCAGGGGCTGGGGGCGCATCAAAAACTTGACTGCCACACCTCCAGAGGTCAGGAAGGAGGGACTGAACAATATAGCTAAAGCCGTCTCCAAGGAGATGCTCTCCCAGGAGGGCAGGGGTCAGGAGGAGGACAACCACCTCCGTAAGACAGACTCCTTCGACAGTGTTATCACTAAGAGTGAGCTGCGTATAGGCATGGGTCCACCTCCAGGAGACACCTCTGCCACACCCGTTCGGTCCCATCCCAGAGCAAGACCTGCAGGCTGTGCTGCAGGAGACCGGGTTAGAGCTCAGGGGGGACCTCCAGACTCTGAGGGGCTGCTAAGGGCCCTGGAGACACAGGTGGCTCAGATCCTCAAACTGCTGACCTCTACAAAGAGGAGGACGTCTCTACCTCTGGCCGCCACCCCCGAAACCAAACGTCAGGACATCTCTACCTCTGGCCGCCACCCCCGAAACCAAACGTCAGGACATCTTCACTGTCTCCAGACCCGTTTCTCCTGACTCAGTGGATGACGATGGACACATCTGAAGAGGATATAACACCACTGTTGCACGTACCTTAACATTTGCAAACAAACTTTTAACTAATGTCCATCATGTCACCACTTTTCTATGCATGTCCAGCTGGATTCTGGCTTGTCAAAGAAACTATAACTATTTATTTCTAGCCTGTGTATGATGCAGTTGACTGCATGCAAATGTATTTAAAGAGAACCAAGATTTTATTGATCTACTCTGTATATAGTTATGTTTTAAGTATTGACAATTTCCAATGTTGACATTCAGGGTATGCATAGAGGTAGCACTATTAACCATGAGTTACCAATGGGTTCTGAAACTGCGTTGACACTTGGTGTATTGGGAAATCCATGAGGTTAAGGTTTTTCCCACAGAAAGAAAGTCCAGAAGCTGTAGGCTATACTATTATCTGGCCCTTGATGATATGAGTGCCCATGCAAGTAAGTGATAACTGATATTAATTATTGAGCAATGTCATGATTTGAAGGCATTAGTCCTTTTTTTTCTCCAAAGCCTTGGTCTGTTCCAGTTAGTTGTTGCTACTTACATTGATTTATATTTTTTATGATCACCCTATATATCTCCTATCACTGTCTGATTTCCTGTAGAGAAAAATATTATTTCCAGAGTTATTTTAGTGTTAGCGTAACAGTTGATTTTCCTCATGTCTATGCATAATTTAGATACATGTTGTGTATCGACTTTATGTTGCCATGATGTCTAAAGAAGGCTTTTTATGTTCATCCTGCAGCATGAACTAGATGTGCAGACTGACTGCACTATGGTAAATAAAGTAGGGAAGTCTGAAACAGACTGACAGCATGGCTTCTGGGACATCCAGTGACACAGTCCCACTACACATGACACGAGCCACACAGTTACATGGTGTATCACAAAGCCTGCTCCAACTTCTATTATTGAAGATTAATTTGTTGAGAGAACCTTCACCAGCTTATCTCATTATGTTGTGGGTGCCTGCCTGCCACTTAGCCTCTCCCCAATTCAACTCAACTGCACTGAAGCACTGGGCTGGGCTGGCTTCTGTTTAAAACCCACTGTGGCACACCTATTCCAATAGAGATACATGCCTGGTTTGTGAAGTACCAATGTGGATGTCTTCTGTCCATTTTATGGCCATGTTTATGGTTATGAAGATGTTTTGAATATTGCAAGCTACGCAACCTGTGATTTTCTGGTGAATGTGAACAGATTTATTCTTACTGGCACTCGTAAACTCACAGCGGAGTCATATATACAGTATGTATGTGTATGGCTCTGGGTCTTAGTCCACTGATGAATACCTGTCTCCTACACATGGAGCCTGTCCTACTACAATGTAATAATACAGAAATACATTAGGATGCAGTGGTAGTGTTCAGTTAAGGGATCTGTGTGCATATAAGTCATCTATGCTGTAAATATGCAGTAACACATTTCTTGAAAGTGTCTCTCAAATTTACTTCTGAAGTCCATAAAGGGATAGAGCGACTGGGAGCAGTGTCTTTATTTGACAATCGACTGTGGTCTGAGTGTGGTCCACAGCAGGAGAGAGAGAAAGAGAGAGCATGTCCAGCCTTCCCTTAATTACAGGGAGAGAACTAATCACGTCTCAGTCACCTGAATGTATTGCTGCATCCTCCATCCCTCTCTCACCTGACACTGCTCTCTCCTCTCTTCTCTCTCACCTGACACTGCTCTCTCCTCTCTTCTCTCTCACCTCACACTGCTCTCTCCTCTCTTCTCTCTCACCTGACACTGCTCTCTCCTCTCTTCTCTCTCACCTCACACTGCTCTCTCCTCTCTTCTCTCTCACCTGACACTGCTCTCTCCTCTCTTCTCTCTCACCTCACACTGGTCTCTCCTCTCTTCTCTCTCACCTCACACTGGTCTCTCCTCTCTTCTCTCTCACCTCACACTGGTCTCTCCTCTCTTCTCTCTCACCTCACACTGGTCTCTCCTCTCTTCTCTCTCACCTCACACTGCTCTCTCCTCTCTTCTCTCTCACCTGACACTGCTCTCTCCTCTCTTCTCTCTCACCTCACACTGCTCTCTCCTCTCTTCTCTCTCACCTGACACTGCTCTCTCCTCTCTTCTCTCTCACCTCACACTGCTCTCTCCTCTCTTCTCTCTCACCTGACACTGCTCTCTCCTCTCTTCTCTCTCACCTCACACTGGTCTCTCCTCTCTTCTCTCTCACCTCACACTGGTCTCTCCTCTCTTCTCTCTCACCTCACACTGGTCTCTCCTCTCTTCTCTCTCACCTCACACTGGTCTCTCCTCTCTTCTCTCTCACCTCACACTGGTCTCTCCTCTCTTCTCTCTCACCTCACACTGGTCTCTCCTCTCTTCTCTCTCACCTCACACTGGTCTCTCCTCTCTTCTCTCTCACCTCACACTGGTCTCTCGCTTTCTCTCAATCCCTCATATTTCTTCTTCTCTCTCCTCTCTCTAAAGAACTTCTATTGAAACTCACTGACTGTGTCCTGAGCATACTAATATCTAGCCTCTTTCTCTCTGTTGGTGTGCTAGCTGGATACCTCCCCCTATAGGGACAGGACAGACAGGATTGGGAAGCATTTCTTTACACCTGGACTTTAAGGTCCAATCCTTTTCTCCTGGAATATTGCTTTCAAATGTTTGGTAAAGCAATGGTATCACTGATCATTCAATGTATGGTTCATGTATTGTTTTACCGTTGCACACCTTGACTGTAGCGTCAGCTAAATAAACTACTGTCTGGGACATTACTGTCTGGGGCTTTCTAGTGTAATTTTCATCTTGAAAATGTTCTTCTCTACAGGAATGGGAATGTATTATTACTGGGATACCTGCAGGATGTCAGAATCACTCATTCAATGTATTCTCTCTTTATACTTTGAAATGACTAAGAAGCCAAAGTTTCACCTCAAAGTTCAATTTATGATACCGTATAGTAGTTAAATAGGAACTCCCAGAAATTTGATTTGCAAAACTGATACTATCAGTCTGCTACTAGCCCTATCCCCCAACATCTTCACTTTGGCAGATATTCATGTCTCTGATGTGTGATTGAAATACAAATGGCTGGGTACATGGTTCTGATTATGAGCAGGCTGAAATGGTATGAGCAGGCTGAAATGGTAGAGTTTAACCCATTTTAGTACATTAACATAAATTGTTTTTACGTTGTATTTAGAAATTGAGATAGACTATATATACAAAAGTATGTGGACACCCCTTCAAATTAGTGGATTCTGCTATTTCAGCCACACCCGTTGCTGACAGGTGTATAAAATCGAGCACACAGCAATGCAATCGCCATAGACAAACATTGGCAGTAGAATGGCTCTACTGAAGAGCTCAGTGACTCTCAATGTGGCACTGTCATAGGATGCCACCTTTACAAGTCAGTTTGTACATTTTTTGCCCTGCTTGAGCTGCCCGGTCAGCTGCAAGTGTTGTTATTGTGAAGTGGAAACGTCTAGGAGCAACAACAGCTCAGCCGCAAAGAGGTAGGCCACACAAGCTCACAGAATGGGACCGCCGAGTGCTGATGAGAGTAGCACCTAAAAATGATCTGTCGTCGGTTGAAACACTCAGTACCAAGTTCCAAACTGCCTCTGGAAGCAACATCAGCACAAGAACTGTTCGTTGTGAGCTTCATGAAGTGGGTTTCCATGGCCGAGCAGCCGCACACAAGCCTAAGATCACCATGCGCAATGCCAAGCATCGGCTGGAGTGGTGTAAAGCTCACCGCCATTGGTTTCTGGAGCAGTTTAAACATGTTCTCTGGAGTGATGAATAACGCTTCACCATCTGGTAGTCCGACAGCCGAATCTGGGTTTGGAGGATGCCAGGAGAACGCTACCTGCCCGAATGCATAGTGCCAACTGTAAGGACTGGTGGCGGAGGAATAATGGTCTGGGACTGTTTTTCATGGTTCGTGCTAGGCCCCTTTCAGTTCCAGTGAAGGGAATTCTTAACACGACAGCATACAATGACATTCCAGACGATTCTATGCTTCCAACTTTGTGGCAACAGTTTGCAGAAGGCCCTTTCCTGTTTCAGCATGACAATGCACAAAGCGAAATCCATACAGAAATGGTTTGTCGAGATTGGTGTGGAAGAACTTGACTGGCTTGCAGAGATCCTGACCTCAACCCCATCGAACACCCTTGGGATCAGTTGAAACGCCGACTGCGAGCCAGGCCTAATCACCCAACCTTCAGTGCCCGACCTCACAAATGCTCTTGTGGCTGAATGGAAGCAAGTCCCCGCAGCAATGTTCCTTCATCTAGTGGAAAGCTTTCCCAGAAGAGTGGAGGCTGTTATAGTAGCAAATGGGGGACCAAGTCCTTATCAATGCCCATGATTTTGGAATCAGATGTTCGCCAATTAAGACTGAGCAGGTTGACAGAAAAATTATTATAGTTAATTTACCATCATTTGTGTGTATTGACACCAAGCCAAAGAGAACAGTCGAGAGAAATTAGCTTGTCAAGAGCTACTAAAAATAAAGCTTTATAAACTCATTGACTTGATCACTCCTGGGAGTGTGAAAATGTAAGACGTTATGACTATTCCTATTTTTCGTTGTCGTTTTTGGCCACAGAATTCAACCCTTATACCCTTGGTTAAGTGCTCTTAAAAACTGAGCCGGGTTTCTTCTCTTTGGCATACTCTCGTATAAGGACATTGATTATCAGACTTCTTAGATCGACAAACCAAGACACCAGGATCCCCTTACACTCAATATGGACCACTATAGATCTTCCAGTAAAACCACCAGCTACATTATGTGGTCATTCTTTCACAGCAGTCA
Organism: Salvelinus namaycush; assembly: GCF_016432855.1. Lineage (NCBI taxonomy): Eukaryota > Metazoa > Chordata > Actinopteri > Salmoniformes > Salmonidae > Salvelinus > Salvelinus namaycush. The sequence continues at coordinate 19,162,116 of NC_052334.1, forward strand.
GTTAAAGGTGGATTTGGGTTCAGCATGTTCTCTGCTTAGGGTAACAATGTTTATGTTTTTGGTTAGAATTTTCCTTTTGAGTGAAAATCGTACAACTTGTGTGTTTCAGTGGTTTCATCATGGAGGCTTTCAGTAGGTGTGACAGAGGAGGGGTTCACTGTTGTGACAGGTCTGAAGGACCAGGTTGTCATCATCTTCATCATCATCCCTATCATTATCATCTGTAGCTTCCTCTCAGATCCTGCCACCTCTTTTTCCATTAGGATGTTGCAGTGTGGCACCAGCCTCCCCCTCAGTCCTCATGCCAGGAGCTATTACACCCCCCCTCCCCCCTCTCCTCCCCCAGCCCGAGGAGGAAGTGGCGGAAATGTCACAAACGATTACAACAACAGGGGCTGTTACAGCAGCTCTCGACAGGGCTACAAAACTGTACTCTCTTGAGACACACAACTATTGTAAGTCTTCTTACCTCACCTCTTTCTTTGACAGTGGCAGCGCTGTAGATGGTCAATGTGTTTGAGAGGGAGACTCAGGAGACAGGGCCAGCTGACAGTGCACAGAGGCCCAGGTCTGGTCACTGCTCCAAGTTAGGTGTACTGGGTCGAACGTGTTTGCACTATGTATTTTTTAAGTAAGGCAACTTTGTCCGGTTTTACTGATGTCAGGAGTAGTCAAACAGGAACTGAAGATGGAAGAACAGTTGGTTGCTTTTCCATATTTAACAGATATCTCTTCATTCCCTCTCCGTAACGTCTCCCATCCTAAGATGGTGGAACTCTGTTTACCCCTGAATGTGACATTTTGAATGATCCTGGTGCCACAACATGAAAACCCCAAAAGCATGAATCACAGGGAGATTGTACGATTAATGTCTGGGGGGAGGGGGGGATGTTCCAGGCTTGAATATTTTGTGATGAACCATAAGGGAGTATGACACCACTGACACCATAGGGTGTATGTGTGCGCGTGTGTGTGTGTGTGTGTGCGTGCGCGTGTGTAGGTGCGTGCGTGTGTGTGTGCGCGTGTGTGTGCCGGTGTATGTGTCTGTGTGTGACAGAGTGAGCGAGTGTGTGTGCCAGTGTCTAGGGAGTGCTCCACAGTCTCCCTAACCCCACCCGCACAGTGAAGATGCCTGAAGCATGAGAGCTCAAACAGCCCTGAAGCACCTTAGTGACAGTTGAGTAGGCAGATGTTATATAATACTCCTTGTCATGCATATTCATAAAGCTTAGAAAAACACGTTTATATGCTCTTTATGAATGATTTTAAGGTCATTATCAACCACTATGCTCTGAATGTCTTGACAATTCTTTCTTCTCATCTTTTTTACTGAAGAGAGCTGAGTGATCTATATCTAATTTAAATAAAGTATTCAGATTCAGATGACATTATTTATTAACATGTTTCAAGTTTTTCCAAGTTGTATAATGACTTGAAATAGAAAGGGGATTTCCATTCTCTCCATAGAGTAAACGTCCAGCGCTGCTGCTCTCCCTGTCCAGTGCCAGTGATGGTGCTGCAGTCAGACAGAGGTGATGCACTCAGTGGTACTGGTCAGGCACACTCCACAGTCACACCTCAGGGCTACAGGGTAGGTGTACATGGGGTCCACGTTGGCTGAGCAGTTAGGCAGCCGCACCGTCACCAGGCGGGTCTCGTTGTAGGTACACACACGCTGGTATGACTCTATGTAGGGAGGGTCCAGGACAGGCTTCTGAGAAGACACACAGAACCAGGGTTAATTTACATTAACATCTGTTCATTTATTTTTTTAAGTTCTACAATTATGACTTTGTAATAAAGTACTTTATTACTGACTTATTACGTTATTATGTCAGGGGTGGATTTAGCTTTTAGCCATGCTACAGTGATGCATTTTTCTTCAATAATCGTCATAGTTTAGTTACTGTTATATTTTCCACTTGATTGATTTTGTTAACATCTACTGATTTCTAACACTTCTCTCCAGTCTGACTGGTAGGACTCTCTCCCTCTCTCTGCCCTCACCTCCCAGGTCTCACAGCGTCCCCAGCAGGCGTCGGTGGTGATGTGCAGCCCTCCACAGCCTGGTTTCCTGGCCAGGAAGGTGAACTCCCGGACGGCACAGCCAATGAAGCGGCGCAGGTTGACGGCTGAAGCCTGGCTCAGTGTCTCTGGGTGAAGCCATGACCACAGCCCTGTACAGCACAGCAGCATAGCACACCACCTCCACACAGACACCACACATCACATGGTTATCTCTAATCCCTAACATATTACGCTCTTTCTCTATCTCACTTTTAGCAAAGTCTTCAAATAGTTAGAGTATGGCAAGTTAATGTCATTAGTATTTTTAGACTATATTGTTGGCATTTTAATGAAAACAATCAAATGAAGAAAACAGATTGTTGATGAAACTAAAAACAACAACCAGAACATGAAATATTCCAGAGATCTCAGTGATTCCTGACCCTAACTTCATACAGAGTACTGATCTAACTAAAGTGTTATAACTCACCACTGAGTACCTCTCTTCTGGGTCATCTGGGCTTACAACTGGTCTCACTGCAGAAAACTGCCGCTACTGAACCTCTGAATCAGGAGCTACAGTAACTCCAGTAGCTGTGATGTCTCTGACAGCCGAATCACCTGATAGTGGATCCCAGGGAGGAACTCCCAGCTATTTATCCCAGCATCTCATGTCAATCAGGAGCCATTTAAGGCCTTAGTAACCACCATGTCTCTAGCTCCTGCCAGAGAGTCAGGCTCCTGTCTGATCCCCCTTAGGCCTGTCTACTCTATCTCACCCATCAGCCCCATCAGCCCAGTCACCAATCAACTACAGACCATTAGCCTGATTAGGGATTGAGACTGCTCCTTTGTTCATAGCAATCGACATGGAAGAGGGGAGAAAACCCTCATACCTGTAGATTAGACTCATTTAGCTGATTGACCTCAGGAACTGTTCTTACAGGTGAGAACCTTGCCCTGGAGCGCTAACTTTTACTATTCAGTTCAGTGCAAGTCTGTTATAATTTAGATGTTTTTTTTTCTGCTATCACATTTTCACAGAGCACTTACTGTAGCTCTAACGTGTTTGTTGTGTGGAGCCCATGGAGACAGAGGAATAATTCACGTCTGGTCTGATGTGTGGAGGTCACAGTAGGGGAGATGAGAGCGGGGCTAGAGCGAGAAGAGAGCTGAGTTTATTTGGGTGAGTAAGTACTTCACTCATCATTAAATTACCATTTCCCAAAGCCCTCAGGATACTGGGGATTGAAGCAGAATAACTCAAGTACTTTAGGAGATTAACTTCAACCTCCAACCAATTATAGTTAGATTAGAATAGCAGGAAGGGAGGATGAGTCTGGGATACACTCTAAGAAAAAAGGGCTTCAAAAGGGTTTTCGGCTGTCCCCATAAGAGAACCCTTTTTGGTTCCAAGTAGAACTATTTTGGGTTCCATGTAGAACCCTCTGTGAAAAGGGTTCTACATGGAATTCAAGAGTTCTACCTGGAACCAAAAGGGTTCTACCTAAAACCAAAAAAGGGTTATTCAAAAGGTTATTCTATTGGGAAAGCCAAAGAACCCTTTTAGGTTCTAGATACCACCTTTTTTCCTAGGAGTGTTGGTCTCCACCTGATCTCAGTCATCTAAGCACCCTCCTCCCTTCCTTGATATCACACTCCTAAAGAATTATAAATCTCAAGTCAGGTTTTCTAAACTCAATCAGGTTTTCTAAACTCTGCGCATCTCTGGCTCTGTTTAGGATGATGATACAGCAACATCTTCTGCCTGCTGGCAATAGTGAATATTCCCATAAAGCAAAGGACATCATCCAACCATGGACGTTAAGTCCATGACACTCTGTAGTTGTTGAATAAAAACGGGCAATTCTCAAAGGAAATACATTGATAGTGGACTGGCTGCCTTAAGACTACTGCTGTTAATAAGTGTTCAAAACGGTATATTTCATGTATTTATTTTCAAAATACTAATCTAGTTGTGCAGTGACGCTCCTCATCCAACCTGACAGGTGTGCCAAGCTTGAAGCCTCATACCCAAGAAGATTCCAAGCTGTAATCGCTGCCAAAGGCGCTTAAACAAAGTACTGAGTACCGGGTATGCATACTTATGGAAATGTGATATTTCTGTTTTTTATTTTTTATACATTTGCAAACTTTTCTGAAATCTGTTTTTGCTTTGTCATTATGGGGTATTGTGCGTAGATTGATGAAGGAAAAAAACGATTTAATCCATTTTAGAATAAGGCTGTAACGTAACAAAATGTGGAAAACGTGAAGGGGTCTGAATACTTTCCGAATACACTGTACATCCAATCGGGTTTGAAATGTGTCTGATATTTGAACTTTTGTGTGAGTAGTTTTACAATGTCATTGTCATGCCAGAACACTACAAAAATGGTTCTGGTAAGAGAAACCATATTACTATTGCTTGAATTATTAATATCTCTATCTTTGTCAAAGAGTGCCATACTGTTCACATGGTCATATTGTTTAATTGTGTGTAACCTCAAATTAAACCTTGGGATGACATCATGGGGTCCTGGACACGTCTCTGGGTGACCTGCAGGCTAGTCTGAGCAAGCTGGTGGTCAGGTTGTTGGGCTGCAGAAAACACCCTGCAGACCTCAGCCCTGTAGCCATGGCCCTGCAGGTGGAGGAGGCAGAGGTGCGAGCCAGGCCAAAATTAACAGCAACCCAATAGCAACGCACAACACACCAGAAACCCACAACATACCCCACAATATAATGTCCTTCCTCAGAGAAATACAGGTTAATATTTAAGTTTCAATTTAGTCAAGTCTGTCTTATTGAGTCAGTTCATCATTATAACCAGAGTGAACATGCCCCTGAGTGTGTGTTTTGTGCGTTTTGGTTCCAGTAGTGCAGACAGGATCCAGGAGGAGTGGAGCACACTCGGAGTGAGCTGCAGAGAAGACCCTGCACCGTTTCAATGGCCATGCCAGGGAAACCAGCAGCCTTCTCTTAGAGAAATCCTCGCTTCAGTATCAAATGGAGACCATAGGAAAGGCTATGGGCTCACCCTATTCCCCCTAAGTCCAGTGGGACAGCAAGAGAGCCCAGGAGCTGATGATGGTGAGCAGAAGTACCTCCACATGCAGAAGGGCTCAGAGGCTCTGACCCACAGCTCCCAGTGGGAAAAAGAAGATGAACCAGATAGAACAAGGGCTATAGCACATTAAGGAACAGCTGGATTGTATTGGAGAGCAGGTGCCCTCTCAGAACCTCATCAGCAACAACCCTATCATGAGTAACATCCACAAGGTAATGACGGAAGCCTTTGCCTGGGCCAAGCAGACGGAGAGTGACATCGAGGGCCGGAGGAGGAAGGTGGCCCTGCACCCTGAGGAGGTCCATCGGCAGATCAAAGACCTAAAGAAGCTACAGTGGGAAATGGCCGCCAAGCAGGCTCAGCAGGAGGCCCTGGTAGGGGGGAGGACTTCTCCCAGAGCTGGACGAGGCTGACGAGGTCCCCATGGTGTACTCCTCCCTGGTCAGCCTGGAGAGTCTGTCCAGGTCCACCACAGAGAACTAGCCAGGGCTGTGAGGGAGATGGATTCAGGCCTGCAGACCAGAGAGAGATGCCAGAGCAGATAGCTGACCTGGACTGGGTGGTGAGTCATTTCCAAAGAGGGGGGGGCAAAAGTTCTGAAGACCTGGATCGTTGGGTCAGACAGATTCAGGAGACCCTGGGAGAGGCGTAGAAACAGGCTGCTGTGTCCAAGGCTCTACTCATGAAGAGCAGAGACCTCGCCTCAGAACTCAGCATCACAGAGAACTGCCTCCTTAATGACAAGTTCACAAACCTCCAGGAGAAATCAAGAGCATCATCAGCTATGAGAAAGCCAACAAGCAGGAGCTGGAGGACTCCAACAAGCAGGAGCTGGAGGACTTCAGACTCAGGACGCATCCAAGCAGAAGGTGACCATGGTGGAGAAGAGCCGGAGACAGATACTGGTGGACCTTAATAGACACAGGTTCTTGGTCACCAGGGATTCCCTGAGCACTGTAGAGCTGTTCAAACACATAATCATGGAGCACAAGTGCCAGCTGGACCAGCTTTAGCCCTGCATCCCCGAGGGGAAGCGACAAGAGCTGCTGTGAACAGGCTGGATGTGAAGTCCAAAGAACATAAGGTACCTAACCTTCAGGCAGTGTGTGGAGGACCTGAGGGAGAATGTGGAGGAGCAGGTTCTCCAGACCAAGGAGGAGAACAAGGGGAAGGAGGAGAGGTACAAGGCCTGTCAGGTCATCCTCACCCAGCTCCCTCTGATAAGCTCCAAAAACATCTATCAGGACCTTTACCCATCCCAGCTGACCGCCAAGTGCCAGAGGCTCAAGAATAACCTGGAGAGCCTCCACACCTGGGAAATGACTGTGATCAACAACAGATCCTGGAGTGGGGCCTGCTTAAGAAGGTACACCTCCCCTTAGAGCAGAGGGCTGTGCTGGCCTTCCTCAGGGACCTCCAGAGGGTGCTGCAGCAGCCATGCCAAGTGGAGCCCACAGAGGATGCCGTCCGGAGAACAAGAAAGGAACTTGGCTGAAAGGTGGATCCTAGGAGTATATTGACCTAATGGACTTGAATAATGCAATAACGAATGTTACTTACGAATGTCAAGTTGGCTTGTTTTTGGTTGATTGTTTGTCTAAACCATATTAAATGCACAATCTACTAGTTTAAAAGGTAATTGACTATTCATGTAAAAAATGTTGATGATTTTCCAGGAGAGCGTTTCCCAGGTACAGGACTCTATGAGAGACGACACTGGAGATGCGAGTGGTGCTGTGCGGTTCCTCCAGGAGGCTGAGGCCTTTGCTTTTTCCCTCTCTGGGCCCAGTCAGAGGTTGTCCTGAGAGGCTGAGGGATATTCAGCAGGCCCTGGCCTCCATGGAGGAGCAGCTCAAGTCCCATATCAGCCAGCCCCTTGCCCCCCGCCATGGCTACCTCTGTCCCCAGATGGGTCCAAATTAACCTTAGATACAGTAACAATGGTGAATTGATTGTAATACTCAACTGCCTAGTCAAGACAATCTTTTAACAGAACCCTTTACACACTCTGTTCAGTAACCGCCCTTTTCATGACCTCAATCCAAAATGGACTCTGATCCTGGCAGGTGTACCTTTCAGATGGAGCCTCATGACTCCCAGCCCCTACCTCAGCCCCTGCCTCAACCTAGTACACTGTGGCATATGATGTAGTTCAACCTATTACTGCACACTGTGTCAGTATTGCTCCCCAGGTTATGGTTAAAGTAACAAATTAGGAGTATCAACAACTCTTGGAAGACAGAGGAAATGTATATTTATATGTATTTATTGATAACACCAATGTGTCCTAGGCATTCATCAGGGTTTTGCATGCACTTATTTTGGAGAGCGAGGTAGCAGCAGTGTTCCCTTCCCTTTGCACATTATAAGAGCATGTCATTGAGTCTGTGTAAAATATACTTTAAGCATAGTATGTAAGTGTCTGTATTGTATAGTGTACAGTGTATACCCTATTCCCTAGGTATAGTTGATCCATGGAGAGAGTCTGTGTGCTCAGGTTCACACCATGAGGGGATTAACCAGTGTGAATAGGATTCTGCTCTACACACTCTCCCAGCACGCTGTGTTCTGATGACATTAGCTCTCATGCTGCTGCAGGTGTCTCTGTCAGTTTCCTTTTGCTGTTCTTCATTAGAATTAGGTACTAAAATGAGACGATGGTTTGAATAAGGTCTTTCTCCTTTTTTTGTGTGCATGCGTGCGTGTGTGTGCGTGTGTGTGTGTGTGCATGTACAGCATGTGTTTGTGCATGTGTGCGTGTGGGTGCGTGTTTGTGCGTGCATTTGTATAGTAGATGTTCTTGGAGATAAGCAGGGTCTCTCCTCCAAACTGGAGCTGCTCAAGACCAGCCTGGTCACCTTCCAGCTGCTGCTGCAGGATAGACAGAGCCAGGGGCATAAACACACCACTCAGAGGAGCAGGTACATCTAGACCAGACAGAGAGTCTCGTGCACACACACACGCATGTGCGCACTTAAACACACATGTGCGAACACACGCACACACACACACCCTCTAGTGGCCTCATGGGTGGAACGTTAGTAATATTTATTAATAAACATTATTTTTTAAAACCTGCCAAAAATCCAGTGTTTCTATGTCAAAAGGTTATGTTATATTTCAGTCTTCCCTGATGTGTATATAAAGTGTAATATTGGGATGCAAACTCAAAATTTAATATTTTTCAACTCTATATCTGACATGGTACAGATGTCTTGTTCTTTTTAAACCCAAATCCATGTGTGTGAGAAAGACAGTGTGACCCTGATTTAGCCCACTGCAGTAAAATCAACTAGCTTGCAGGCAAACAAACATCTGTTGAAGTGAAATGTCAAAGAGAGATCATTAGCACTTCCTAAAAACTTTGAACATTTTATTTATTAAACAACAGAACTCTTTATTTTTTCCTACCCTCTTTCACCTGTGTGGATCACATGGGTAAACTCCTGCCTGTGGTTCAGAGAAGCCTGGCTTCCAGACAGAAGCAGCTACAGGCCCAACTGGAGAGAAGCTATCACCAGGTCAGAACCACCACTGTACTCACTATAGTTAATTCTAACATTTACATCAACAACTGGGTTACTGCAGTACTGTTTCAGTGCAGGGCACATCTGACCAGACAGACACAAATCCACCATACAGTAGTAATGCAACATACTGATCTTTAGGTTGTGTTAATAGAGTTTTGAAATGCTCCCTTATTTTGACCATTAACGTCTTGTCTCACTTAATAATGTAAAGTTTGTAATGCTTTGACCTACCCTATGGATATGATATGTAACACAGCCTAAAATATATGTGAGTTGCACATGCAGTAATTATAATCCTGGACTATCGGATCACCATTTTATTATGTTTGCAATCGCAATAAATTATTTGCTCAGACCTCAACCAAGAATCATCAACAGCCATACTATAAATTCTCGGACAACCCAAAGATTCCTAGATGCTCTTCCAGACTCTCTCCACCTACCCAAGGACGTCAGAGTACAACAATCAGTTAACCACTTAACTGAAGAACTTAATTTAACCTTGCGTAATACTCTAGATGCAAATAAACATTTGTCATAAGAAACTAGCTCCCTGGTATACAGAAAATACCCGAGCCCTGAGGCATTCTTCCAGAAAATTGGAAATGGCGCTACACCTAACTGGAAATCTTCCGATTAGCTTGGAAAGACAGTACCATGTAGTATCGAAGAGCACTCACTCCAACTTAATTGAGGAAAATAAGAACAATTCAACATTTATTTTTGATACTGTCGCAAAGCTAACTAAAAAGCAGGATTCCCCAAGAGAGGATGGCTTTCACTTCTGCAGTGATGAATTCATGAGATCCTAGCAGGCTTTCACTTCTGAAGTGATAAATTCATGAACTTCTTTGATGATAACTCCATGATCATTAGAAAGCAAATTACGGACTCCTCTTTAAATTGGTGTTGTAATGTGATGTTACTGGGGGCAGAGAAGTCAGGCGCAGGAGAGCAGAAACTGATTTACAACGGTTGTGTTTAATAACCATAAACCACCGTCAACAGAATAATACAATAAATGGGTCAAACAAAACCCGGTAATACCAGCATACCGTGCACAAGCACTACAACAAACAATTACGGACAAAGACATGGGGGGAACAGATGGTTAAATACACAACATGTGTATTGGTGGAATTGGAACCAGGTGTGATGGAAGACAAGACAAAACCAATGGAAAATGAAAAGTGGATCGGCGATGGCTAGAAGGTCGGTGACGTCGACCGCCGAACGCCGCCCGAACAAGGAGAGGGACCAACTTCGGCGGAAGTCGTGACAGGCGTATTTATCCAAAGCTCAGTTGTCCTGAGTCTGCACAACACTGCCAGGACCTAGAATCAAGGAAGACACTCAAGTTTTTTAATGCTATATCTCTTGACACATTGATGAAAATAGTCATGGCCTCTAAACCTTCAAGCTGCATACTGGACCCTGTTCCAACTAAACTACTGAAGAGCTGCTTCCTGTGCTTGGCCCTCCTATGTTGAACATAATAAACAGCTCCCTATCCACCAGATGTGTACCAAACTCACTAAAAGTGGCAGTAATAAAGTAATCAAATATTGAAAAAGCCAAACCTTGACCCAGAAAATATAAAAAAACTATCAGCCGATATTAAATCTCCCATTCCTCTCAAACATTTTAGAAAAAGCTGTTGCGCAGAAGCTGACTGCCTTCCTGAAGACAAACAATTTATACGAAACGCTTCAGTCTGGTTTTAGATCCCTTCATAGCACTGAGACTGCACTCGTGAAGGTGGTAAATAACCTTTTAATGGCGTCAGACCAAGGCTATGCATCTATCCTCGTGCTCCTAGATCTTAGTGCTGCTTTGATACCACCGATCACCACATTCTTTTGGAGGGATTGGAAACCAAAATTGGTCTCACGGACAAGTTCTGGCCTGGTTTAGATCTTATCTGTCGGAAAGATATCAGTTTGTCTCTGTGGATGGTTTGTCCTCTGGCAAATCATCTGAAAATTCCGGTGTTCCATTTTAGGACCTGTACTGTTTCACTATATATCTGACCTCTTGGTGATGTCATTCAGAAGCATAATGTTAACTTTCACTGCTATGCATACGATCCACAGCTGTACATTTCGATGAAACATGGTGAAGCCCCAAAATTGCCCTCCCTGGAAGCCTGTGTTTCAGTTACTTTTAAACTCGGACAAAAGAGAGATGCTAGTTCTAGGTCCCAAGAAACAAAGAGATCTTCTGTTGGATCTGACAAATAATATTGATGGTTGTACAGTCGTCTCAAATAAAACTATAAAGGACCTTGCCGTTACTCTGGACCCTGATCTCTCTTTTGTCGAACATATCAAGACTGTTTCAAAGACAACTTTTTTCCATCTACGTAACATTACAAAAATCTGAAACTTTCTGTCCAAAAATGATGCAGAAAAGTTAATCCATGCTTTGTCACTTCTAGATTAGACTACTGCAATGCTCTACTTTCCGGCTACCCGGATAAAGCACCAAATCAACTTCAGTTAGTGCTAAACATGGCTGCTAGAATCTTGACTAGATCCAAAAAATGTGATCATATTACTCCAGTGATAGCCTTTCTACACTGGCTTCCTGTTAAGGCTAGGGCTGATTTAAAGGTTTTAATGCTAACCTACAAAGCATTACATGGGCTTGCTCCTATCTATCTTTCCCGATTCGGTCCTGCGGTACATACCTACACGTATGCTTCGCTCACAAGACGCAGGCCTCCATATTGTCCCTAGAATTTCTAAGCAAACAGCTGGAGGGAGGGCTTTCTCCTATAGAGCTCCATTTTTATGGAATGGTCTGCCTACCCATGTGAGAGACGCAGACTCTGTCTCAACCTTTAAGTCTTTGAAGACTCATCTCTTCAGTAGGTCCTATGATTGAGTGTAGTCTGGCCCAGGGGTGTGAAGCTGAATGGAAAGGCACTGGAGCAACGAACCACCCTTGCTGTCTCTGCCTGGCAGGTTCCCCTCTCTCCACTGGGATTCTCTGCCTCTATCTAACCCTATTACGGGGCTGACTTGCTGGCTTACTGGTGCTCTTCCATGCCGTCCCTAGGAGGGGTGCGTCACTTGAGTGGGTTGAGTCTCTGACGTGATCTTCCTGTCCGGGTTGGCGCCCCACTCGGGTTCGTGCCGTTGGGGAGATCTTCGTGGGCTATACTCGGCCTTGTCCCCAGTCCACCTGGTTGTGCTGCAGCTCCAGTTTCTACTGTTCTGCCTGCTGTTATGGAACTCTGACCTGTTCACCGGACGTCAAACCTTGTCCCAGGCCTGCTGTTTTCGACCCTCTCTCTCTACCGCACCTGTTGTCTCTAACTCTGAATGATCGGCCATGAAAAGGCAACTGACATTTTCTCCTGAGGTGCTGACCTGTTGCACACTCTACAACCACTGTGATTATTATTATTATATAACATCTTGGCCATTTACTGTTAAAATCTCCACCTGGCACAGCCAGAAGAGGACTGGCCACCCCTCAGATCCTGGTTCCTCTCTAGGTTTCTTCCCAGGTTCCTGCCTTTTTGGGGGGGTTTTCCTAGCCACCGTGCTTCTACATCTGCATTGCTTGCTGTTTGGGCTTTTAGGCTGGGTTTCTGTATAGCACTTTGTGACATCGGCTGATGTGAAAAGGGCTTTATAAACAAATTGGATTATTTTGGCATACTGTATTTTGTGTTTGTCTAACTCAACAGACACTCTTAAACTAGTTGCATGCAGCCCTTTTTGCTAATAAGTTGTTCGTACGCCAAATGACTAACGAATCTGTCCCTCAAGACATTAGCAGCTACAGGTACTGTGAACTCATTCATATGTTGCCATCCATTGTCATTAGTAAATCTATTCATGTTAAATAGTTAGTTAGGCCTACAATACATATGATTTGTGTATAGCTTACAGCTAAGTAAATAATTAATGTTGGACTTAAAGATGAACTTATCTGGATGAACCATCTACAAACTGGCATTATATGACCATGATATTGAGTGATCATCTTTAAAGGGGCAATCTACAGTTAACAACAAAGTGGCCACCCCACCACTGATTTGGTAAACAGCTGAGGGATGGGGCTGGAGGATGAGGGATGGGGCTGTCGGGGCTGTTTGTATTTGTGTGGTGTGTGTTTTGGTGCAGGTCCAGGGAGAGCTGCATCTCAGGTCCAGCCAGGTCTTCTCCCTGCAAGAGGAGGCAGAGAGACAGGGTCTGCTCTCCACACTCATAGAGGAAGCCACCAAGCTGAGGTACTACATGGACTATGCTGAGACTCCATGATATGACATTATTCTATGATATTACCCAATGAAATAGGTCACCTCAATAGGTCACCTCAAACACTCCCTGTTTGATTGATTCTTATTTGACTAAGAATGGCTGCTGCCCCACTTAAATCTACACTCCATTAAAACAAGACCTGGCTCTTTGTGCAAATGGAATCAGAGTAATAAACACATTCAGTGGGAGTGGAAGCCATACATTTGAATACTGAACCCTTGGCACCATATATATTGATGAAGATACCAATGCTGGGCTTGTAGTTACGTATAGCCATGTGTGCTATCATGTACACCTATTGTATGTGTGTGTCATAATGTTTATAATGTGTGTTCAGGTTGTGCTGGAGAGTGTGTTGGGCTCTGTGGGGGCCAGGTGTGAGGAGCTGAGGGCCAGTGTGGATCTCCAGCAGCAGTTTGAGAGGCTGGTGCCTAGCCTGGAGAGTCTGGTCACAATGGGTTTAGAACGCCTCTCCCAGACCCCTGGTGTGGAGCTCCACAACAGGGCTGAGCTACAGGACTACCTCAGCGTACTCTCGGTGAGTGTTCAAGTCCTCCGTTGTGTACTGATCTAATCAAGCATGATTAGCAAATATGATTAGCAGGTTACTACACTGAAAAATATGAACGCAACATGCAAAGTGTTAGTCCCATGTTTCATGAGCTGAAATAAATAATCATAGAAATGTTCTATAAGCACAAAAAGCTTATTTCTCTCAAATGTTGTGCACACATTTGTTTACATCCCTGTTAGTGAGCATTTCTCCTTTGCATTTTTTACGCAGAATTTTTTTGAATTGTAATTTATGCTCTAATTTCTGCTCTCACGGTTAGTTCCAAATCATGAATGTAAAAGGACTAATGTTGTCTTAATGTGTGTGGCATAACAAGAAGCTGATTAAACGGCATGATTATTACACAGGTGCACCTTGTGCTGGGGGTAATAAAAGGCCACTATAAAATGTGCCATTTTGTCACACAACGCAATGCCACAGATGTTTAAAGTTTTGAGGGAGCGTGCAATTGGCATGCTGACTGCAGGAATGTCCACCAGAGCTGTTGCCAGTGAATTGAATGTTCATTTCTCTACCATAAGCTGCTCCAAAGTTGTTTAGAGAATTTGGCAGTACATCCACAACCGCAGACTACGTGTAACCACACCAGCCCAGGACCTCCACATACATTTTCTTCACATGCGGGATCGCCTTAGGGGAGGTGAGGAGGGTGCTGAGGATTATTTATGTCTGTAATAAAGCCATTTTGTGGGAGACAAAACTCATTCTGATTGACTGGGCCTGGCTCCCCAGTGGGTTGGCCTGGCTGCCAAATGGATGGGCCTATGCCCTTCAAGGACCGCCCATGGCTACCACTGCCCAGTCATGTGAAATCCATTGATTAGGTCCTAATCAATTTACTTAAATTGACTGATTTCCTCATATGAACTGTAACTCAGTAAAATCTTTGAAGTTGTTGCATGTTGTGTTTATATTTTTGTTCAGTATACATTATACATTCAGATGACATTGAAGGACTCCAAAGACCAGACCATTAGCAAGGCTGCACCTCCACTACAAACTGGACAGAAATGGACATCATCCAAGGCTGTGCAGCAAGCAACATCAGCCCTGAGACACCAAGACATTGTGGGGATTATCCAGCATGGAAGAGGAGGCTTTGGCCTGACAGCAAGCAAACCAATGTTCCATAAAGCAACAACATCTGAACGCAAGAAGCTGGTGGTCGAGGAGGTGCGCAGACAGGAGGAGACTGCAAGAAGTGCAAAGGCTGTCTCTCTTGCTAAACAAGGGCAATGGACGTGGTGGGAAGGCCTGGAGAGGAGAAAGATCAACTGGAGTGAGCTTTGGCAAATGGAGGCAAGCAACATCAGCTTCATCATAAGAGCTGTTTATGATGTGCTTCCATCACCAAAAAACCTACATCAATGGTATGGCGAGGACCCGACCTGCCCCCTCTGCCCAGCTCCAGCGACTCTCAGGCATATAATGACAGGTTGCAAGACCAGCCTCTCACAAGGCCGCTACACCTGGAGGCACAATCAGGTCCTCAAGAGCCTGACTGCAGCATTTGAGACCAAGAGGAGTGCAACCAATTCATTACCTCCAAAAACAAGCAATTCCGTCAAAACAACAACATTCATCCGGGAGGGACAGAAAAGGCCCAAGCATCCTCCTACGAAGCCAGAAACTGGACACCTAGCCATGCCCCGGGACTGGAAGATGCTTGTCGATATTGGCCAGCAACTAAATTTTCCACCTGAGATTGCTTCTACCAACCTTAGGCCAGACATGGTACTCTGGTCCCCTTTCACGAAAGGCTGTGTACATCATAGAGCTCACAGTCCCGTGGGAAAACTCTGTTGAAGAGGCCTACGAGCGTAAGAAACTGCGTTACACAGAGTTGGCAGCAGACGCAACTCAGCGTGGCTGGAATGCAAAAGTCTGGCCAGTTGAAGTGGGATGCAGAGGATTCGTGGCTTCTTCCTCCATCAGGTTGCTGAAAGAACTTGGAATCCATGGACAGGCTCTGCGACAGACCGTCAGAGCAGTTTCTCAAGCAGCTGAAAGAGGCAGCCAGTGGATCTGGATCAAACGGAAGGACCCTTGCTGGGCTATAACTTCATGACCCCCTACCCCCACCCCCACCTGAGAACCCAATTCAGATCCCTCCAACTTGAGGAGGGCATATGAGGTATGCGGTCAGCTGTAGGGCTGGCTCAGGGAAGAGGACGCCCCTGCCTTGCATAGTCCCGTGGGAAATCTTAATTGGGCATGGGACACAAGCTAAGGCTTGATCACCCTTTAGCTGGCCACCTTTGATGAGGGTGTTTAGTGATTAAAGGCCGAAACACCCACTGATTCGAAGGCACACTACTGAGGATGTGTCCCAAAATTGACATCTTAACCCAGTCTAAGAAATAAACCTCCCATGCCACTCTGTCAACATCACGGCAAATCTCATGTGAGTGCATGCCATCTATTGGCACAATGGACAGTTTTAACATCTCGTCCCGTGTTTTATGATTCTTTTGATTCAGTCTGGATTTAGTCACCATATAAAGTATGTTATTACTTGTTTGTATAATTGTGATGATATGCAGTGACACTTATTTACCATCCCTTCTCCTGACATGGTTCTTGTGGGTTGACAGAAGTTTTTCCAGTTCCTGGAGATCCACCTTGGAACCCTGCAGCACCTGTCCCAGAGAGCGCCCTCCAGAAACGGGAGGGGGTGATGAGGAGCCTCCAGGAGGAGGTGAACCGACTCCAGCAGCAAGCCCTGGAGAGGGGCACCAGGATGCAGCGGACATTACAGGTAGGCTCAGCACAGGAAACATCTGCTCTGTTGTAGCTAGATATGGGCTCATATTGAGGTGTGTTGGTGACTGTTTTGATTATTTATTAAAAAACGTGTGTGTTTGTGTGTAGGTGCTACTTCAGGCTTAGTACATTTGAATGAGCTGTTGTGTTATGCGCAGTTGTGTTGAATTGTTGTTGTTAGTGTGGTTGTAGATATGGACACAGTGGGACGAGGAAAGTACCAGTCTGGACACTTTGCTTAGGGATGTGGAAGCTGACGTACCCAAGGTGCACTAGGAGGAGGACTCAGGGGAACAGATTTGTGAGATTTGTGTTTATCAGTCAGCACTCCATGTGCTTTTACATCAAACTTTCTGGAACAGCAGTCTTATTAATAGAAAATAAAACATAAAAAATATGTTACAGTCACCTTCAAAATTACTATATTGTCTGCTAGAAAAAATTGCTAGAAGATTATATTATTTTATACTAATACAATTGCTCAGAAAAATATATTTTGTTTAACAAGTAATACTTTTTTCTCTCAAAAAGATGGGTGCCAAAATTATTGGCACCCCGGTTTTCAATACTTTGTGCACCCTCCCCTTTCACGGATAACGGAACTGAGCCTTTTTCTGTATTGTTTTATGACATTGTGCGACACATTGGGAGGGATCTTAGACCATCCTTCATACAGAATCTTTCCAGATCCATGATATCCTTCGGTCTGTGTCACGATCGTCTTTCTGAGAGAGATTGGACCAAGGCGCAGCGTGTGAAAAATACATCTTCTCTTTATTTAGAAGAAGAAAAACGAAACAACAAATAGACGAACGTGAAGCTATAAACGACTAAGTGCAAACATGCAACATAGACATAGACAATTACCCACAAATACCTAAAGCCTATGGCTGCCTTAAATATGGCTCCCAATCAGAGACAACAATAAACAGCTGTCTCTGATTGAGAACCAAATCAGGCAACCATAGACTTTCCTAAACACCTACACTGAACACTACCCCATACATACTAAAAACCCCTTAAACAATACACACACCCTAAACTAGACGAAACACACAAAGACAACCCACCCCAACTCACGCCCTGACCAACTAAATAAATAAAAGAAAAAGGAACAATAGGTCAGGAACGTGACATAACCCCCCCCTTAAGGTGTGAACTCCGGGCGCACCAGCATAAAGTCTAGGGGAGGGTCTGGGTGGGCGTCTGTCCACGGTGGCGGCTCTAGCACTGGTCGTGGTCCCCACCCCACCATAGTCACTAACCGCTTTCGTAGCCTCCTCCAAATGGCCACCCTCCACATTAACCCCACTGGATTAAGGGGCAGCACCGGACTAAGGGGCAGCACCGGACTAAGGGGCAGCACCGGACTAAGGGGCAGCACCGGACTAAGGGGCAGCACCGGACTAAGGGGCAGCACCGGACTAAGGGGCAGCACCGGACTAAGGGGCACCACCGGACTAAGGGGCACCACCGGACTGAGGGGCAGCACCGGACTGAGGGGCAGCACCGGACTGAGGGAAAGCTCCGGACTGAGGGAAAGCTCCGGACTGAGGGGCAGCTCCGGACTGAGGGGCAGCTCCGGACTGAGGGACAGCTCCGGACTGAGGGACAGCTCCGGACTGAGGGACAGCACCGGACTGGATGGCGGATCCTGGCTGGCTGGCGGATCCTGGCTGGCTGGCGGATCCTGGCTGGACGGCGGATCCTGGCTGGATGGCGGATCCTGGCTGGACGGCGGATCCTGGCTGGACGGCGGATCCTGGCTGGACGGCGGATCCTGGCTGGACGGCCCTGGCGGATCCTGGCTGGACGGCTCTGGCGGATCCTGGCTGGACGGCTCTGGCGGATCCTGGCTGGACGGCTCTGGCTGCTCATGGCTGGCTGACGGATCTGGCTGCTCATGGCTGGCTGACGGATCTGGCTGCTCATGGCTGGCGGACGGATCTGGCTGCTCATGGCTGGCGGACGGATCTGGCTGCTCATGGCTGGCGGACGGATCTGGCTGCTCATGGCTGGCGGACGGATCTGGCTGCTCATGGCTGGCGGACGGATCTGGCTGCTCATGGCTGGCTGACGGATCTGGCTGCTCATGGCTGGCTGACGGATCTGGCTGCTCATGGCTGGCGGACGGATCTGGCTGCTCATGGCTGGCGGACGGCTCTGGCTGATCCTGGCTGGCGGACGGCTCTGGCTGATCCTGGCTGGCGGACGGCTCTGGCTGATCCTGGCTGGCGGAAGGCTCTGGCTGATCCTGGCTGGCGGAAGGCTCTGGCTGATCCTGTCTGGCTGAAGGCTCTGGCTGATCCTGTCTGGCTGAAGGCTCTGGCTGATCCTGTCTGGCGGAAGGCTCTGGCTGATCCTGTCTGGCGGTAGGCTCTAGCGGCTCCTGTCTGGCGGACGGCTCTGAAGGCTCATGGCAGACGGACGGCTTTGCAGGCTCAGTACAGACGGGCGGCTTTGAAGGCTCATGGCAGACGGACAGTTCAGACGGCGTTGGGCAGACGGGCAGTTCAGGCGCCGTTGGGCAGACGGGCAGTTCAGGCGCCGTTGGGCAGACGGGCAGTTCAGGCGCCGTTGGGCAGACGGGCAGTTCAGGCGCCGTTGGGCAGACGGGCAGTTCAGGCGCCGCTGGGCAGACGGCAGACTCTGGCCGGCTGAGGCGCACTGTAGGCCTGGTGCGTGGTGCCGGAACTGGTGGTACCGGGCTGGGGACACGCATCTCAGGGCTAGTGCGGGGAGCAGCAACAGGACGCACAGGACTCTGGGGACACACAGGAGGCTTGGTGCGTGGTTTAGGCACTGGTGGTAAAGGGCTGGAGACACGCACCATAGGGCTAGTGCGTGGAGGAGGAACAGGGCTCTGGACACGCACTGGAAGCCTGGTGCGTGGTGTAGGCACTGGTGGTACTGGGTTGGAGCGGGGAGGTGGCGCCGGAAATACCGGACCGTGCAGGCGTACTGGCTCCCTTAAGCACTGAGCCTGCCCAACCTTACCTGGTTGTATGCTCCCCGTCGCCTGACCAGTGCGGGGAGGTGGAATAACCCGCACCGGGCTATGTAGGCGAACCGGGGACACCATGCGTAAGGCTGGTGCCATGTAAGCCGGCCCGAGGAGACGCACTGGTGGCCAGATGCGTTGGGCCGGCTTCATGACATCCGGCTCAATGCTCAATCTAGCCCGGCCGATACGTGGAGCTGGAATGTACCGAACCGGGCTATGCACGCGTACAGGAGACACCATGCGCTCTACTGCGTAACATGGTGTCTGCCCGTACTCTCGCTCTCCACGGTAAGTACAGGGAGTGGGCGCAGGTCTCCTACCTGACTTCGCCACTCTCCCTTTAAGGCCCCCCCCAAGAAATGTTTGGGTAGTACTCACGGGCTTCCAGCCTTGCCTCCGTGCTGCCTCCTCATATCGCCTCCTCTCGGCTTTAGCTGCCTCCAGCTCTTCACGAGGGAGCGATATTCTCCCGGTTGTGCCCAAGGACCCTTTCCAT
The DNA here is from genome assembly GCF_016432855.1 of Salvelinus namaycush. NCBI lineage: Eukaryota > Metazoa > Chordata > Actinopteri > Salmoniformes > Salmonidae > Salvelinus > Salvelinus namaycush. The sequence continues at coordinate 19,181,834 of NC_052334.1, forward strand.
CCAGTATCTCCTCCCATGTCCATGAATCCTGTGTAGGTGGGTCCTGTTGCCGCTTGACACGCCGCTTGGTCCTAGATAGGTGGGTAATTCTGTCACGATCGTCTTTCTGAGAGAGATTGGACCAAGGCGCAGCGTGTGAAAAATACATCTTCTCTTTATTTAGAAGAAGAAAAACGAAACAACAAATAGACGAACGTGAAGCTATAAACGACTAAGTGCAAACATGCAACATAGACATAGACAATTACCCACAAATACCTAAAGCCTATGGCTGCCTTAAATATGGCTCCCAATCAGAGACAACAATAAACAGCTGTCTCTGATTGAGAACCAAATCAGGCAACCATAGACTTTCCTAAACACCTACACTGAACACTACCCCATACATACTAAAAACCCCTTAAACAATACACACACCCTAAACTAGACGAAACACACAAAGACAACCCACCCCAACTCACGCCCTGACCAACTAAATAAATAAAAGAAAAAGGAACAATAGGTCAGGAACGTGACAGTCTGTGCTTATGGACTGTGCTCTTCAATTCCCCCTTCCCCTTTCCCTCTTCAAAAGGACCACAATGGAAATAAGCTGTTAAGCTTAATTGTGTTATCCTTGAAGATTTTCTTAAATTGTATGTGGCGGCGTCACCAGCTGGAGCGCCCTTATGTATGTATTTTATAAATTCAATCAGTAAATCAACCATAGGTTTTTAATGGGTTTCAAGTCCAGAGACTGATTTAGCCATTGCAAAATGTTGATTGTGGGGTCAATTAACCATTCCTTTGTGGTTAAAAAGATTCCAGCCACCCTAGTCATAGACTGTTCTCTCTGCTACTGCACGACAAGCGGTACCGGAGCACCAAGTCTAGGTCCAAGAGGCTCCTAAACAGCTTCTACCCCCAAGCCATAAGACTCCTGAACATCTAGTCAAATGGCTACCCAGACTATTTGCAGCGCCCCCTCACCCCCTCTATATACCACTGCTACTCTCTGTTGTCATCTATGCATAGTCACTTTAATAACTCTACCTACTACATGTACATACTACCTCAAATAACCGGAGCCCCCGCACACTGACTCTGTATCGGTACCCCCCTGTATATAGTCTCGCTATTGTTATTTCACTGCTGATCTTTAATTACTTGTTACTTTTATCTCTTATTTGTATCTGTATTTTCTCTGCCTTTCTCCCAACGGGCACTGAGAGATCATGTCACAGCTCTGATGAACCGGCCACCCGGTCAAGACAACACTGCTCAACTGGTTGCAGCCCACATACAGGCCGCCCATGTAAGTAGGATATTGTGAAAGCTACACGGTAGAGGGGATATGTACATTATTAATAAAATATAATGATGGTAGAGATCAGGCTAATTCTAAATCAGTCCTTACATTTTTGCTGTATTTCTCCAATTACCCCTGTCCCAGAGCCTGCAGGGGAGAACAGTCAGTTTACAGACCGACCTGGAGAGGCCTGTAAGGAGCCCAGTGGAAGAGTGGAACCCTTAGCTGCCGTCTTCAACCAATCAGAGAGCCGCATGCTGACCCGTGGTGTCCTACATCTGAGCAAGGCACTGGTCGATAAACTTGGTCATCTGCAGGTAGGATTGTTAATTTTGTTTTGTTGTAACTACATATCTATGATTATCACATCTGGTAGGCCGTCATTGTAAATAAGAATTTGTTCTTAACTGACTTGCCTAGTTAAATAAAATAAAAAATATATTAACGCTTTAATTCTGTTTCACATTTACAAACCCCTGATTCTTAATCCCTGACCATACTGTGAATGAATGTGTTTGTCTTTGTGTTGGAAGGGCATGAGCAGCTCCAGGAGTTTGAGAGTGTCTTGGCATCGCTTGAGAAACACCTTGAGGACTGGGAGCGGAGACTGAAAAGTGTTACCATGCCCCCACACATGGACATATCCAAAGTAGGCCAAAACAAAACAGACCTTGCATGCTTAACTCAGACCTCTAGTGAATATGATGTCCCGAGACTGACTGTGGTTCCATGTGTTCCAGATAGGTCTGCTGGAGCTGAGTGGTTTCTCTCTTGACCTGGACGTACTGAATGAGCTGAGCTACAGGCTGACCCTCAGCGACCCTGCCACCCACAGACTACAATCCCTCAGCAGGAGATGGGCTCAGGCCTCTGCCCGCACTGTGGAGATCTGCAGGTCAGGACAGTAGTAGTGTTTCAGTGTCAGCGTGGTAAAGTAAAGTGCTTTACATGAAGTGAGAGACACTAACATAAATTGTTCAGGTAGGCCTCCACATTACCATGAATTAACAAAGTTTTTCCTGGGTACGCCCTACTATTACACTAACAAACAGTATGGCAGGTTTAACTCTATCAGGCCCAATATGACTTGGACTGGTTCTGAACACCTCCTGAGTCACCTGATTAAGCTACAGACTTCCAGGACATTTGTAGGCCTGTGCTATGGATGGAGGCTGAGTTAGAGCGAAGTTTCATTCCACTTTTAGCCCTGATTGTCCTTAAAAAAAACAGTGAAGCACTTCAATGTGAAGCTAAATATAAGGGCTTGCCAAGCAGATACAGTGCATTCGGAAAGTATTCAGACCCATTGACTTTTTCCACATTTTGTTAATTTAGTACTTTGTTAAAGGACCTTTGGCAGCGATTACAGCCTCGAGTCTTCTTGGGTATGACGCTACAAGCTTGGCACACCTGTATTTGGGGAGTTTCTTCCATTATTTTCCGTAGATCCTATCAAGTTCTGTCAGGTTGGATTTGAAGGTGAACGTTCCCTCCAGTCTGAGGTCCTGAGCGCTCTGGAGCAGGTTTTCATCAAAGATCTCGCTGTACTTTGCACCGTTCATCTTTCCCTTCATCCTGACTAGTCTCTCAGTCCCTGCCGCTGATAAACATCCCCACAGCATGATCCTGCCACCACCATGCTTCGCTTAGCATTCAGGCCAAAGAGTTCAATCTCGGTTTCATCAGACCAGAAAATTGTTTCTCATGGTCTGAGAGTCCTTTAGGTGCCTTTTGGCAAACTCTAAGCGGGCTGCCATGTGCCTTTTACTGACAAGTGTATGCCTTTCCAAATCATGTCCAATCAATTGAATTCACCACAGGTGGACTCCAATCAAGTTGTAGAAACATCTGAAGGATGACCAATAGAAACAGGATGTACCTGAGCTAAATTTCAAGTTTCATAGCAAAGGGTCTGAATACTTATGTAAAAGTAATATTTCAGTTTTTTATTTTTTAATACATTTACCAAAATTTCTAAAACCTGTTTTGCTTTGTCATTATGGGGTATTGTGTGTAGATTGATGAGGGGAAAAAATGACTTAATCCATTTTAGATTAAGGCTGTAATGCAACAAACTGTGGAAAAAGTCAAGGCGGCTGAATATTTTCCGAATGCACTGTATAAAGATTGTTGTGTGCCTACCCCCAAAAAGGGCTTAAATATGTGTATAAAATATCTATACATTTCCTGATTTATTTTACATTTTTATATCACTTAGATTTAGTACAGACACTTCAAATCCTTGTTTCGTATGAAAAAGTTTTTGGGACTGTCATTTTTGCCATTTATGAATGTGTTATTCAATGCGTTTCAATAGACTTTAGTAGTAAAGGCCAAAATCAATATTTCATCAAATAATATTTTTTTAATTATAAAGATACATAAAGTGGTACTAAAATTCCAAATCAAATAGCTAAAGTAGTGTGACTATCTTAAAACAATTATGTATATCTGTCACGTTCCTGACCTGTTTTCTGTTGTTTTTGTATGTGTTTGACGGTCAGGGCGTGAGTTTGGGTGGGTAGTCTATGTTATGTGTTTCTATGTTGGTTAAAGGGTGACCTGATATGGCTCTCAATTAGAGGCAGGTGGTTTTCATTTCCTCTGATTGAGAGCCATATTAAGGTAGGTGTTTTCACATTGATTGTTGTGGGTGGTTGTCTCCTGTGTCAGTGTATGTTACGCCACGCGGGACTGTTTCGGTTTTGTTTGTTCGTTCGTTTTATGTAGTCAGTTTTCCTGTTCTTGCGTTCTTCGTGTTTCATGTAAGTTCGTCGTCCAGGTCTGTCTACGTCGTTTGTTGTTTTGTAATTATTCAAGTGTTCGTCGTGTTTTCTGTTTTGTTGATTAAAAATCATGTCTTATCACAACGCTGCATTTTGGTCTAATCCTTGCTACTCCTCTTCGGATGAGGAGAAGGAGGAAGCCCGTTACAATATCAGCTTAGCACAGATACAAATATTATTACACAGATCATCTAATCATCTGGTGAAGTGGAGATTTTCTTTAGACATGTAAGTTAGCTAGCTACTGTAGCTAAACAATGAACCATAATCCCAAATCAGACAATACTAGCAATACAAACGGATTGGCATAGTTAGCCACCATGTATGACAAGCTGTAGTATGAATCTGCAGGTAGCTAAAGCTAACCAACTAGGTTTACCATATCTAGCAATGCAAATGGTTTTCGGAGATACAAATATTACTACACAGATCATACGCATAACGTTAGCTAACAGTGAGCTTTAATTTGCAATGAAAATGACTTTCTGACTAAATTTGAAACGTGTATCTGAAAATGTAGCTAGCTAGACTCTTACCCGTATACATGGATGAACGCTTCTCCCTCTGTCACCGATGCCATGGTTGCCTTTAGTTTGAAGATGTAATCCGGAGACAGGTGTTTTATACAACAGCCTTATGTTCTCTTTTCCACTCCCTCCGCATTTGCAATCAAAACACCCGCATTTTCTCCATCTCCTTAGCGAACCTACTCTGCTTCCACAGGGGATTCCAGTGATTTCAAAACTCTGTCAACTTCTTCTGTAACAACAACACTGTTGAGCGCCGTTTTTTCCCCATCACTGTTATCAGAAGACTCAACAATTTGTTTTAACCTAAATCAGGGATTTCCTCGTGGTCTGATTTCATTTTCAGAGTAAGAGAGAGTCAGCATGGCACGATCGTCCTCCAGAAAGTAGTCCATCACAGGCAGGGAGGAGGCAGGCAGGGAGGCAGGTTAGTGTAAGTCTGTCTGGGTATTAGAGCACTTAAACCTCTCCAGACCCTGAGCTGTCAGGAGGTGTGCATGAAGACCAGAGCATCTTCTCTCCCACAGGGTAAATGTCCTTGTTTTAGCCCTGCTGTTCCTCGGGCATTACCTAGAGATACTCTATGTAGGGCTGATATGTTGTTTTACTGACCTTGATGGACACATGCAGCCTCTATTTCTGTGGGAGGTAGCTTGACTTGGACACCTTAACCCTCTATACCCTTTTGTCTGCTGTTTGGTTAAGTCTGTCTTTGCTTTGATAAAAGCCAAAGACAGAATAGGAAGAGTTTAGTTCCAAAACACTATATCCACCAATTTTTCACATGATCTTTCATCATAAATGATTGCTTATAGGTACCTTAAAACCTCTAACACCTCCCAAACCCGGATCCGGGATCCCCCCCATCAAAAAAGCTGACTAGCATAGCCTAGCCTAAAGCCACAGGGATATCATATAATAAAATGTTCATGAAATCACAAGTCCAAGACACCAAATGAAAGATACACATCTTGTGAATCCAGCCATCATTTCTGATTTTTAAAATGTTTTACAGGGAAGACACAATATGTAAATCTATTAGCTAACCACGTTAGCAAAAGACACCACTTTTTTTACTCCATCAGTAGCTATCACAAATTCGACCAAATAAAGATATAAATAGCCACTAACCAAGAAACAACTTCATCAGATGACAGTCTGATAACATATTTATTGTATAGCATATGTTTTGTTAGAAAAATGTGCATATTTCAGGTATAAATCATAGTTTACCATTGCAGCCACCATCACAACTCTCACCAAAGCGACTAGAATAACTACAGAGAGCAACGTGTATTACCTAATTACTCATCATAAAACATTTCTTAAAAATACACAGCGTACAGCAAATGAAAGACACAGATCTTGTGAATCCAGCCAATATTTCAGATTTTCAAAGTGTTTTACAGCGAAAACACAATATAGCGTTATATTAGCTTACCACAATAGCAAACATCACAACAGCATTGATTCAAGCCAAACATAGCGATAACGTATAAACCACCAAAATATATAAATTTTTTCACTAACCTTCTCAGAATTCTTCAGATGACAGTCCTATAACATCATATTACACAATGCATATAGAGTTTGTTCGAAAATGTGCATATTTAGCGGCACAAATCGTGGTTTTACAATGTGATTAGTGGCCAAAACTTCAAGCAATCTGTCCGGCGCCATCTTGGAGAGGCACCTAATCTAATCGAAAACTATTCATAAACTTGACTAAAAAATACAGATTGGACAGCAAATGAAAGATAAATTAGTTCTTAATGCAATCGCTGTGTTAGATTTTTAAAATTAACGTTACTGCGCAATACAGCGTGCGCTAAAGCGAGACCGCACCATAATTCATGGCGGAATTATTATTTGACATTTGTCAACATAAGTACGAATTAACAGCATAAAGACTGCTTACTATTTGCTGAGCTTCCATCAGAATCTTGGGCAAGGTGTCCTTTCTCCAGAACAATCGTCTTTTGGTTGAAAGATGTCCTCTTGTCCTGTCGAAATAGCCGCTAACGTTAGCCACCCACTGGAGAGGTGTCCAACTCGTGAAAGCGCATCACAAAGAAATCCAGGAAAATCGCAATAAACTGATAAAAACTGCTATAAGTCGGTTTAAATTAACTATAGTTGTTAACCTGTTTGGGCTGCAGGGGGCGTATTGAGTAGCCAGATAAAATGTGCCCATTTCAAACGGCCTCGTACTCAATTCTTGCTCGTACAATATGCATATTATTATTACTATTGGATAGAAAACACTCTCTAGTTTCTAAAACCGTTTGAATTATTTCTCTGAGTGAAACAGAAGTCATTCTGCAGCACACTTCCTGACCAGGAAGTGGAATGTCTGAAACCGAGGCTCTCTTCTACTCCCTGCCTATACATGGGCATGATACGTAAGAGTCTACGTGCACTTCATACACCTTCCCCTGGGTGTCAAGAGGCAGTGAGAGAAGAAATTTCGTGTTTATCTTGGTCTGAGGTGGAATAACAGCTCTTTGGACGTGGACGTGACCGTCCATTTTCTGTTTTCTGGAGCGCGCGAAAGGGACATGGATTTGCCTTCTGTTTAGCTGTCGTTATGGACGACTAATATCTCCGGCTATGATTTTATTTGATACATGTGACCATATCATCGTAAAGTATGTTTTTTCAATATAGTTTCATCAGATTATTGAAAATTTTTCGGGAGTTTTGCCGTGTTCCGTTCTCTTCCGTTTGTTGACTTGGAGAGCTTTGTGCCACTTGGCAAGTGTGCGTGCTAAATCGAGAGGGAAAATGAACGTTCTGAATCCAAACAACGACTGTTCTTGACAAAGGACACCTTGTCCAACATTCTGACGGAAGATCACCAAAAGTAAGAAACATTTTATGATGCTAATTCATATATCTGTCGTGCATGTGAATTAGTCGTGGGCGCCCAACTTTGGGGTACTCAGCTATACCGAAGCTGGATGTCGTAATGAAGTTATTTTTTAGAATTCTAACACTGCGATTTCATTAAGAACTAATGGATCTATCATTTCCTATACAACATGTATTTTTTACTTATGTTTATGAATAGCTATTTGGTCAGAATATGTGTGTCAGAAAACGTGTCAGAAAAATACATTTGCTGTTTAGACGTTGTGGGAAAAAGATGCTACGTTAGCACAATGTGTAACCACTGATTTCAGCTCTAAATATGCACATTTTCGAACAAAACATAAGTGTATGTATAACCTGATGTTATAGGACTGTCATCTGATGAAGAAAATCAAGGTTAGTCAAAAATTATATATCTTTTGCTTGTTTGTTACGATCGCTAACTTTTGCTAATGGGAAATTGCTTGTGTTTTTGGCTATTGTGGTACGCTAATATAACGCTCTATTGTGTTTTCGCTGTAAAACACTTGATAAATCGGAAATATTGTCTGGAATCACAAGATGCCTGTCTTTCAATTGCTGTACACTATGTATTTTTCAGAAATGTTTTATGATGAGTAATTAGGTATTTGACGTTGGTGTCTGTAAATATTATGGCTGCTTTCGGTGCAATTTCTGATTGTAGCTGCAATGTAAACTATGATTTATACCTGAAATATGCACATTTTTCTAACAAAACATATGCTATACAATAAATATGTTATCAGACTGTCATCTGATGAAGTTGTTTCTTGGTTAGTGGCTATTTATATCTTTATTTGGTCGAATTTGTGATAGCTACTGATGGAGTAAAAAACTGTTGGAGTAAAAAAAGTGGTGTCTTTTGCTAACGTGGTTAGCTAATAGATTTACATAGTGTCTTCCCTGTAAAACATTTTAAAAATCGGACATGTTGGCTGGATTCACAAGATGTGTACCTTTCATATGCTGTATTGGACTTGTTAATGTGTGAAAGTTAAATATTTAAAAAATATATATTTTGAATTTCGCGCCCTGCACTTTGAGCTGGCTGTTGTCATAAGTGTACCGACGTCGGGCTGCAGCCATAAGAAGTTAAAGACATCATAAGTCTTTAACTTCTTGCCACTAGGGGGGTGCCATTTCGACATAGCACAAATTCGTATCCAAATTAAACTGCCTCGTACTCAATTCTTGCTCGTACAATATGCATATTATTATTACTATCGGATAGAAAACACTCTCTAGTTTCTAAAACCGTTTGAATTATATCTGTGGGTGAAACAGAACTCGACTTAGAGCAATTTTCCTATGTGTATGTCAGAGTGCAGAATTTTTCTGGCTGTTCCCAGACCTGTGTATTAATTTGCCTGTCCTCTATTGGTTGAGATGCACTGCATACGCCTTCCCCTGGTTGTTCGCGAATAGGGAGAGTTGAAATGGAGTCTCTACGTAGGTCCCAAAGTTGATAAATTGATTGGAATCGAGGTGTCCACCCTTTTGGATCTTCGCGCTGACGCAGAAAGGGTCTTGGCATGTCTTTTTAGAAGCTCTGGTTTTAGAAACTAGATATATCCGGCTCTGTTTTTATTCGATATAGGCTTTAAAGACATCATAATCTTGTTATTTTAAACCGATTTATATCAGTTTATGTCAGTATATTGCGATTTTCGGGCATTTCATTTTCTGACGTTGTATTGAGTTGGGTATCTCTCTCTCGAATGCCATTGTGTACTGCTAATTGCAACGTGGAAGGAAACATTCTCCAACCCAGCAACGATTCTTTTGGCCAACGGACACCTTTCCCAAGATTCTGATGGGAGTTCAGCTAATAGTAAGTACTATTTATGCTGATAATTCGTTGTTCTGTTGAAAAAGTAAAATGCATAAGACGCCATTATTTGCCGTGTAGCCTTGCGCTATCGCACCCTGTATTGCACCCTGTATTGCGCAGTAAGGTTAATTTTAAAAATGTAATTCAGCGATTGCATTAAGAACTAATTTGTCTTTCAATTGCTGTCCACCCTGTATTTTTTAGTCAAGTTTATGATTATTTATTGATTAGACTAGGTGACTCTCCAAGATGGTGCCCGAAATTTTCTGGGCAGCTTGGCAACTTTTCTCATTGTATAAGCACGATTTGTGCCGCTAAATATGCACATTTTCGAACAAACTCTATATGCATTGTGTAATATGATGTTACAGGACTGTCATCTGAAGAATTCTGAGAAGGTTAGTGAAAATTTATATATTTTGGTGGTGAATACGTTATCGCTATGTTTGGCTGGAATCAATGCTGTTGTTTGGTTTGCTACTGTGCTAAGCTAATATAACGCTATATTGTGTTTTCGCTGTAAAACACTTAGAAAATCTGAAATATTGTCTGGATTCACAAGATCTGTGTCTTTCAATTGCTGTACGCTGTGTATTTTTAAGAAATGTTTTATGATGTGTAATTAGCTAATACACGTTGCTCTCTGTAGTTATTCTAGTCATTTTAGTGAGAGTTGTGATGGGGGCTGCAATGGTAAACTATGATTTATACCTGAAATATGCAAATTTTTCTAACAAAACCTATGCTATACAATAAATATGTTATCAGACTGTCATCTGATGAGGTTGTTTCTTGGTTAGTGGCAATTTATATCTTTATTTGGTCGAATTTGTGATAGCTACTGATGCAGTAAAAAAATGGTGGAGTAAAAAAAGTGGTGTCTTTTGCTAACGTGGTTAGCTAATAGATTTACATATTGTGTCTTCCCTGTAAAACATTTTAAAAATCAGAAATGATGGCTGGATTCACAAGATGTGTATCTTTCATCTGGTGTCTTGGACTTGTGATTTAATGATATTTAGATGCTAGTATTTACTTGTGACGCTATGCTAGGCTATGCTAGTCAGCTTTTTTACTGATGGGGGTGCTCCCGGATCCGGGATTGGGAGGAATTAGAGGTTAATGCAATCGCCGTGTTAGAATTCTAAAAATAACTTTAGTACGACATACAGCTTACGTTATAGCGAGACAGCGCCTGCAATGAGGGCGGAAAATAGTACTAAACATTTTCCACAGAAATACGAAATAACATCATAAATGGTTCCTACTGTTGCTGAGCTTCCATCAGAATCTTGTACAAGGGGTCCTTTGTCCAGAACAATCGTTGTTTGGTTTTAGAATGTCCTTTTCTCCTGTCGAATTAGCAACCAAAGCTAGCCAAGTGGCGCGAAGCTGTCCATCATCACCAAACGCAGAGAACGGAAAAAGCCAAAACTCCCGATAAACTTTCAATAATCTGATAAAACTATATTGAAAAAACATACTTTACGATGATATTATCACATTTATCAAATAAAATCAAAGCCGGGGATATTAGCCGTCTATAACGAAAGCTTTTTAGAACGCAATCCAGGGTTCTTTCCCGCGCCTTGCTGAACAAAGGAAATTTGGGGTCATGTCATTCCAAGAGCTCTCGTTTGACCTCAGATCAAGCTATACACCCCATTTCACCTCTCACTGCCTGTTGACATCTAGTGGAAGGCGTATGAAGTGCATGTATATCCATAGATTTCAAGCAAATGAATAGGAAGGCCCTGGAACAGAGCCTCGATTTCAGATTTTTCACTTCCTGACAGGAAGTTTGCTGCAAAATGAGTTCTGTTTTACTCACAGATATAATTCAAACGGTTTTAGAAACTTGAGTGTTTTCTATCCAATAGTAATAATAATATGCATATTGTACGATCTAGAATAGAGTACGAGGCCGTTTAAATTGGGCACGATTTTATCCCAAAGTGAAAATAGCGCCCCCTATCCCAAAGAAGTTAAACAGGTCAACATTCACAAAGCCGCGGGGCCAGACGGATTACCAGGATTTGTACTCAAAGCATGTGTGGACCAACTGGCAATTGTCTTCACTGACATTTTCGACATCTCCCTGGCCGAGTCAGTAATACCTACATGTTTCAAACAGACCACCATAGTCTCTGTGCCCAAGGAAGCAAAGGTATCCTGCCTAAATGATTACCGCCCCATAGCACTTACGTCGGTAGCCATGAAGTGCTTTGAAAGGCTGGTCATGGCTCACATAAACAACATCATACCAGATACCCTATGACCCACTCCAATTCACATACTACCCCAACAGATCCACAGATAACGCAATCTCAATAGCTCTCCACACTGCCCTTCCACACACCCTACAGCTCAGCGTTTAACACCATAGTGCCCACAAAGCTAATTGCTAAGCTAAGGACCCTGGGAGTAAACAACTCCTTCTGCACCTGGATCCTGGACTTCCTGACAGGCCGCCCCCAGGTGGGTAGGCAACAACACATCTGCCGCTCTGATCCTCAACACTGGGGCCCCTCAGGGGTGCATGCTTAGTCCCCTTCTGTATTCTTCTGTACTCCCATTTCACCCACGACTGCGTGGCCAAGCACAACTCCAACACCATCATTATGTTTGCTGACAACACAACAGTGGTGGGCCTGATCACCGACAATGATGAGACAGCCTATAGGGAGGAGGTCAGAGACCTGGCAGGGTGGTGCCAGGACAACAACCTCTATCTCAATGTGAGCAAGTCAAAGGAGCTGATCATGGACCATAGGAAAAGGAGGGCCAAACAGGCCCCCAGTATTAAAGAATAAAGTGAAACTTTAGCAAAGACAAAACAAATAAAGTATAAACGAAACGTGACTAACAATTCAGTGCTAACAGGCAACTAAACATAAACAATATCCAATCACCCACAGGTGGAAAAAATGCTACTTAAGTATGATCCCCAATTAGAGACAACGATAACCAGCTGCCTCTAATATGGAATCATACCAATCACCAACATAGAAAATAAACCTAGAACCCCACATAGAAAATATAAACTAGAACAATCCCCCAGTCACGCCCTGACCTACTCTACCATAGAAAATAAAAGCTTCCTATGGTCAGGATGTGACAAGCACGCAAGGTGTGCCGCAGTATGATGCAACTTTTAAAGGAGGAACCACTGTATATGGGCAGAAAGCTTAAATTCTTGTTAATCTAACTGCATGTCCAATTTACAGTAGCGATTACAGTGAAAAAATACCATGCTATTGTTTGAGGACAACAAAACACTTTTATCACGGTGACAGGTTTGATACATTCACATCTGAAGGTAAATAATTTACTTACATTCTGAAATCTTGCTCTGATTTGTCATCATAAGGGTCCCAGAGATAAAATGCAGTGTAGTTATGTTTGATAAAATTATTTTTCATTTTCTAAACTGCACGATGGGTTTTGTATTTCCACTCGTTCAACTTGCAAAGAAAGAAATCTGTGAAAATCGAACGCTAAACATTATTTCAACCAGTCAAATTACGTTCGTATTTATTCCTCAGACACTCTAAAAAGTAGCCAGCCTTTGCTATATCATTCTGCATTCAGTATATCCACTGAAAAGCCCATTTTAGCCAGGAAGACACGACATCATTCCACGCCGATGACACGGGGGTGTTCACTTGATTGACTGTATCTTTTGTCCAATGACCACCTATCATTTTGAAACATAGCTAGCTAGATAGCCAATGAGCTGTGCTTTACGCGAGTAGGTGGAAACCCTTTGTGTGAAGAAAAAATCTTTCCGCTAACCTTGTACGTATGAGTCGAGTGGCGTTTGGACATTTATGCAAGAGCATATCGAAGCGCGTTACACATATCTGTGAGTTATTTTTAACTTACAATATGGCTACTAAGCTAAATCAAAATCCAGGTATACAGATATTGAATGATATTCTAGCAGAAATCTACCGGGAAAGTGTCAGGGACTTTAGACAACAGCTATAGGAGAGGATGCTACCTTAGACTGGTAAGTGAAATACCAGTCTTTATATTTATATTAGTTTATAATGTAAATCCGAGCTAATGCAGTTGTTTGAATGGTTGCATAGTATTCATTTGAGAGATTTTTTAAATATTTTGTTTGATTGCTATATATTTATGTGTGTGTGTGTATGTATGTATGTATATATATATAAATATGAATAGCAAACAAGGCACTCGAAAGCCAAAACATGTCAAACATGTCAACATACAATACACATATGACTCCCGACTGGCGCAGTGGTCTAACACACTGCAGTACCTGGTTCGAATCCAGGCTGTATCACATCCGGCCGTGATTGGGAGTCCCATAGGGTGGCGCACAATTGGCCCAGCGTCGTCCGGGTTTGGTCGAGGTAGGCGTCAATAAGAATTTGTACTGACTTGCCTAGTTAAAGAAAGGTTAATAAAAAAATACATAATAATTGGTACACAGACTTCATCACAGTGTTCCTCCTACTCTATATAATATACAGTATGTTTATAGATGTGTTTATTTGATGTATCGCTAAAATAAAGGTTCAATAAAATAAGTATTCAACTTGAGTTCTTACCGATTTAAAAAAATAATATCTTCAATTGTGGTAAAGACAGACTTCAAAGAGACCACATTCAAGTCCTCCATCTTTCACTTAGTCTGACTGGTGCTCTCTCTGGCTCCACAACAAACCCCCGCCTGGCCATCTAGAGGTATGAATACCCAGCCAGCCTACAAGTAGAGGATGGTAAGTGCTTTACAGCAGAAAGAGACTTGGGACTTGGGACCATCAAGTTTATCAATCAATCAAGTTTATTTTATATAGCCCTTCGTACATCAGCTAATATCTCGAAGTGCTGTACAGAAACCCAGCCTAAAACCCCAAACAGCTAGCAATGCAGGTGTAGAAGCACGGTGGCTAGGAAAAACTCCCTAGAAAGGCCAAAACCTAGGAAGAAACCTAGAGAGGAACCAGGCTATGAGGGGTGGCCAGTCCTCTTCTGGCTGTGCCGGGTGGAGATTATAACAGAACTATGCCAAGATGTTCAAAAATGTTCATAAGTGACAAGCATGGTCAAATAATAATCATGAATAATTTTCAGTTGGCTTTTCATAGCCGATCATTAAGAGTTGAAAAACAACAGGTCTGGGACAGGTGGCGGTTCCATAACCGCAGGCAGAACAGTTGAAACTGGAATAGCAGCAAGGCCAGGCGGACTGGGGACAGCAAGGAGTCACCACGCCCGGTAGTCCCGACGTATGGTCCTAGGGCTCAGGTCCTCCGAGAGAAAGAAAGAGAGAAGGAGAAAATTAGAGAGAGCCAAGATTTTCAAAATGTTCATAAATGACAAGCATGGTCAAATAATAATCAGGAATAAATCTCAGTTGGCTTTTCATAGCCGATCATTAAGAGTTGAAAACAGCAGGTCTGGGACAGGTAGGGGTTCCGTAACCGCAGGCAGAACAGTTGAAACTGGAATAGCAGCAAGGCCAGGCGGACTGGGGACAGCAAGGAGGCATCATGCCCGGTAGTCCTGACGTATGGTCCTAGGGCTCAGGTTCTCAGAGAGAGAGAAAGAAAGAGAGAACGAGAGAATTAGAGAGAGCATACTTAAATTCACACAGGACACTGGATAAGACAGGAGAAGTACTCCAGGTATAACCAACTGACCCTAGCCCCCCGACACAAACTACTGCAGCATAAATACTGGAGGCTGAGACAGGAGCGGTCAGGAGACACTGTGG